>NC_137674.1:103590382-103622882 GCF_963989245.1 Nansenia antarctica
CACGAAGCCAAAGATAAGAATTTACTCTACGTCAGTCAAGCAGCCTGGCCTCCCTCCTGTTCAATGGAGGAGAATGGAATATAGATCGTCATGGTGACAATAACAATAATACGTCTATTCCAAAATCAGTTTTTCCCCGGAAATTGGGTTTGAATGGAGATCGTCTGACATCCTCTTCCTCTCAGAAACAATTGATTAAGGTGAAATAAGGAACACTTTGGGGATGTTTGTGTGCGCGGCACGCTGCTCGGCTAAACGCTTTGGTCGTTTGAACTGATAAGAAAATGAGAAGAATCTTATCTTACCTATGGCATCCATCCACCTGTAGGCCTCGAAGCCTGGGCCACGGGTATGTGAGCCGAGCCTGCTCCGGGGGTGCCCGGCGGGGCTGAGATAGAGAGGGGCTGTGATGGCATCCTCCTCTCTCTCTCTCTCTCTCTTCCCACCCTCCGGGCACCACGTAGGCCTAGCCTAGTGTTAACCGGATAAAGGGTCACGCGTGTTCAGGGGGGTGAGGGAGGGGGGGGGCTAGGGGGGGTGAGTAGTCATGGTCACATTCGATTTCCTGCTCGGCGGAGATGAGGATGTTTAGCGCTCCCTGGGTATTATGGGGTGGATTTGGGGCGGAGTGACATGTCCCCGTGTCTTCATCCATTGTTGTCCTGATGCGGCGTGCAAAATCCTATTTTCTGCATGTAAATGTAAATGGGGCTCGCCCCCTCCAGAGCAGTAAGCCTGTTGTTACCCTGTCTATCCTGTCCCTCATCCGCCACGGTGGGTTAGAGGGCCGTCAGAGCCATGTCTGTAGGCGGGAAGCTGTGGGGTGGGGGGTGGGGGTTGGGGGGGGGTGTCCTCATCACCCCCCATGTAGTCTGCTAATTGCTCATGGAGAGATCTGTAATGACTAGAAACACATGTTACAGTTTGGGTTGTCGGGCGTGTAAACAAAGACCTTGTTCTGAGACCTGAGATGATGGGGTGGGGGGGGGTGGGTGTGTGTGTGTGTCTAGACAAGAATAATAACCCTACACAGAAATGCACAGCACCATTACAATTCAGACCAGGGTGCTTTCGTACCGCTCTTCTCCGTAACGAGTTCGAAATTCAAGTTTAAAAGCGTTATTGTTTATTTGGGGAAGAACAAGAAGTCGTTAATGGAGAATGAACGATTACAATTGAAAATGGTCATAATTCCCAATTCAACAATTCATTCACCAATACAAGTGACACAACATTTCAGATCCAGGTCCGTGCAGGGCAGAAGTGCTCAGTGTCCATGACAGTCCAAACTGGGTTGATGAAACCATGGGTGCTGGACTGGTGCGTCTCTGGCCATCGTCCCCAGTGCAACGTGCGTGCGTGCGTGCGTGCGTGCGTGCGTGGTGTGTGTGTGTGTGTGTGTGTGTGTGTGTGTGAGGGGATGAAAGGTGGTGATAGGGCTGAGAGGAGATCACAGCGTTGAGATGTTAAACCTCCAACAGGCCACCTGGCTGCTGACACGCTGCTCGCAGCTGCAGATCGATAGAAGAAGACTGCTGCTGTCACTGAGAACCTGGACGCCCGGCCAAGACACTCTATCTATCTGACTGTCTGTCTGTCTGTCTGTCTGTCTGACTGACTGTCTGACTGTCTGTCTGTCTGTCTGACTGTTTGTCTGTCTCTGTCTGTCTGTCTGTCTCTCTGTCTGTCCTTCCTCTATCCCCCTCTCCTCTCCTCTCTCCCCCTCTCCGACTCCCTTCTCCTCTCCTCTTCTCTCCTCTCTTCTCTCTCCATATGGCCCACAGCATGATTGTATGTCATCCTCTCCAACACTAGCCAGTCCCTGCCTCCTCTCTCTCTCTCTCTCTCTCTCTCTCTCTCTCTCTCTCTCTCTCTCTCTCTCTCTCTCTCTCTCCCTCCTCATTGTCCCTGTGAAACAATTGGCACATGTAACATTTAATTAAAGCGGTATCTCCTCAGGGCTGTCTTGGCCAACCTTCTCTGGGTGAAGGAGGGTTGCATTACAATTTGCAGAGAAGCATTATTCAGGCGCAAAAAAAAAAAAAGCTGAGGGAAAAAAAAAAAAGGTAATTTCTTCGATAGTCGCTCAAAAAGGTCAAATGCTTTTTAATGACTGTGTTTTCTGATAATGCCGGAATGGGGACCGGCAATAATAAACTTGCAGATTGATATCGTGGGCCGCTTGCTCTAATGGAGTCTTCTGGCTGAGGGCTTAATTTGCGTTCGACGCCTCAGCTCCGCTCGCCTCGCCTCACCTCTCCTCTCCTCTCCTCTCCTCCCCTCTCCTCTCCTCCCCTCCCCTCCCCTCCCCTCCCCTCCCCTCCCCTCCCCTCTCCTCTCCGCGCCTCGTCTGCCACCGTGTGATTTCTCTATTCCAGACAGGCACCTTGTTTGCCATCGACTCGAGCCAATTTTAAGAGAGCAAATAGAGAGTGGCCCTGTTAAATGTTGCCATTCACACAATCGCGGGGCTTAAGAAGAGTGATTAAAATAGCAGAGCAGATATGAGGCGAGAATGAGCTGCTCTCTCTAATGAAAACCGCCAGCCACCCTGGGGTTGATATACCTGCACAGGGAGGGAGGGAGGGAGGGAGGGAGGGAGGGGGGAATGGGGAGGGAGGGGGGGGGGGGTAAAGAGGGGAGAGGGGGGGGTGGGAGAGAAAGAGGGAGAGAGGAGAGAGAGAAGAGCGAGAGAGAGAGAGATATGGAGTAATTAGAGTAGAGGACCAGAGTAGATGCGTAAAGGACAGGTATACGTACCTCTAGACCTGTAACACCATGTCCTCCAGGTATTAACCCATACATACATACATACATACATATATACATATACATATACATACATGTATATACACATATATATATATATATATATATAATGTACGGTTCTGGTTCAATATGAATACAGCCCTTACTGGGGGCTAGCCTTATAGGACAACCAATGATAGTAAAATAAATACACTGCAATATTCACAACTATAATACTCATACCTATAATACTCATAACTATAATACTCATGAGGAGGTCATCTTATAATGTGCTCTAAACCTGTGCAGTAATACTGTTATTGCAATAGTTAATTGTCACCAATAATATCATCATTTATTTATGTTAGCAAATTATGTTTTCTGTTACACAAGTGATTATATGAATATTCCTGATGTGTGTGTGTGTGTGTGTGTGTGTGTGTCTGACTTTAAGGGGATAATCCTGAACTGTAAATCACAGCGGTGTCAAGGGGTGTGGCCATAACCCTGTGACATCATCATTGTGGTTTCTGCTCTGATCAGCGTCATATCTAGATGAAAGCTTAAACTTTGACAAAGAATAGAGAGATTATATGAAATATCTTAAAGGTAATACAAAATAATCAACACCCATATTTTCTTTTTGGGTAGTGCCCCTTTATTTTTATTTCCAATATTGATATCCTAATGTTGGTCTTACAAACACAAAAAAAGGATGTTATGCAAATATTTTTCATGGGTGTAATAATTAGGTTACAATGGCCTTCCCCTATCGTGGACTGTATCCACTCAAACAGATCAGGTTAGGAATTATAATATACTGTGAATTATAGCCTAACTATCTTCTTCACCACTAGACACAAGTCAGGGGCTTAGTTAAAAATTACATAATTTTCCTAGCAACTCCCATTGTGCTAAAAAAATAATAATATATATATATATATACGAAGAGAAACAATTGGAACGACAGAGACCCACCTTTCTCTGAGTTGGCTGTTATGTGTGCTAATTAAATACCACCGCTATTAGTGACGCGCCATGAAACGAAACGAGAGTTGAAGGGTTAATATAACTATCGCTTTCCACCGCAAACCGATTCTATGAGGCACATATTATATGAGTATGAATTTATGCACCAAAGAAGATCCCTTTTCCCCGCCGTGCTCTCTCCTCCTGGCTGTTTTGATCATCCGGCTCTAACGGTTCATTGTAAAAGCTTATACCTCTCTCTCTGGCTCGGGCCGAAGACATTACAAATGAAAGTCCTTATTTAACATGACACGGCCAATAGGATATATTAGCATACAAATCGCATTCCATCGGTTACACGTTTTCAGTTTTTTATAAAGAACATGTTTGTCAATTGTAAACAAAACACAATATTTTGGCCCAGAGCCGCTTGTCTTTAGAAGCCTCTGTTGCAGCTCGTAGCAGATTGAATCTGAAAGGGCCTTTTATTTTCAGCTTTTTCGCATCCCAGGTAATTATGTTATTGTTCACGGGGCTCTCTCCTCATTTCCGTCCGTTTAAGTAGGCTACCGGGTATTAGACCAAAACCGACAATTGCGTGGCTAAATGATGCTTTTGACGAACAATAGTGGCCGACCCACGGCTGCTTAAATGACGAGGTGCCTAGGCCTCGGACAATAATAGGCTACACGAGTGGGACAAATATATTGTCACAAAAATTGGTGACCGTTTGTATTCCACCCGTATAGATTCAAATTAGAAAACAGGTTTTTAAAAAGAAAACACCTAACATATTATAATAATATAATATTTGGTTATTGTCTATGACAATATTCCTCCATTGACAATACAGTGGGCCTATTTGGCATTTTACTGGTGATCTGTGAACTCTAATGATAATCTGCTCAATGAAAGAGAGATAAACCGTGAATAATAACAGCCAGGAGGAAGCCAGTTTGGTTATACTTTTATTAGTGTTTACTTTTGGCATGTGTTCAGTATCAGTTCCCTGAGTTGAACGGTTATTATTGGCTCATTCTGAGAGAGATAGCCTTGGTTTGGCTGTTGTATTACCTTCCTCCAATCAAGGAAATGCAGTGTTGAATCCATGCCGCTAATCTTGGAACAAAGAACTGCAATCCACACTAACGCACTGAACCGGACTAACCGAGCGTCTCACCGAAGACAACACTTCACCGCATGTCATTCAGTCGGTGCGTGTGTGTGTGTGTGTGTGTGTGTGTGTGTGTGTGTGTGTGTGTGCGCGCGCGTGCGTGTGTGTGTGTGTGTGTGCGCGTGTGCGTGCGTGTATGTGTGTATATGTGTGCGTGCGTGTGTGTGGGTGTGCGTGTGTGTGTGCGCGCGCGCGCGTGTGTGTGTGTGCGCGCGTGTGTGCGTGTGTGTGTGCGGACGCGCGCGTGCGTGCGTACGTGTGACAACATTAAAAAAACATATAATTTCATCAATTATATTTTTGCTGTTGCACACTTCTCTGTCCAGGTCGTGTAGACTGCTGATAGCGTCATGCTAGCATAAGCCGTGGACTAAATGACTTTTCCATTAAGCAGTTCTAATCTTTTTCTCTCTGAGAGTATAGAGGTCAAATCTACCAATTCACCGGCAGCCGCCGTCTTTTAATGGCGCAATTATTGATACCTTTAACACCATAGCTAGGGGTTTCATGGCCGTTTGAATGGACTGAATTATGTGCCCAGTTCGACACATTGTTGGAAACCAACGATGGGGAAACCTCATTGCCTGGCCCAGGTTCTATCGCTGACTAATTAAAAACACCCCAAAAATATCAATGGCCCACAATAAACGAGCAGATAGAAGACCCCTGAAATATACTACTCATGAAATATATGCCCTGTATGAGAATGGACCCAGTTATAATGCTAAATATGGACAGAAGTGAAATTTAAAATGAGAATCTAGGCCTAGTTATAATGCTCAACGTGGGGAAAAGCACTGCTCCATTTTAAGAGCGTGTGATTGAACAATTCTAGGGAGGTCATTGTGGGCATAGGCCTATCATGACAGATGAGGTGTCTGTCTTTTGAATATCATATAGGCCCTCCCTCATAAATTCTTCATTATGTGCATCATATATTTCTCTACACGGATATTCCTTGAGCTCGGATTCCTTCCTGTTTGCAAAACCTCACGGTAATGTTGTTTGTTGTGGCGACCGACCGACACACACACGAGGCTGATGTGATATCTGTAGCTCGCAGCCTTGCTAGGTGAAAGCACCGTTAGTTTAATTACCCTGCCACTTCCACCGCCTCCACTCCGCTAGAACATTAATATTGTATTGTTCATATCATGAACTCCTAGGTTACACTAAGCATGCATTTTTCATAGCGATAATCTTTCATTATTTTTATGCACCCTTAATCTTTCATATAGTTTCAGTGTTTTGCTTCAATATTTAATGGCTGACGCGGCTGCTCTGGCGCGAGGAGAGAGGCTGAGGAAGTGGATGTCAACGCCTCGTCCTGGGTTCAGGTACTCCACGATAACATTATGGTCTAATTCATGAAGGAATTATTTAATTAAGTGTACGTCTCGTTCATCCTCAATACTAGTGGCTTCAAATAGAGTTAATAATAATAATAATAATTATTATTATTGTTATTATTATAGGCTACATAATTAGCCTATAATACATTTATTAATAGGCTACATACTTCTACATACATTTTTAATCATGGATGCACCTTTGGTCCAAATAAAAAGGAAATAAATAGCCTATAGATAAAACAATAAAGGTATTTCTCCTTTCATATAGCCTATAGCTAGGCCTTTGCTTTCTCGAATATTTGATATTGTATTAATATATGTAAACATTTAGGCGTATTGTAAAATACGACAGTATTGTAACTGAAAATGTTTTATGCTGATATTTGCAATAGATCAAATAATTATATTTTTCTCCAGGATAAACTAGTAGCGGGAATAGCTACACAACTAACCGCTTATTAAGAAATCTAATGTTAGCTAAACGAACAATCCCTTTAGGAACTCGGGTATCAAATGTCTTCTATTGAGTTTTAAAACGACAGTAGCAGTTAAAACGAAATGGTAGTTTCTTGTCAGATTGTTGGCTTGGTTGTTTAGCTAGGCAGATTAGAACGGTTGACTAATCCCGCGTCTCTGTCTCTGCGCGGCCCTAGAGGGACCCAGCGAATTACATCCATTTTCTTCGCGAAGAGAAACTCCCAAAGTTTAGCCTCCTTTTCCGGGATTACGGTAATTTCAATCAAATAAATAACACCTGCTTAAACGAGGCTAACTCGACCAAGCCGCGAGATTCTTAGTGTGTGCCTAAATTCAAAGGTTAATGACGGGGTTTCCATCTTTGTTCCCTTTCAAATATTGAATAAATACATTTTTTAAAAACTGACGTTTCCCTTCAGTGTTACAAAGAGGTTCTTAAATTATGACGGTGTTTGTTTTGATTTTTTCATCTTGAATTATCTTTGAGATAATACCCACAGTGGACTGTAGCTGTAGAAGTAGCCTGATGTGAACTAGCATGCTAACGTGAGTTTAGAATTATAAGGTTCTATCTCCGTTTAGGGTACGTAGTTCAGAGATATTGAGCGTCAAAGTTTTTACATTCCATTGTTTTGACAAAAATGGAGATAGAACCTTATAATTCTAAGCTCACCTGGTGTAGAGAGAGGCCTCTGTCTCCCAAAGAACACAACCAGGGAGGGCAGTTACACACACACGGTTGGTCAATAAATAACCGTTAAGAATTTCACTGCGTTTCTATACCTGGATTACCGTGTTCTCAGTGGCAGCAAAACTATAAATAGGCCTATTCATTCTCACAGCAATAAATAGCTAGCCATATCAACAAAGGCTTGTTGCTCGCTTGTTCTAAGCTCATAAGCTGAGTTGTTATTTACACATCGGGTTTATTTGTTTATTTTCTTTCATTATTGAGCAAGAGGGAAGCGGGAAGCCTTCAATTATGCAAAACAGCCGTTTGTTGGTCATACCTGTTCCATTCTCTCACAGCAGACACGATGAGGGTAAACACATGATGGGACTGGTGGATGTCTGACAGCTGTCAGTTCAATGCCATGTATTGCACTTGTTTATAATGGTAATAGGTCTACAATATTCATGTTTATATTATAATACAATATAAGTAAATTCATGTTGATGTTGCACAAGGTCTAGTTTTGATGTTGTTTTGCAGAGTTATTAGTGTTTAGGCCTACAGCAATGTGTGTATACTGTGGCTGGCTGGGGCAGTGTGTGTGTGTGTGTGTGTGTGTGTGTGTGTGTGTGTGTGTGTGTCTGTGTGTGTGTGTGTGTGTGTGTGTGTACGTCATGGCTGGTTGGGGCAGTGTGTGTGTTCACCATGGCTGGTTGGGGTGTGTTAGACCTACAGTGTGTGTGTACATTGTGGCTGATATGGGGTAGTGTGTTGGCATACAGCAGTGTGTATGTACACCGTGGCTGACTAGAGGTAGTGTGTGTAGGCCGTGGCTGATTAGAGCAGTGTGTACCGTGGCTGAACAGAGTAGTGTGTGTGTGTGTGTGTACACTGAGTCTGGCTGGGGCAGGGTGTGTGTAGACCTACAGCGGTGTGTGTGTGTGTGTGTGTGTGTGTGTGTGTGTGTGTGTGTACAGCGTGGATGACTGGGGCCGTTTCACTCAAACATCGGCCCACTAATCTCCCCTGTAATGCTGTCAGAGGAGGGGACCTATGAGGGGATAAACCTCCCTGACCCCATTAATATATGTTTCCATATTAGCGGAGCGTGAAATCGCTCTCTATCTCTGTCTTTATCTCACCGTAATCTCGTTGAAGATCTATTTCAGAGTAGCAAGGGGTTTGTGTTTGGTTACCTTTGACATTAATATCAGATATGATACTGAAATCTCTCTTGCTGTAAAATAAGCAGATTTATCCAACACTCCCACGCAGACTCTGAAGGCCAGAATGCAGTTTACCTGGGGGGTCAAAAACGTAAATAAAATAATAATAATAAAAAAGAAACGCTGAGCGTTTGCTCACGCCTGCCTTGTGGGTGGGGTTTGCACTAGTGGGACTGTTCCATTGGACTCCAATGCACCAGGCAAACTCAGTCAAGCACCTAAAAAGTATTTGATGTGATTTCAAAACGCTATTGGAATCCAGGTCTGCTATTACACCGCTTACACCAGTGGAGGCTGGCGGAGGTAGAAGATCTGTTTGAAACCATTCCTCATTCCCTTCCATACTTCCACGCTTGTTAGTCCCTGGAATGTCTCCTCCTATAGATGTCTGCTGGTGGAGACAGTCTGCTACACTGGCCTGTAGCTGGTTAAGTAGCCTAACTCTGGAGCCAACTGGCTGTGTGTGTGTGTGTGTGTGTGTGTGTGTGTGTGTATGTGTGTGTGTAAGTGTGTGTAAGTGTGTGTATATATATATATATATATATATGTGTGTGTGTGTGTGTATATATGTCTGTGCAGGTGTGTGTGTGTGTGTGTGTGTGTGTGTGCATGCAGGTGTTTGTGTGCGTGCGTGTGTGTGTGTAACTCAGCCGCACATTGCCCTTTCAACCACATGGAGTTCCCCTCACACCTGTTGCACACCTACCTACCTGCCAATCAGGAAGTGAGCCTCCAATCCCCTTCTTAGCTCTCTCATTTCACCTCCCAGACATTCTCTCAACAGCTCCCCTGTCCACATCCCAACCCTGTCTGACCCCTGTGTGACCCTGTTCACATCCCAACCCCAGTGTGACCCTGTTCACATCCAAAACCCTGTCTGACCCCAGTGTGACCCTGTCCACATCCCAACCCCTGTCTGACCCCAGTGTGACCCTGTCCACATCCCAACCCTGTCTGACCCCTGTGTGACCCTGTCCACATCCCAACCCTGTCTGACCCCAGTGTGACCCTGTCCACATCCCAACCCCTGTCTGACCCCTGTGTGACCCTGTCCACATCCCAACCCCTGTCTGACCCCAGTGTGACCCTGTCCACATCCCAACCCCTGTCTGACCCCTGTGTGACCCTGTCCACATCCCAACCCCTGTCTGACCCTGTGTGAGGGTGAAGGCCAGAAGTGTTTATGTTTTTCTCTGTCCTTGCAGCCTAGCCTCTCCTTCACCCCCCCCCCCCCCCCCGCTCTCGACACCCATCCCATCCCTGCCTATCCTGTTGTTGTCTACCCTGTTGCCCCCCCCTCCCCCCCCCCCCAACTACACACACACACACACACACACACACACACACAATGCCTCCCCTAGCAGGGCTTAGAGGGTCTAGTACTGGTGTTGAAGGGTGTTACTAACACTAGGAGCAGTACAGAGACCTGTCCCAACACCCACCACTCAACACCCAACAACAAGCACCCAACACCCACCACTCAACACCCAACACTCAACACCCACCACTCGACACCCAACACCCAACACCCAGCACCCAACACGCACAGCTCAACACCCAGCACCCAACACCTACCACTCAACACCCACCACTCAACACCCAGCACCCAACACTCAACACCCACCACTCAACACTCAACACCCAACACTCAACACCCACCACTCAACACTCAACACCCCATCTACTTCAGCAGGTCCAAAAGGTCTTCTCTCTCTCTGTGTCTCAAAGCTGCATCTTGGTGATGGGGTGTGTGTGTGTGTGTGTGTGTGTGTGTGTGTGTGTGTGTGTGTGTTTGTGTGTGTGTGTGTGTGGGGGGGGGGGGTGTCTGGAGGGGACAAGCGGAGGAGGGTGTGGGGGGGCATCTTCTCTGAGAGAGGTAAACAGATGCCCTCAGGAGACGCAGGAGAAGAGGAGAGAGGAGAGTGGAAGAGAAAAGAGAGAGCAGAGAGAGGGGAGAAAAACAGGAGAGAAGAGCTTCTCTTCTTCTTCGGCGTTAATTAGCGAGCTTAGCACGGGCCCCGGCCGAACGCTGGCGGGGGAGAGAGAAGCAGGGAGAAGCATTGTGGACCGCGGAGCGCATCCTCCCCATGTGCGTTAATTGGTGGGGGGCGCGGGGAGGGGGGGGGGGGTAGTCGTACCTTCCCAAGAAGCTGCCAGCTTCACATAGGAAGTGCTAACAGGACCTTTGTGTTCCTCACCTCCCCCCCTCCTCCTCCCTCCCTCTCTCTCGCTCTCTCTTCCCCTTTTCTCAGGGAGTTGAGGGTCCGGGAGCGGGCCCGGGGTCGGTACCTGGAGAGGCCAGAGCCGCGCTGTAATGAACCACTTCACATGGTAGTTTACCGGGAAAAAAAGAAAGGAGGGGCCCAAAGAAAGGAGGAGAAAAGGGAGGGTCGGACAAAAGGGACAAAGTCTGAGGGGGGAGGCGAGGGTGGTGGGGGGGGGCGAAGGGTGGGGCGTCTCTATTAGTGGGGGGTTCTTCAGACCAGTACCGCAGTCTTCAAGCGCAATGGACCACTTAGCACAAGTGGTACCATTCTGGAGCGCGATGGAAACAAACCCAGGCGTCACCGGGCTGTGTTTACCATGAAGGGGGGGGGCGTCATTCTGTGGATGCCCATAATGTACGGTTTGCACGGGTTCAATGGTTCAGCGGGGGGGGCTGTGTTGCCAAACGAACCGTCGACGTGACACGAGAGACTCCAAAACATTCGTCATGATATATCGGCCCCGTTCAGAACAGGGGAGGCCCGGCGGAGGAGGAGGAGGCGGAGGCAGACGTCGGAGGGGGACGGGGAGGAGAACGTCCTCCGATGTCGTCTTACCTCCTCCAGCGGATTCAGGGTGACTCAACCCCGTTCCTGAGAAGAACTGGAACGTTGGACTCCCCACTTCCCGTCGACAGGAAAGTCCAGGTTTGTGTGAGAACCAAAGCCCTGCTTCTGGAAGAGAACAAAGGACAAGCCTTTTCTTACCTCGGTCACACTGGAGCTGTTGTGTTCGTCTCCTTACAGAGAGAGAGGGAGCCCTGGACAATGTCGCTGGAAGACTGAAATGACAACCACAAGAGAATTCCAACCATCTCTCCTCTCTCTACAACCCAGAGTCTCCTTCAACTCTCTGCTGCTACTGTATGTCAAGTCCCCCCCCCCCACACACACACCCCTCCCTGAACGAGGCATTGGTGGAGACACTGACCCCCGCCCCCCCAGACACTGACTCCCCCCCCCTCAGACACTGACCCCCCCATCTCTGTCAACAACGTATAGTGTGAGCGACTGAAGGGGGGGTGTCTATAGAGAGGGACAGGAAAGACGTTCTCAGGGAGGTCTTGTGTGTCTCTCCCTCCCTCCCTCCCTCCCTCCCTCCCTCCCTCCCTCCTGCTCTCTGTTAAACAAACAACAACATCCTAGTGACCTCAGGTCTGTCTGTCTGTCTGTCTGTCTGTCTGTCTGTCTGTCTGTCTGTCTGTCTGTCTGTCTGTGTGTCTCTCTTGTTCTTCCCAGGACATTCCTACCACTTCACCGGGGTCTTAAGTAAGTCACAGCGGGGGGACAAAGACGAATAGCTTCTGCTCCTTTTTGGGGGGGGTTTCCTCCTCTCCAAATACCAGTCAGAACACAACAAGACACGAAAGAGAAAGTTCCGATCCTCTATTGCCGCCCCCCCTCCTACCTACCCCCCCCGCCCTGCTCTGCCCCCCCTCCTCCACCATGCCACCCAACCCCCTCTCCTCCACCTTGCCCCCCAAGCCCCCCCCCAGCTCCATACAGCCTCACATGGAGCCTCTCCTAACTATGACTCTTCCTCTCTCTACAATGGCCCCCTGCTCCCTGCCCTGTGTCCCTCTGTGCCCCTGCAGGGCTGGGGGGCCGGGGGCCTGGACGGGGGGGCTGGGGGGGGGGGGCGGCAGCAGCCAATCTTCCTAAAAGTTAGCCCCATTTCCGTTGTGCTTTTGTGCCTTGGTGGCCCTGCTCTAAAGGGCTCAGTGAGGTATTGTTGCAGATAGGCTGGGTGGGGTGGGGGTTGGGCGTTGTGGTGGCCCGGACCTGGTGTTTCCTGGGCGTATTGTGTTTTGGCCTGTCCCTCCTTTCCCCTCTTCACCCCTCCTTTCCCCTCTTCACCCCTCCCCTCCCCTCCCCTCCTCTCCACTCCCCTCCTCTCCTCTCCACGCCCCTGCTCTCCCCACCTCTCTCCTGCTCTCCTATCCCCTCCCCTCCGGTCCCCTCACCTGCTCTCCCCTCCTCTCCCCTCCCCTCCTCTCCCCTCTCCTGTTCTCCCCTCACCTCCCCTCCACTCCTTTCCTTTCCTCTCACCTCTCTACTCCACTCCCCTCCTCTCCTCTCCTCTTCTCTTCCCAGCTCTCCCCTCCTCTCCTCTCCCCTCTCCCCTCCCCTCCTCTCCCCTGCACTCACATGCTCTCCACTCCTCACCAGACCAGACCAGACCAGACCAGGCCAGACATAGACTACTCCTAGACCAGTCTGGCTAGGCTTAGATACGTGTGTGTGTGTGTGTGTGTGTGTGAGGATAATGACTGAAGCTGTACAGCAGAGTCAGCCTATGGGGTGGTATAGTTGTATTATACAGCAGAGGCTTTGGGGCTGGTCTAAATGCTGGTGGTTCAAGGCCGAGGTGTCACAGCGACTGTCTGAGATCATTGGATGGCTGATATGACTCTGCTGATATGACTCTGCTGATATGACTCTGCTGTGAGGAGATATGGGGGATGTCATGTGTGATGTGATTATGTTAATGGTTTTAGGGGTCATGTGATTCTATGATAACGGCGTGATGCAGGAGGATAGACAGACAGACAGACAGGAGGGTAGACAGACAGACAGGCAGACAGACAGGAGGATAGACAGACAGACAGACAGACAGGAGGATAGACAGACAAGCAGGCAGGCAGGCAGGTAGAGAGAAAGACAGACAGACAGGAAGATAGACAGATAGACAGGCAGGCAGACAAACAGGAGGATAGACAGATAGACAGAGGAGGACAGATAGATAGACAGGCAGAAGGGTAGACAGACAGGTTTGACAGACAGCAGACATGTCTTCATCAGTGCCATTATAGGGCTGGGATGTTCCTCTATAGTTGGAGCTGTCAGAGCTCCGCTGTAAGATGACAGTGTCACACACACACAGACACACTCGCACACGTGAGCACACACACACACACACACACACACACACACACACACACGTGAGCACACACACACACACAGGCAGGCGTACAGTGAGAGCTGTCAGGCTGGGTTGCAGGATGACAGGCACTCGACGGCGTGAGCGGGGCGCGGGGACACGGAGGACAGTCTGTGAAAGCGTGTCATCTTGTCTTCTCCTCTCCTCTCTCTTCTTCTCCTCTCTCTCGGCGATGTCTGGCTCGATAAAGGAGCAGCCCCCCAGAACAAAGGGAACAATGGGAAGAAAGGACAGTTGTACGGAGACGGAGACAGAGAAAACTGGGGGTTTTGACATGTGAATTACATCTGGAGCAGACGGAGAAGACGGGAAGAGAAAGAGCTACCGCTTACATGTTTATTTTAACTCCCGACTTTATTTGCCTCGTATCACCCAAAAATAAAAAATAAAAAACTTGCAAAAGCTCTCATCATCATCATCAACCACAACAACTATAACACTACTACCGGTATACCTGCAGCACACAGTGTGTGTGGGGGGGCTATGGAGGCAGGAGTGCTTGGAGAGAGGGGACGGATAGGTCAGGGAACCGACGGGTGATATGTGATATTTATTTACATTCTTTTACCAGAGGGTAGAATTCACCTCCCTTCACCACCATGCTTCAGTTCACTCCATGTTAGAGGGGGTTGAGTTGTTGCATTCTGAGGCTTTACTGTGCGATAGACTGTGTGTGTGTGTGTGTGTGTGTGTGTGTGTGTGCGTGTGTGTGAGTGTGTGTGTGTGCCACAGTTAACATGGCATGTGTAGTGACATTAAATCACAGCACAGCACGGTGTGATAGATGCAGGGTGTGTGACCTGTATACTGATCATTATAACTCCGCCTGATCTGTGTGTGTGTGTGTATGTATGTGTGTGTGTGTATGTGTGTGACACCCAGCCCTCTATAACCTCATTAGACCCCTTCAGGCCTGCTGCGAGCCCATCTACACACACTCACTCTGCTTTGATTTCCACAAGTCTAAAGATATCAATCAAACGACATCCTCGAATCAGAGCTGGAGGAACTCACACAAGCATTCACAGTCCGCCCCCTCTCCCTCTCTCTCTCCCTCTCCCTCTCTCTCTCTCTCTCTCTCCCCCTCTCTCTCTCCCCCTCTCTCTCTCTCTCTCTCTCTCTCTCTCTCTCTCTCTCTCTCTCTATCTCTCTCTCTCTCTCTCTCCTTCCCTTCTCCCTCTCTCTCTTTTCCACTATTTCAAGAGTAATTTCATGTGCCAGCACGAGAGCATAATACACTTTTAATGGACAACTAATTCTCTGCCATTAATTTGTCAACATGATTACTGGATCTGCGGCTGCAATCTGAAGGAGTCAGGGAGCTTTTTAAATATACACAGGACATTAATGTGTTTCTATTCATCTTTACATCCGCCAGCGCAGCAGATTTACATAATGCTACCATTGAGGTCTGTGACAGCCTCTCTCTCCTCCCCGTCTCCATTTTCCTCACTTGATTTCTCCCACAAAAGGCCCCGACGTTCCCGACGTTCCCCCCCCCCCACCCGCCCCCCTCACTCTGCCCGGCTGAATGCCGGCACTTTCCACCGAACACTGGGGGGAATGGTGGGGACAGGGGGAAGGGGGGGTGGGTGAGTGTGTGTCTGATGGGGCCTTGCAGGGTGTGTGTGTGTGTCTGTGAGAGAGAGAGAGAGAGAGATGGGGGCTTGGGGGTGTGGGGGGTATGGGAGTTTAGGAGGGATGTGAGAGTTCTCTTCTGTCACCTGTAAAATATATCTGAAAGGATAAAGAAGGAGGAATATAATTCAATATAATTCGACCACTTAAATGTGACTCATCAAGCCTGTCAGGGGAAGTGCAGAGCCCAGAGAGGAGTCACGTCTGCCAGGCTTAGAGGATCATGTCTGCGTCTCCCAGACCAGCTCTTAGGGAAGTGCTTATCATGATCATGTCATCCCAAGTTCCGAAAGTCCAATCTGTCGAGAATTCCGAAGTCCGAGGTACAATCACTTCCTGAGAGGAACGAGAGTCGGAATGCGGGATCGAGAAGATTCCGGATTTCAAATGTTGCTTTTTTTTTTTTTTTGTGCTGCTTTTCCTACAATGTTTTCATCCATTTCATAACATTCAATGATCAGATTAGATTCAGCCGTTGTCATTGCACAACAGAGAACAACCAAATGTGTTTTTTGCTCTAGGCACAGGGTCAGCCATAGTCAGCGCCCCTGGAGCAATTAGGGGTTAAGTGTCTTGCTCAAGGGCAAAACGGCAGTGGTAGGCTCCTTAGATATGATGCCAGCAACCCTCCGGTCACCAGCTCACATCCGACTCCCTCCTGAGGCGAGGATCGAACCAGCAACCTTCCGATTGCTAACCGGGCCTCTCTAACCTCTCGGCTACACGCCTGAACGGGTCTAGACCACCAATGTCAGTGACCGTGAAGAAAAAGGAAACAATGAAACAAGGTACAGGGAAGGAAGGAAGGACGCCACGTGAGACTATTGGGCCACCGGCCTCTGCATGCCCCCTCAACACAGGAAGTACCCCTCCCTCCCGGCAGGAAGTCCCCTGGCTGTCGGGGCTGGAGATAATAAGGCGTAGGTGGCGTGGACCGTGTGGCCGTGGCGTGTACGTTCTGGCGGCGGTACACAGCGTAGCGTGCGGTGTTTGTCTAACAGCTCCTCATCAAAGGCTGCCCGGCTGTTTTTGTCTCTACATTTCCTTATGAGGTCTGTGTGACTGTTTGATGTGTGGGAGCAGCCAACTACTGTGTGTGTGTGTGTGTATGTGCGTTTGATGTGTGGGAGCAGCGGGCTAGTGTGTGTATGCGTGTGTGTGTATGTGCGTGTGTGTGTGCGTGTTTCATGTGTGGGAGCACCCAGCTACTGTGTGTGTGTGTGTGTGTATGTGTGTGCCCATGTATGTGCATGTGTGCGTGCCTGTGTATATGTGCATGTGTATGTGTGTGTGTGTGTGTGTGTGTGTGTGTGTGTGTGTGTGGGTGTGGGAGCAGCGGCCTGCTCCTGGTCACTGCTAGGTCAAATACAGGAAGTGAAGTTCCCATCAAACCTCTGTGTCACTCAACTGTCAAGCACCATTTTGTTAGGTCAGACCTCGGCGTTGAGCTGCTCTGATTGGTGTGTCAGGGTTTCTGAAGGGCCCACATCAAAGGAGACTGGTGGAGGTAGAAATTGGAGGACGGACATGTAATGCATGGAACACAATGAGGAATGGTGTCTATTCATCTAGAGTACAAACCCTCTTTTGACTTTTATGAACTAACAAAATAAGATTTTGCAAGCCCGAGATGTTTCTTCATGACTTCCCGTCTTCGGCATCATTTTTACATGAAATGATGTTGATTTCTGTCTCATGTCAAGGTTGACTAGTAATGTCTGGCTATATCTTTTATTGTTACTCTCCTTGCGAGAGGTTCCAAAAACGTTTCGTTCAATGGCCTCCCTACGCAGGTTGACCTGAAGGATAATTAGTTTTTCCCATTTTTCTCTCGATTTTGTGTTCTTTTCAACACCGACCAACAGCACAAACATTCCACTATTACTAGTGGCTGTTTACGGCGCTTTCAATGGCACTGATTAGCCCGAAGCACGCTAATGCTAATAATTTCTAGTACTGCATGTATGGTCATGTAGAATGTTCAGAACAGCTAGCCAACAACCCTGGTGTGTGTACCGTACCTCAGGAACCCTCTCCCTCTCCAGCCCTGTGCTGTAGCTAATGACCCATAATGGCCGCCCCTGGAGCCGTAATCACAGTCCGTTCACAGCCAGGTGACCAGCAGCATTGTTTACAGAATGGCCGCCGCACTTGGAGAAACGACTGGGTGGCAGTGGCAGTGGCAGCTGTCTGTCCAGCTGTCTGCAGGGAGCCCTAATGGACACGCACACCTGACCTGTCATTTGGAGTCGCCAGCGCTACCATTACAGCCAGTTCTGATGTTCTTTCCACTCGCCCCTCTCCCCACCTCAACCACTTGCCATTTAAACCACCCGTTCCCTGCTGCTGACCGATTACCAGCGTTCAGCTCTGTAAGGTGCTACCGCTAAGGCACAAGTATAGGTCATTAACTAACAACTCTCCTTTTTTTTCTTCTCCTCCTCCTCCTCTCCTCCACTGTATGCAGCCTCCTTTGACCATCTCCCCCCTCAGGTTCATTAACCTCCTCTCCGACAGGTAAAACCCTTGGCGCTGATGGACATTTCAACCAATCCCAGACAGCGAGCACACAGAGTTATGGACGTGCAAAGGTAGAATTATGTAAATCACACTGTGAAGTAAATGGAAGACTGATATTGTCATTATGCGACTGTTGAAACCTGGTATTAACCACGACCACGGGAATTACTCTGCTGATGATTCAGTACAAGCCTGGGTCACAATCAGCCGGTTGTGTGGTGTTCGGGTCAAAATGACATGTTTTAAAATGATTTTGAATAAAATAAAAATTATACAATGAATGTTTTCAATCTGAAACACCATGACCTTGACACATTTTCAGTGAAGAATATGTAGAAGACATTGTTATAGACAATATTGACAAAAGAACATGTCCCAAGCCTAGTCCCACCTCCACACCCCACACAACACCCCCCCCCCCCCAACTTACCTCTGGTCCATAAGGATTCTCTCACTGTATTTCTTTTCTTTTCAAAATCACCTTTCGAATGAATGGTCTTTATTGTCATTGCTATAGTACAGGTACCAAACAACGACATTTGGGAGGGGTGGCTCCCCTGGTGCTAGGAAAGAAAAAAAACAAGAAAAAAACAAGAAGGGAAAGGAGCTGGTTTACATAAATAAAGGCTATGTACACTATCCACTATACTATACTGTACAGATAAAACGACTAGGGTTGTCATATTGCACATAGTGTTATTGCACATTCATTTAAAGTGTCGCAGTTTGCAGGCTTGAAATGTACACATTTGTGCCTCAGCACTACACCTGATTTTTTCAGTCCAGCAGCTGCCATCAATCCGTCCAGACTGTCCAGGGCCCAGAACTTAGGTCTTTGCTGTGTTCAGGGCCTGGATGGCCCTGGGGTAGAAGCTGAGCTTCAGTCTGTTTGTCCTTGCGGCCATGGTCCTGTACCGCCTTTTCGAGGGCAGCCGGGCAAAGTGTTCGTACCCAGGGTGGGTTGGGTCTCTGGAGATCTTGGAGGCCTTCCTGAGGCAGCATGTGTTGTACAGCTCTTCCAGAGAGGGGAGGGGGGCGCCGGTGATCTTCTGGGCTGTTCTCACGACTCTCTGTAGCGCATTTCTCTCTGCGGTTGTGCAGCTGGAGAACCAGTTGCAGATGCAGTAGGTGAGGATGCTCTCCACTGCGCCGCGGTAGAAGGCCACCAGTATCTCCTGCTTGTTGTGTTCCTTCCTGAGGACTCTCAGGAAGTAGAGCCGCTGTTGTGCCTTCTTGATGGTGGCTGCTGTGTTGTTCTTCCAGGACAGGTCATCCTGTATGTGCACCCCCAGGAATCGGAGGGTTGAGACTCTCTCCACGCTCTCTCCGTCGATGAGCAGGGGCTGGACCTCAGATTTTTTCCTCCTGAAGTCCACGATGATTTCCTGGGTCTTTGACTGGTTCAGCAGCAGGTTGTTAACCTTGCACAGCTTGCTCAGCTGCTCTACCTCATCCCTGTACGCCGCCTCGTCCCCCCCCGAGATGCAGCCCACCACAGTGGTGTCGTCTGCAAACTTTACGATGGAGTTGCTGGGGTGGACGGGGGTGAAGTCGTAGGTGTAGAGGTTGTAGAGGATGGAGCTTAGCACGCAGCCCTGGGGGGACCCAGTGCTGAGTCTGAGGGCTGTGGAGGTGTGGGAGCCCACCCGCACCCTCTGGGGGCGGTCGGACAGGAAGTCCTTGATCCATGCACATATAGAGTGTGATAGTCCCAGGTCTAGTAGTTTGGTCACTAGCCTGTCTGGAAGGATGGTGTTGAAGGCAGAGCTGAAGTCCACAAAGAGCAGTCTCGCGTAGCTGTTTCCCCTCTCCAGGTGGGATAGAGTGGCGTGGAGAGTCGTCGCGATGGCGTCCTCTGTGGACCTGTGGGCTCTGTAGGCGAACTGGTATGGATCCAGGTTGGGCGGGAGGCGTGTGACTATGTGGGCCCGGACTAGTTTCTCGAAGCACTTCATGATGATTGGTGTGAGTGCCACCGGGCGGTAGTCGTTTAGGCAGCTCAATTTTTCTGTGGATATCACACACACACACACACACACACACACACACACACACACACACACACACACACCCTTAAGACTCCATACTGCAAGGAGAATTAGCCCTAAGCACGCTAATGCTAATAATTTCTAGTACTGCATGTATGGTCATGTAGAATGTTCAGAACAGCTAGCCAACAACCCTGGTGTGTGTACCGTACCTCAGGAACCCTCTCCCTCTCCAGCCCTGTGCTGTAGCTAATGACCCATAATGGCGCCCCTGGAGCCGTAATCACAGGCCGGTCGCAGCCAGGTGACCAGCAGCATTGTTTACAGAATGGCCGCCGCACTTGGAGAAACGACTGGGTGGCAGTGGTAGTGGCAGCTGTCTGTCCAGCTGTCTGCTGGGAGCCCTAATGGACACGCACACCTGACCTGTCATCTGGAGTCGCCAGCGCTGCCATTACAGCCAGTTCTGATGTTCTTTCCACTCGCCCCTCTCCCCACCTCAACCACTTGCCATTTAAACCACCCGCTCCCTGCTGCTGACCGATTACCAGCGCTCAGCTCTGTAAGGTGCTACCGCTAAGGCACAAGTATAGGTCATTAACTAACAACTCTCCTTTTTTTTTCTTCTCCTCCTCCTCTCCTCCACTGTATGCAGCCTCCTTTGACCACCTCCCCCCTCAGGTTCATTAACCTCCTCTCCGACAGGTAAAACCCTTGGCGCTGATGGACATTTCAACCAATCCCAGACAGCGAGCACACAGAGTTATGGACGTGCAAAGGTAGAATTATGTAAATCACACTGTGAAGTAAATGGAAGACTGATATTGTCATTATGCGACTGTTGAAACCTGGTATTAACCACGACCACGGGAATTACTCTGCTGATGATTCAGTTACCAGCTTGGGTCACAATCAACCGGTTGTGTGGTGTTCGGGTCAAAATGACATGTTTTAAAATGATTTTGAATAAAAGAAAAATTATACAATGAATGTTTTCAATCTGAAACACCATGACCTTGACATATTTTCAGTGAAGAATATGTAGAAGACATTGTTATAGACAATATTGACAAAAGAAAATGTCCCAAGCCTAGTCCCACCTCTACCCCTCATACACACAACCCCCCCCCCCCCCCCCCCCCCCCACCTTACCTCTGGTCCAGAAGGATTCTCTCACTGTATTTCTTTTCTTTTCAAAATCACCTTTCAATTTCTCTGTGGATATCTCTCTCACACACACACACACACACACACACACACACACACACACACAAGCACACACACACACACACACACACCCTTAAGACTCCATACTGCAGGGAGAATTAGCCCTAAGCATGCTAATGCTAATACTTTCTAGTACTGCATGTATGGTCATGTAGAATGTTCAGAACAGCTAGCCAACAACCCTGGTGTGTGTACCGTACCTCAGGAGCCCTCTCCCTCTCCAGCCCTGTGCTGTAGCTAATGACCCATAATGGCCGCCCCTGGAGCCGTAATCACAGGCCGGTCACAGCCAGGTGACCAGCAGCATTGTTTACAGAATGGCCGCCGCACTTGGAGAAACGACTGGGTGGCAGTGGCAGCTGTCTGTCCAGCTGTCTGCAGGGAGGCCTAATGGACACGCACACCTGACCTGTCATTTGGAGTCGCCAGCGCTACCATTACAGCCAGTTCTGATGTTCTTTATCACTCTCTCCACTCGCCCCCCGACCACCAACCCCCCCTCCCCACCTCAACCACTTGCCATTTAAACCACCCGCTCCCTGCTGCTGACCGATTACCAGCGCTCAGCTCTGTAAGGTGCTACCGCTAAGGTACAAGTATAGGTCATTAACTAACAACTCTCCATTTTTTTTCTCCTCCACTCTCCTCCACTGTATGCAGCCTCCTTTGACCTATTCAGTCTCAGAGGCCATTACTGGTTCCTTCAGGCACACCCCCCTGCCACCCCTGCCACCCCCACCAGGTTCATTAACCTCCTCTCCGACAGGTAAAACCCTTGGCGCTGATGGACATTTCAACCAATCCCAGACAGCGAGCACACAGAGTTATGGACGTGCAAAGGTAGAATTATGTAAATCACACTGTGAAGTAAATGGAAGACTGATATTGTGATTATGCGACTGTTGAAACCTGGTATTAACCACGACCACGGGAATTACTCTGCTGATGATTCAGTACAAGCCTGGGTCACAATCAGCCGGTTGTGTGGTGTTCGGGTCAAAATGACATGTTTTAAAATTATATTAACTAAAAGAAAAATTATACAATGAATGTTTTCAATCTGAAACACCATGACCTTGACACATTTTCAGTGAAGAATATGTAGAAGACATTGTTATAGACAATATTGCCCAGAAGAATGTCCCAAGCCTAGTCCCACCTCCACCTCCACACCCCCCCCCCCCCCCCCACTGGACTTCTGGTCCATAAGGATTCTCTCACTGAATTTCTATTATTTAAAAAATCACCACACACACACACACACACACACAAAAACCTTGTTTCATTTATTTTTTTTTCAAGATAAACATGATTTATCTATTTATTTTAATTTATATGTTATGTTTTTCGGTTGACATAAATCACAACTTTATCACATCAAAAGCACTTTCATTGTTAAATGTGATCGAACAGGGGTAAATGGTAACCATAAATTTTTAACTATATTGTTTATCTACACTTTCTATTTCTTTAAAATAATGTCCCGGATCAATTTGACCCGATGAACAGAACCAAAGGGTCCAAAAAGTGAATAACACAGGGGCTAAACATATAGCTACTGTAAGATGAAAGTATCTCTCTTTCTCCTTATTTCTCTCTCTGCCCTTCTCTTTCTCCCTCCCTACCTGCCTCTCTCTCTCTCTCCCTGCCCTGCTCTCTCTCTCTCTTTTTTTTCCTGCCCCCATCTCTCTCTCTCTCTCTTTCTCCCTGCGCCCCCCCCCCCACTCTCTCTCTCTCTCTCTCTCTCTCTGAATAGGCAGGATCTGGGAGACTTTTCTGTTGTGTTTCCTGTTGTCAACGGCGATGGCGTTATCAATTAGTGCAGCAGTGGGAGCTCAATTAACAGCATCAAACAGCTAATTAACATAGCTGTGTGAGTTTAGACTGCTACACAGTCTCTCTTTATAGGCTCTCTACCCTACCACAGCCTGTCTGCCTGCGTCTGTCTGTCTGCTACCCTCCCTTTCTGTCTGTGTATCTGCCTCCCTCCCTCCCTCCCTCCCTGTCTGCCTGTGTCTGTCTGTCTGCTACCCTCCCTTTCTGTCTGTGTATCTGCCTCCCTCCCTCCCTCCCTCCCTCCCTCCCTCCCTGCCTGCCTGCCTGTCTGTCTGTTGTCTGTCTGTCTGCCTCCCTGTCTGCCTGCCTTTCTGTCTGTGTATCTGTCGGTCTGTGTATCTGCCTGCCTGCCTGCCTGCCTGCCTGCCTGTCTGTCTGTCTGTCTACCTGCCTGTCTGCCTGCCTGACTATATAATAGTTTAGTAATACGACCTGTGAGGCTTTATGGTGAAGAACATTTCAGCTGAGCCGTTGTTAGGGTCAGGATTGTGGGTCCGTGTGATGCAACCCCTCAGCTGTGACTCAAGTGCCATTGCTTTTACATAACGTTACCAAACTAAACAAAGAATTGCAACAAGATAATAGGTTGTGGTGGTTTCTGCTCCGCGCTCAGAAATAGACTTTCCAAACGACCACTGTTGTCAAGGCAACATGATAAACAAATCATCATAATTTAAGTGTTAGCACAGGGATATTACTGCAGTGTATGAGTAAACTGGTAAAATATGTCATAGCTGTTACTTTATTAGGAGATAAAGCATGGCTTTGAACACCTCTCGGCCGATCATAGTGCCAATCATTGTTGGTGATGAATAGTCAGGTGACCAATTATTGTCAGGTGACTAATAGTCAGGTGACCAGGAGTCAGGTGACCCAATAGTCAGGTGACCCAATAGTCAGGTGACCAGGAGTCAGGTGACCCAATAGTCAGGTGACCAATAGTCAGGTGACCCAATAGTCAGGTGACTAATAGTCAGGTGACCCAATAGTCAGGTGACCAATAGTCAGGTGACCAATAGTCAGGTGATCCAATAGTCAGGTGATCCAATAGTCAGGTGACCAGGAGTCAGGTGACCAATAGTCAGGTGACCAATAGTCAGGTGATCCAATAGTCAGGTGACCAGGAGTCAGGTGACCAATAGTCAGGTGATCCAAGTCAGGTGACCAGGAGTCAGGTGATCCAATAGTCAGGTGACCAGGAGTCAGGCGACTAATAGTCAGGCGACTAATAGTCAGGCGACTAATAGTCAGGCGACTAATAGTCAGGCGACTAATAGTCAGGTGACTAATAGTCAGGTGACTAATAGTCAGGTGACTAATAGTCAGGTGACTAATAGTCAGGTGACCAATAGTCAGGTGACCCAGTGACCCCAGGCAGGTGTGTACACACAGACTACCTATCCCACGTATAGGCATACCCACATACCACACAGTCAACCCCATACATTACACATTCTCAAGAGGTACACTCAGCATACTACACACTGCAAAAAGTAATTTCTCAAAAACAAGAAAAAAAATCACAGGGGAAATATGACTTAAAAAAAGCAAAATGATCTGCCTACAGAAGAGGACATTTTCACTTGCCAAGACTTTCTTAAAACCCTAACCCTAAAAGTAAAAGATATCTTAAAACTAGTGCAGTCCGACAAAAAACAAGCATATATTGCCTTGATTTAAGATATTTTATCGTACTTAGATTTACTTTGTGCGGTGCGGCAAGCCAACAGTCTGTAAACAGGCTGAACCCCACTCCGGGTCCCTGTGTCGGGCCAGCGCTGAATGACCACATCCAAAACCATGGCTGGATAAGTGGCTATACACTTATTAAGTCATTCCTACCCCCCACACCCCACCCCCACCCCCACCCCCTCACCCCTACATCTTTCAAATACACTCCAAGTCCAAAACATTCTGAATCAATCAGGCCTCGAAACCCCCAGATAATAAATACACTCCCGCCCGTTCAATCAGAGGGAGTTGAGCCGTGGAGTCAACTGAAGTGGCCCTTGTGTACATACAGGGACATACGAGCCAGAGCCAGCCCATATGTGAATGTTCCACAACCCTTCTAGAGAACGCTTTGCTTCCATTATAAAGCTTTAAGGCCTTTTGTGCAGCTGATTAGGAGGCGAGGCTGTAAGCTACGTATGTACATTGGAGCCTGGAGTAGTGGGGCTACTGGCATGTCCTCCAAGAGAGCAGGAAAGCCACTAGGAGGGGATTTGTCCATTGTGTGTGTGTGTGTGTGTGTGTGTGTCTCGGGGTAAGAGTCGATGGTGGAGCACACAGCAGCCTTGTTGACCTTCGCAGGAAAAGCAACGACCCTCTCAGCGTTCTACAGGCCACTTGTGACAGGAAAAGGCTCGTTGACCAATCCCGACGCTCGTTGACCAATCCCAAGGCTCGTTGACCAATCTTAATGGCTTAAAAGGGGATGTGAATGTCGGAGAGGGTTTGTGCCGTTGCCCTGGCGACTGGCAGGCTGAGTGGTCGGAGAGGAGGCACTGGCTCCTGCAAGGCTGCACACAATGGAGCGACTAGCCCCTCGCTCGCTGGCTGTCGACAGGGAGACTAGCGCAAGGTTAGCATAGAACAAGGTTAGCATAGACCAAGGTTAGCATAGAACAAGGTTAGCATAGAACAAGGTTAGCATAGAACAAGGTTAGTATAGACCAAGGTTAGTATAGACCAAGGTTAGCTTAGAACAAGGTTAGCATAGACCAAGGTTAGCATAGACCAAGGTTAGCATAGAACAAGGTTAGCATAGACCAAGAATAGCATAGACCTAGCACACATGAGACCTCTCACTCCCTGGACGCTAAAAAAGGCTTGGATAGACCTAGCAGTTAGCAGACAGACAAGAGTCTCTCTCAGACAGACAGACAGACAGACAGACAGGCAGACAGGCAGACAGACAGACATACAGACAAACAGACAGACAGGCAGGCAGACAGACAGACAGGTAGACAGACAGACAGGCAGGCAGACAGACAGACAGGCAGGCAGGCAGGCAGGCAGGCAGACAGGCAGGTGTAGGCCTATTCACTGTTGCGAAGTCCTCCTCTGCTTCCACACTGAGCAAACACTACTGTGAACTCGAGGACTGTAAACAGTTGGAGGAGGACCAGTGTGTGTTCTGTTCTGAATGACCCGGGTCACTTCTGTTCTGAATGACCCGGGTCACTTCTATACATCCGTCTGCCACAGGACCCGGCTGATCATCCCAGCCGAGTGTGTCCTGTATGTCAACAGATCCCAGCTCCAATTAGAGGCTTTATTAATGCTCCATTTATACAACTGCCGTTGCCTCTCGTCCCGTTGGCTGAAGGATTAACGTCATGCCCAGGTGGGGAGGGGGAGGGGGAGGGGGAGGGGGAGGGGGGTTCATGGAGGAAGGGGGAGGCTTATTATCCTGAGTGATGAAGAGGTCTGTCTGGAGACAGTTTTCCTGTGATACTGTAAGGTTCCCATGGAACAGGGAAGAAGGATGTGTGTGTGTTTTTCTGTGTGTGTGTGTGTGTGTGTGTGCGTGCGTGTATGTGAGAGTGTGTGTGTGTGTGTGTGTGTGTGTGCGTGCGTGTACGTGAGAATGGGTGTGTGTGTGCGTGCGTGCGTGCGTCTGCGTGCATGTGTGTGTGTGTGCGTGCGTGTACGTGAGAGTGGGTGTTTGTGTGTGTGTGTCCTTCGAGCTTACCGGTAGTGAAGACCCCCGCATCATCTCCATGGTGAGGTGCACCACACACACCATTCACCTGACTAAAGTAAGACACACACACATACACACACACACACACATACAAAATACAAAAAAATAAGTCATATCTAAGTGAAGCCGAAAAAACAGCTAACATCCCCATGGCTCTGAGTACACCTCTTCTGTACCTGCGGTGAGTCCACACCCGACACCCACATGAAATATTGTCTTTCAAGGACAGCACCAGGTGTTTGGTGGATTTCGTCCCCACTCCCACCACTCTGACAGACTCAATGGCTTTTTACATTAAAAATGCTTTCAGGGACTTTTTTTGGCATTCCACTTCACCAGCATAGAACAGAGGAAAAAAAAAGAGAAGCTCTTTTGGGAAGTGGAGAAAGTGCTAAGGAATCTAAGGAGGAAGAGAAAGGCAGACCTCCAAAAAATGAAGTGAATCCACTTCTTATGAGTAAAGTGGATCATTTTAAAGCATCTCGCCATCGCCGTCGGGGGGGGGGGGGGAAGGGAAAGGTTTTTAGAGCTCTCTCACATCAGCAACAACTGTAGGAGTGAGTGCAGGGGTAAACATGGGGACAGGAGTATACATACACACACACACACACACACACACATACGCATACATACAGACGCACTCAGACCCGCGTGCATGCATCACACGCACGCACATGCACAGTTAGAGCATGCAGGCAGGCAGGTAGGCATCTACAAACAAACAAACACAGCCTCAAACACACACTCGCACACTCTCTTTCTCACACACATGCACACACATTTATATACACACACACACACGCCCACTCTCTTTATCTCTCTTTATATTGAAGCGAAGGGCAGGTGTCACAATGTTGTGAGAGTCACAGGGTCATGTGGGAGTCCTTATCAGAGAGAGAGAGAGTGACATACATATTGTACACACACACACAGTGTCAGGTGTTCAGATGTCTCAGTTGACCTGCCACACACAGGAGCCCCCTGCACCCTGGACCCCCGGCGAACTGACTCCATCAACACTGGCTCTGACTGACCACAGGACAGCTGGGGCTAGGTGTGAGTGCGTGTGCATGTGTGTGTGGGTGTGTGTGTGTCTGTCTCTCTGTGTGTGTGTGTGTATGTGTGTATGTGTGTGTGTGTGCGTGTGCATGTAGATAGTGTGTTGGAGAGAGAAGTGAGCAGCAGGTTCATTGCCAGCTGTCCTGGTGGCTTTCAGATGGAATTACATTTATTTATTATTTTTTAAATGAAATACGTAAATAAAAACAGAAAATCTCAAAAAATGCATCTTATATTACCAACACTCTTCTACTCACTCTCTAGGCCTCCTTCTCCATGTGTCCTACATTCTAGACAGACAGACAGACACTCACTCACTCACACACAAAAACAACACACACACACAGACACACACTCACTCACTCACACCCATACAAAAACAACACGCACACACTCTCCCTCTCTCCCTTACCATATGCTCATGTCCATGTATGTGGGGGTCCCTGGCAGGGCCGAGGGCCCCTCCCTCCTGCGTCTTGACACAGCACACTGAGCCTAATCGTACATAATTGGGTGGGAGGAGCAGGGGGCTGGACCAGGCTTTGTGTGCAAAGGGCAAGTGGTCAAGTTAATGGGGCCCTTGTGTTGAGCAGGGAGCTCTCTCTCTCTCTCTGTCTGTCTGTCTCTCTCTCTGCTTCTCTCTCTCCCCCTCTATCTCTGCCACCCCGCCCCACTATCTCTTTCCCCTCTCTCGTTCTCTCACTGTCCTGCTATCCCCCCCCTCTCTCTTTCTCTCTCTCTGCCCCTCCCTCCCTCCCTCCCTCTCTCTCTCTGTCTCAGCTAGGACATGGGGGAGGAGAGAACAGGCCTGTTTAAAATATCAAAAGAGAGATCTGGTCACTCCCCCCTGCCTCCCCCCCCCCCCCCCCCCAGCCACGGCCTGACCAACACAGCTCTCGGGATTAACTGGTGTGTGGTGCCATCCCTCCTCCCTCTCTCCTCCCGCCCTCCTTCCTCCCTCCCTCCTTCCCTCCTTCCTCTTGTTCCCTCTGTGGCGGGGGAGTCTGGGTAGGGGCTCTGGCCTGCAGAGTGAACACCGCCCAGTCTGAGATCAGCTTAGATGCTCGACAGCCACCACCCACACCCCCCACCACTCACACCCCCCACCACCCGACCAAGCCACCCCCCACCAACCACACCCCCTACCACCCAACCCAGCTACCACCCACACCCCCCACCACCCAACCCAGCCACCACCCACACCCCCCACCATCCAAACCCCCACCACCCAACCCAGCCACCACCCAAAACCCTAAATGGAATCACAATAATTGAACCCACTTAGGTCCCTTCATTGTTAAACCCCTCCCTCCCTCCCTCCAATGAAATAAGTAAACAATTCTGGATAAGTGAGCCACAGTGACATATCTTCACACAGTAGAACCGAAAGTGTTCAAGATCGCCAGGTTTCTATACCGCCAGGTTTCTGTACCGCCCTCGAAAAGGCGGTACAGGACCATGGCCGCAAGGACAAATAGACTGAAGCTCAGCTTCTACCCCAGGGCCATCCAGGCCCTGAACACAGGAAAGACCTAGGTTCTGGGCCCTGGACAGTCTGGACGGATTGATGGCAGCTGCTGGATTGAAAAAATCAGGTGTAGTGCTGAGGCACAAATGTGTACATTTCAAGCCTGCAAACTGCGACACTTTAAATGAATGTGCAATAACACTATGTGCAATATGACAACCCTAGTCGTCTTATCTGTACAGTATAGTATAGTGGATAGTGTACATAGCCTTTATTTATGTAAACCAGCTCCTTTCCCTTCTTGTTTTTTTAGTTTTTTTTTTCTTTCCTAGCACCAGGGGAGCCACCCCTCCCAAATTTCGTTGTTTGGTACCTGTACTATAGCAATGACAATAAAGACCATTCATTCATTCATTCATTCATATAGAAACAGACATACGTTTGAAACAGAAACCCACACGGAAACACACGCCGACGTACTTCAATATATTTTAATGAATCGTTATTAAAACAAAACGTCCCGCTTTCCATGGAAAAAAAAACAGATCAGTCCAGGTTGGGACGGGTTCGTCCTGTGTTTACAGTGTGTTAGTGGTGGTCTGGCTGCAGAGCGCCCAGCGCCAGAGAGGGTGGGTCGATACAGTACACCAACGCTGGATTAGGAGGTACCACCAGGAGAGGCTGGCGGAGGCAGACGACGTCATTATAACGCATGGAAAGGAATAAGACAACGTTATCCAAAACGTGCTAGTATCTAACACGTGTTTGATACCGTCCCTCGTTCAGTTTCCGTGCATTACAACGAGTAATGCCCCCCGTCCTCCGATTTCTACCTCCCCCAGCCTCCCCTGACCAAATGCAGAGCGGTGGTGGGGGTTGTGGGTACAGAACAACACAGGAGGGCGTGTCACAGTTAACAGCTTTAGGCTGGAGATTGGAGAGACCAGACCTGGGAGAAAAAAATGGTTTCACATAGTTGAAAAAAAAGAAAAGAAACGGAGGTGTGCTTGATTATTCTTCGTCAGGCACGTGGAAGTCATGGAACACTCTGGAACAATGCGGACCGGACCCAGCACACAGGGCAGGTGGAATACAAATATCTCAAGTACAAATATATATCTATGTGGCCCAGGTCTGGCAGAGACAGTGTCGAGGGTCTTGGCTTTATACTGACAGACAGCTGAGGACAGTGAGGCAGGCTCCCAAACCCACCCCTAGTCCCTAGAACCTTAGGGTGCAGGGCTGTAGAGCTCCCTAGAACCTTAGGGTGTAGGGCCTAGACAGTGTAGGATGTAGCGATTAGTTTGTAGGCTACAGGGATTAGGGTATAGGGGCTGGGGTGTAGTATGTAGAGGTTAGGGTGTAGGATGTAGGGGCTAGGATGTAGGGACTAGGGTGTAGGGTGTAGGGACTAGGGTGTAGGATGTAGGGACTAGGGTGTAGGGAATAGGGACTAGTGTGTAGGGTGTAGGGACTAGGGTGTAGGATGTAGGGGCTAGGGTGTAGGGACTAGGGTGTAGGATGTAGGGACTAGGGTGTAGGGAATAGGGACTAGTGTGTAGGGTGTAGGGACTAGGGTGTAGGATGTAGGGGCTAGGGTGTAGGGGCTAGTGTGTAGGGTGTAGGGATTAGGATGTAGGGACTAGGAACTAGTGTGTAGGGACTAGGATGTAGGGACAAGGGACTAGTCACTAGTGTGTAGGGTGTAGGGACTAGGGTGTAGGGACAAGGGACTAGTGTGTAGGGTGTAGGGACTAGGGTGTAGGGACTAGGGACTAGTGTGTAGGGTGTAGGGGCTAGGATGTAGGGACTAGGGACTAGTGTGTAGGGTGTAGGGGCTAGGATGTAGGGAATAGGGACTAGTGTGTAGGGTGTAGGGACTAGTGTGTAGGGACTAGGATGTAGGGTGTAGGGACTAGGAGGTAGGGTGTAGGGACTAGGATGTCGGGGCTAGAGGTTGATTTGGGATGAGAGCAGCGGGGCTGTGAGGGTTTGGCTGAGAGGGAGCAGAGGCACTGTTCATCACAGTGAAACACACAGCAGCATCCACCTCTGACCCCCCACCTGCCCAGGAGAACACTTCTGCAGGGCAGAGACGTACAACACCTAGACAACGATCCGTGTGACGGGCCTCCCGAAAACACCTAGTCTAGTCTCGGCCTCCTGTATAGATCTATACTGTCTGTACACATGGCATCGTTGAGAGTCCAAATCACACTTCAGACGTCAGACTTCCCAGTGTCGGATACTGTTACATATGGCAGTATTAATACATATGATCACATGATATTGGCATGTTTCTCACACCCCTGGACGGATCGTCAAAGAGACGTGGTCGATCTGTGGTCTTCAGGGCCTGGCAGTGTGAAGGCTGTCCATTAAGCACGCTTGCACATTTTAATACTGCACAGTCACGGGGTCGCACGGCATCACAGACATCCGATCGGCGGCCGTCTTACGTCGTACCGTCACAGCGACGCGTGTGAGCACACACACACACATACACACACGCGTGCACACACACACACACACACACACACACATACACACACACAGAGAGGTCAAGAAGAGACAACGATTCTGTAACGCTGAACGCAGCACAGTGTGAGAGGAATCAGGAAAATACAGTGGATGGAAACGTTACATCAGACAGACCCGGTCGCCTCGCCCCCCCTGAGAGACCTGGTCCCCCAGTAGAGAGAGACCTGGTCCCCCAGTACCAGTAGAGAGAGACCTAAAGACCTGCGTGTCTTTACCCCTGGAGCATAGAGGAGTCAGGAACACACTGGCACTAATACTGCTGGGCATGGCTGCCAGGGCAGGGGGGGGGACGACGACGACCTGGGGACACAGTCTGGGGGGGCATGGAGGTTGGAGGGCAGGGGACACCTCAGGACAGCCTGGGGGGGGGGGGGGCTGGAGGGAGAGGGGTGCCAGGCAGAGGTCTAAGGTAGGCCTGGGAGCAAGGGGTGTACGGGGAGGAGGGAGTAGGAGGGGGGGGGCGGGGGGGGCTGGTCTCTGAGAAGGGGGTGAGGCGTGAGGAGTGATGAGGACAGGGTCATGGTGGAGGGTGCCAGGGGGGGCGGTTAGGGGGGAGTGAGGGGGTAGAACGGGGGGGTGTTGGCGTGTTCAGAAGAGGTGATGGGCCGGGCTGGGTCCGCGGGTCAGGGTGATGAGGACCGGGTAGTGGATGTTGTCATCGTACGCCTCCTTCCCCTCGTTTTGCATCTG
>NC_137674.1:103630382-103635382 GCF_963989245.1 Nansenia antarctica
AACGAAGATAGCTGTTGTATAACAGCATTGTCAAGTCTGTTCTGCCGCATGGTTCAGAGAGCTGGCGAGTGGTCAAAACAGACATTTCACAACGGATGCCGGGTCTTTTGTGCTGAGAATGGAGCAGGACCGGGTCACAAAAGTGGCCTTAAGATGGACAACACCGGGCAAAAGAAAACCTGGGAGGCCGAAAACCACCTGGCACAGAACTGTGACAAAAGAGCTGGAACAGATGAACCTGTCGTGGGGACCGGCGCAGCATGCTGCCAAGGGCCGAATGCAACGGAGAGAGCTCATTAAAGCCTTTACGTCCCATAGGGGATGAAGAGGAGTCAGTAAGTCAGTCAGGGTTCCCACACCTTCTGAAACATCACATTCAAGCACCTTTCAAGGACTTTCAAGACTCAATTCCCTCAAATTCAAGGGCCCAACACAGCATAGTTTGAGACAGATCTAGATGAGAATGTATTATGCTGGGGGCCTCCAGCCTGAATTGGTTGTTCAGTTTACAACAGGCCTCAGATCTGGTGTTGTCCTCTTTGGGCTTCTCTGTCCGAGGGGCTCTGGGCCCCTCGATACTCAACTCCAAGTTCCTGGTCCAGACTGAGTCTACTCCACCCTATATCCTGGTCCAGGCTGAGAATTCTCCACCCTATATCCCCTCTGACTCCATTCACACCTCCCCTCCATAGAGCACCCCATCATTCTGCCCCCGACACCACTGCCACAGCCACTACCCCCTGCTTCAGTGTCTTCATCAGTACAGCTCAGATGAAGAGAGAGCTAGGGAAACTCTGCACCAGGAAGGCTGGGGGCCCTGATGGTGTGAGTGCAAGGGTGCTCAAAGTCTGCGTGGACCAGCTGTGTGGAGAACTCCAGTACCTCTTTAACCTGAGCCTCCGCCTGGAAAAGGTCCCATCAATGTGGAAAACATCTTGCCTGGTACCAGTACCAAAGAAAAGGAACCCCAATGTTCTGAATGACTATAGACCGGTATCCTTGACATCCCACATCATGAAGACCATGGAAAGACACATGAGGCCCCTGGTGAAGACATCATTGGACCCCCTGCAGTTTGCCTACCAGGCAGACATTGGTGTGGATGATGCCATCATCTACCTGCTACACAGAGCTCACTGGAAGCACTGGGAGTCATGTTCTTTGACTTCTCGGGTGCGTTCAACACCATCCGGCCCTTACTACTTGCGGATAAGCTGCTGAGGATGCAGGGGGACTCCCCCGTTGTTTCCTGGATTACGAACTTACCTGACCAACAGGCCACAGTTTGTACGGCTGCAGGGATGTGTGTCGGACTGGATGGTGAGCAGCACTGGCGCCCCCCAGGGGACAGTTCTGTCTCCCTTCCTCTTCACCCGCTATACCTCGGACTTCCGGCACAACACAGATACTCCTGCCATCTGCAGAAGTTCTCGGACGACTCTGCTATTGTGGGATGCGTCAGCGGAGGCCAGGAGACAGAGTACAGAAGACTGGTGGACAGTTCTGTCGAGTGGTGTGAGCAGAACCACCTGCTACTCAACACCAGCAAAGACAAAGGAGACGGTGGTGGACTTTAGGAGGGCTAGGGTCCCCCTGTCTCTTGTTTCCATCCAGGAAGAGGACGTGGAGGTGGTCCAGAGCTACACCTCCACCTGGACAATAAACTGGACTGGAATGGTAACACAGACGTCCTGTACAAGAGGGGCCAGAGCCGGCTTTATTTCCTGAGGAGGCTCAGGTCCTTTGGCGTGTGCAGGACTCTGCTGAACATGTTCTACCAGAGAGTGGTGGCCAGCGGAGGTGACCAGCTGTACGTGGTGGTATGCTGGGGGGGGGCAGCAGGAAGGTGACACCAAGAGGCTGAAAGAGCTTATTAGGAAAGCTGGTTCTGACCTCTGTGTCACCCTGGACACTGTGGAGGAGGTGGCCAAAAGGAGCATGAATACCAAACTCTGTGAGCTGCTGTAACGCCTTAATTTCCCCTCTGGGACCAATAAAGTACCTATCCATCTATCTATTTATCTATCTATCTATATCCTGGTCCAAGATGAGTTGACTCTACTCTATACCCTGGTCCTTGCCGACCCGGGTTCCACCAGAAGGTTGCCCATCACGATGGACCCTTGGTGTTAGATCATTGATCATTGTTTGTATTGTATTTATTGTTTAGGATTATTTTTGTTGTGAAGCACATTGTGACATTTGACTATGTAAAAAGCAAAAAAAAAAAAAAAAAAGCTTAATTGAGAAACAGGAAAGAGAGAGAGAGAGAGAGAGAGAGAGAGAGAGAGAGAGAGAGAGAGAGAGAGAGAGAGAGAGAGAGAGAGAGAGAGAGAGGAACAATGGAGAGTTGGGACAGAGTCTCTGTCTCTTCTGGGTCGGGACAGGGACCTTCCCTTTAAGACCCCAGACAGTGCCAGGCAGCGCGGCCACTCACCTTTAAGTGGAGGTCCCACACCTGTTCATCGTACTTGTCAATGCGGCAGACCCGGAGCCCCGCCCCCTCGGCCAGCTGACAGAACCCCCCCAGAGTGTCTCCTCGCGTGGGGGCGAACACCAGCGCTGCTCCCTGGATCAGACATGGAGCAAAACACACTCATCAACTTCAACATACTTATTGAAGATTGTGTTTGTGTAGTGTGTGTGTGTGTGTGTGTGTGTGTATAGTATGTGTGTACTTCTGTGTGTGTGTGTGTGTGTGTGTGTGTGTTGACCAGGGTGTCATCCCCTGACCCCCCCCCCCGTCTCTCTCTCTCTCTCTCCCCCAGCGAGTGACCATCTGTATGCATCCATTCTATTTGATTTCTCCCAGGTATTATATTAGATAATAAACAAAAAGATTAAAGCTTTACTAATCCAATCAATGGGCTGAAACGCGTCCACACTTCCTGAAGCGACCAGCCCCGTCACACCGTACCAGCTAAGCCGATTACCGCCAGGTTCAAAGTTTCTTTGAAATCCTTCGGCTTTAAACATCATTTCATATTTTGATCATATTATTATTGTTGTAATTAATTGGAGGACGGGAGGAACACAGAAAACAAACAGGAGGAGGAGAATAAAAGGGGGGATGATCTCTTTTTTTTGACAGCTGTTTTTTCATCTGGATCTGAGCTGTGGTTTTTGTCGCCCCCCCCCACACACACCCCCCCCCCCCCCACCCCCTAAAAAAACGCCACAGTGAAATAAAATACAACAAAAAAACACTTTCTGTTTAATCAACTGATTAGGGATGTCTGCTGTCTGGCCGTATGGCAAACCTTCATTTGGAATGGCAAATTAGTAATTATGTACGAAAATGAATTGTTTTGCTAATCTGTTGAGAGAATATATTTAGAGGGATTGTGGACAGGCTGATGGTGTGGCAAAATAACAAAATAATCTGGTAATGATGAATAACAATTTGTCTGTGAATGTCACTATTATATGAGTTCTTCATTGGCCCTAGACAGAAAACACGTACACAGACAGACATACACGTACACAGACAGACAGACAGACACGTACACAGACAGACAGACAGACAGATACACGTCACGGGCACCGGCACGCTCTCACACGCTCTCGCTCGCACACACGCACGCTCGCACACACGCACGCACACACACGTGCACGCCCCCCCCCCCACACACACACACACACACACACACACAGACAAAGGCTAGAGAATGTAGGGGACGGATACACACTGATCTGGATGGTAGTGATGTGTGAACTATGTCAACCTGCCATAGTACATCATACCGGCTCTAACCCCATTTTACCCTGCTCTTACACTATTTACCCTGCTATAACACCATTTACCCTGCTATAACACCATTTACCCTGCTATAACACCATTTACCCTGCTATAACACCATTTACCCTGCTATAACACCATTTACCCTGCTATAACACCATTTACCCTGCTATAACACCATTTACCCTGCTATAACACCATTTACCCTGCTATAACACCATTTACCCTGCTATAACACCATTTACCCTGCTATAACCACATTTACCCTGCTATAACCACATTTACCCTGCTATAACACCATTTACCCTGCTATAACACCATTTACCCTGCTATAACACCATTTACCCTGCTATAACACCATTTAAACTGCTATAACACCATTTACCCTGCTGTAACACCATTTACCCTGTACTAAGACCTGACTTTACCCTCCCCCCCTCCCCTCCGCCCCCTCCCTCTCCCCCCTTTTACCTCCTCTTCTCATATAAAGACATTTCCTATCAAAGGCCGTACTTGAAGTCCCGTAGATAAACACAAATCACACACTATCTTTAAAAGGCTTTTTTCATTGACTTTGCATCTCTCAGCGTGACGCCTTATCACTGATCATGGGAGTAAATATGACAAGTTCCTGGCTTCCTGATTGGAGAGGAGGGGGCCGCAAATAGATTAGAGAGACTCCAGTCATGCCTCACATCATAAGTATTAACGTATTACATGATATTAATCCTTCTGTCATGTCTTCCCTGTCACCATCACTGGCTGGACGCTAATTACAGAGAGAGACTGGAGAGAGAGAGGGAGGAGGGGGAGAATGAGGGAGCGAGAGAGAGGAAGGGGGAAGAGAGAGAGAGAGATTAGAGAGAGGGAGGGAAGGAGGGAGGGAGGGAAAGACCGGGAGAGGAAAGAGAGACAGACTAGAGAGAGGGAGGGAGGGAGAGACAGGGAGGGGGTAGAGAGAAAGAGAGAGAGCAAGAAAGAGAGAGAGACTAGAGAGGGATAGGGAGAGAGAGAGAGAGAGAGAGAGAGAGAGAGAGAGAGAGAGAGAGAGAGAGAGAGAGAGAGAGAGAGAGAGAGAGAGAGAGAGTAATTGAGACACACTCACATCTGGTCGTAGTAGTCTTCTCACTGCATCAACCAAGCTGCTGCGGTACTGGTCTAGAAACAGACTGAGAGAGGGAGGGAGGGAGAGAAGGGGAGGGATGGAAGGAAAGAGGGAGGGGAGAGGGAGGGGGGAGACAAGGGGAGGGAGGGGGGAGAA
>NC_137674.1:103652882-103655414 GCF_963989245.1 Nansenia antarctica
CATGTTCAGGTCCATTGGCATCCAGCCTAATGGAGCGGTCGACGCTAACAGTTAGCCTGTGCTGCCGGTAGAAAACACACCACCTCCGGCCTATGAGAACATCTCCTATCCAAGATTCATTTTCAACTCCTCGTAAAAATAGGCTGACCCATCCCTTTGTGGACGACGTGGTAGCAGAGTATGTCTGAAGCCCTCTCAAATAACACCACTAATTAACTCTGGATACTACAGGGGTGGGGGACAGGGGGACATTGATTGGAATGCTATTCCAACCAACTCATTGATCCTCTCCATCCCTCCCTCCCTCCTTCCTTCCCTCCCCTCCCTCCCTCCCTCCCTCCCTCCATCCCCCCTTCCCTCCCCCCTTCCCTCCCCCTCCCATGCTCCTTCCCTCCATTTGTCAGGGAGAGCCAGTGTCTTGTAACATTGTGCTTTTCTCCTGGTGCATATCATGGTGTATATAAATTATAATACTTATAATAATAACTGTCATTTGTATAGCGCTTTTCCTGCAAACGTTGCAGCTCATAGTGCTCCAATCATTATATAATCATTTAATTATTTAGTAATTTAAAGGCAATATTTAAAAAGATGGGTTTTTAGTCTTGACTTGAACATATTTGCTGAGGTTGCATCCCTAATGTAAACTAGCAGTGCCTTCCACAATTTGGGTGCATAAAATGAGAATGCAGCCTATATAGTGGTGTATACAGTTAGGTCCATAGGCCACTGACACCTTTTTTTATTTTTTGGGGCTATTTTAGCTGTTTACCAAAACATATTCAAGATACAGTTATATAGTGAATATGGGCTTAAAGTGCAGACTCTCAGCTTTAGGGTAAGGGTATTCACATCCAAATTGGAGGAAGGGTTTAGGAATTACTATAATATGTAGCTCCCTCTATTACAAGGGATAAAAGGTAATTGGACAATTAACTCAAAAGCTGTTTCATGGACCTGTGTGGGTTATTCCTTCATTATTTCTTTTTCAATTAAGCAGGTAAAAGGTCTGAGTTGATTCCAAGTGTGGCATTTGCATTTGGAGGCTGTTGCTGTGAACGCACACATGCGGTCAACAGAGCTCTCAATGCAATGTAATGGCATCGGCATGCATGGCTTCCTTTTTAAATAGGAGACTGTGTAGAAAAATGGTTGCAATTACTAAACGTTTCATACAATATTTTTTGTTGAACCCCTTAAAATAACGCTTAAAGTCTGCACTTCAATTGCATCTCGATTGTTTCATTTCAAATCCATTATGGTGGACAGGGGAGCTGGGGGGGTAGAGAGTTGGGGGGTAGAGAGTTGGGGGGTAGAGAGTTGGGGGGTAGAGAGTTGGGGGGTAGAGAGTTGGGGGGTAGAGAGTTAGGGGGGTAGAGAGTTGGGGGGTAGAGAGTTAGGGGGGTAGAGAGTTGGGGGGTAGAGAGTTAGGGGGGTAGAGAGTTGGGGGGTAGAGAGTTGGGGGGTAGAGAGTTGGGGGGTAGAGAGTTAGCGGGTAGAGAGTTGGGGGGTAGAGAGTGGGGGGTAGAGAGTTAGGGGGGTAGAGAGTTAGGGGGGTAGAGAGCTGGGGGGTAGAGAGTTAGGGGGTAGAGAGTTGGGGGGGAGGGGTTTGGGGGGTAGAGGGTGGGAGGGAGGGTGGGGGGTAGAGAGAGAGATGGTGACAGGTAGCTATTTGGCTGCTGGGGAGAAAGGAGAGGACGGGAGGATGAACAGACTCTCCAGAATAGACTGGTTTATTCTCCCCCTCCCCTCTCCTCCCCTCTCCTCTCCTCCCCCTCCCCTCTCCTCTCCTTTCCTCTCCTCCCCTTGTCTCCTCCCCTCTCCTCCCCTCCCCTCTCCTCCTCTCCTCCTGCCTCCTTTCTTTCTTGGTGAGAGGCTGATAACAGGGCCGGGAGATAGAGAGAGAGAGAGAGTGACAGACTTGTCTGGCAAGCACACATGCACGCACAGACGCACAGATGCGCACGCGCACACACACACACACACACAACACACACACACACACACACACGCGCATACACAGTGTCTCACACACACACACACACACACACACACACACACGCACACACACACACACACACCACACACACACACACACACACACTTCACTTACACGACAGAACAGGCCACCATAAAGAACAGGCCACCATAAAACAGTTGATTGTAGTAGATGATACGCATTCAACCTTTCACATAAACATACAACAGCAGGAGAAAAGAAACACATACAGTAGCCTTCACATGAACACAGCAGCCTCCCTCCCTCCCTCCCTCCCTCCCTCCCTCCCCCCCCCCCCTCCCTCCTTGAGTGTGTGGCCTGGTTGACCTTCAGCGCTGTGCCTCTCTCTGATCGATACGCCTCTCTTCCTCTCATCCTCCTGCCTCTTGAATGTACAAACAGGAAATCAAAGGGTCGCCTTGACTGGAAATCAAACGTCCTTTCAGGTGTCCCTCTCTCTGCCGCAGAGCAGGCTGGGGCTGGGGGCTGGGGCTGGGGTATGGGGCTGGGGCTGGGGGAGAGGGCTGGGGCTG
>NC_137674.1:103663114-103665614 GCF_963989245.1 Nansenia antarctica
AATCACACAATTAAACACAACACAAACAACTAGAAACAAAACAAACAACACACACACACACACATTTATACTCTCACGGGTACGCACACACGCACATAGGCACGCACGCGCACACACACACACACGTTGAGCAAAGTTAGGCAGGACGAGTGTGTGTTTAAGGGTAAAGAGCAAGGGTGAAGCCTTAACGCCAGCACCCCATATGGCTGCCTCCCCACCGCCCTGCACTCTCATACATGTGTGTGTGCGTGTGTATGTGCAGTGTGTGTGGGTATGAGCATGCACGTGAGCAAGCATGTGTGTGTGTGTGTGTGTGTGTTTGTGTGTGTTTTTGTGTGTGTGTTTGTGTGTGTGTGTGTGTCTGCAGGCCCCCTCTCTCCCTGCTCCGTTCTAAAGGCAGATGAACGTGGCGATATCCCTGGGCGTGCTGGGGGGCTCACGCCGAGCCTTATCGGAGCTGAAACCATTTTTCTACTTCGTTTGAAGCACTTCCCCCCCGAAGCACAGTCGACCTGCCATCTCTCCTCTCCTCTCCTTAACTCCCAGGGAGAGAGGGGGTGAGGGGAGAGGGAGGGAGGGAGGGAGGGAGAAAAGGCCCAAAGGAACAGACAGGAAGAAGTTAATGCTGAGCTCGGCAGTGACAGAAGGACTTAGCTGGTTTTCCTTTTTTTCTTTTCAAGGCCATTGTCCTCAGGCAGGAGAGAGAGAGAGAGAGAGAGAGAGGAGAGAGAGAGAGAGAGAGAGAGAGAGAGAGAGAGAGAGAGAGAGGGAGGGGGGGGTGCGACTGGGGTACTTTATTTCTATTCAGGTGAAAAGATTAGCACTTCTCTCCTCTCCTCGCCTCTGCCTTTCTCCTTCTCTCTGTCTCTCTTCCCCCCTCCCTCGCTCTTCACCGCTGCCTCTCTCTCTCTATCACTCTCTTTCTTCCCCCTCCCTCCTTCTTCACCACTGCCTCTCCCTCCCTCCCTCCCCCTCCCTCCCTCCCTCCCTACCTCTCTCATCGACACCTCTCTACCTTTCTTTCACATCTCTTGACGCCTTTCTAAATGTCACTTATTTTACATGAGCTACTTTAGAGAGAGGCAGGAATCAACAGCAATCAGCATCATTATCCCCCCCGGGACGACCAAGGGTCCAGCATTACGCCAGCCCTCTCTCCTCCTCCCTCCCTCTCTCACTCACTCACTCACTCTCTCGATCCCTCCCTCCCTCCCTCCCTCCCTCTCTCTATCCCTCCCTCCCTCAATCCCTCTCTCTCTCTCTCAATCCCTCTCTATCCCTCCCTCCCTCCCTCCCTCCCTCCCTCAATCCCTCTCTCTCTCAATCCCTCTCTCTCTCTATCCCTCCCTCCCCCCGTCCCTCCCTCCCTCTCTCTATCCCTCCCTCCCTCAATCCCTCTCTCTCTCTATCCCTCCCTCCCTCAATCCCTCTGTCTCTCAATCCCTCTCTCTCTCCTTCCCTCCCTCCCTCCCTCCCTCCCTCCCTCTCTCTATCCCTCCCTCCCTCCCCCCGTCCTCCCTCCCTCCCTCCCTCCCTCCCTCCCTCTCTCGGGGCATTAAGTGGCATTACAGTGAGAAGTGGCCTGTGATGTGGGCAGCGTGTGCAGGACAGGTATTACCTGCGTGGCTCTGAGGCCCCTTAAGTGAATTCTCTCTCGGCCATAAAATGCCTCATCAAAGTGAAAGGTCTGGACAAAGCTGGGCAGGGACACCCCCGGAGGACCCCCCGCCAGGGACAAGGGCCTATTTAGGTTCTATCTACCACCACCCCCACTCCACCTCCTCTCTCCCTCCCTCCCTCTCTCTCTCTCTCTCCCCCTCCCTCTCTTCTACATCTAAAGTGTGCAGGAGGATTATCCGATCAGTGTGACAGGTCTCTCTTCAAAACAACATCTAGGCTACCTGAGGAGAGAGGGAGGGGGAGAGATATACAGTGCCCTAGCCCTCCGTAAGTATTGAAAGGAGGAAGCATTTCTGTCTTCTTTTAGTTCAATACAATTATAAATATATATATAAAAGCCTCATTAACACGAGGTTAAAACATCTTGTCTGCTGGGTACAAGCAAATGCCTCCAACTTTCATTGGATAGCACTTCATCATACAGTAAGACAGACACACAGACACACAGACACACACACACACACACACACACACACACACACACACACAGTCAGACAGACACACAGACACACACAGACACACACAGACAGACAGACAGACAGACAGACAGACACAGACACACAGACAGGTTCAGTGTGGGGTGGGAGGGGACATTAGCTATGGCACTGATGGTTGTCAGGGGGGAACAGCCCATCGCCACCCTCCTCGCTCGGCACTCCCCCCAAACTGCCCCAAACTCCCAGGCAGTGTGTGTGTGTGTGTGTGTGTGTGTGTGGGGGGGGGGGGTGGTAAGACCAGGGAACAGCTTGGATTCTGATTCTGATTTTCCACTTGGTTCCCCTCCTTCCTGACGACTTAACGCCTCTAATGAACTAGAGTG
>NC_137674.1:103668114-103680614 GCF_963989245.1 Nansenia antarctica
TGTGTGTGTGTGTGTGTGTGTGCGTGTGTGTACGTGACCGATTCTGTGTGTGTCTATAGTGTGTGTGTGTGTGTGTACGTGACTGACTTTGTGTGTCTTTAGTGTGTGTGTGTGTGTGTGTGTGTGTGTGTACGTGACTGACTTTGTGTGTCTTTAGTGTGTGTGTGTGTGTGTGTGTGTGTACGTGACTGACTTTGTGTGTCTTTAGTGTGTGTGTGTGTGTGTGTGTGTGTACGTGACTGATTTTGTGTGTCTTTTGTGTGTGTGTGTGTGTGTGTGTGTGTCTTTAGTGTGTGTGTGTGTTTGTGTGTACGTGACTGACTTTGTGTGTCTTTAGTGTGTGCGTGTGTGTGTGTGTGTATGTGACTGATTTTGTGTGTGTGTGTGTGTGTGTGTGTGTACGTGACTGATTTTGTGTGTCTTTTGCGTGTGTGTGTGTGTGTGTGTGTGTGTGTACATGACTGATTTTGTGCGTGTCTTTACTGTTTGAGTGTGTGTGTGTGTCTGTTACACTGAGAGTATCGTGCATGATGATGAGTGGTGTGTTCTAATGAGGACTCTCTCTCTCTCTCTCATATCGTCTCACTAACTCGCCCGCTCTGCGCTTTTGACGGACACCCGCCATTGTTCTGGCCAGCTGGTATCTCAGGGCGACGGCGTTGCCGTGGCGTTCTAGTGGCCGTGGCATCGATGGAGTGAAATTAAGAGGGAGAGAGAGAGAGGGAGAGGGAGAGAGAGAGAGAGAGAGAGAGAGAGCTCATCCTCCCACTCAATTACTGTCTGTGACAGGCTGGCCATTGTCTGCCCTGCTCTGTCATTAACGTCACTCATCAGAGCAGAGCAGCCGTTTACACACATACACACATACACATACACCACACACACACACACACACACACACACACACACAGAGAGAGACACAGATGCACGTGCACACAGAAACTCATGCACAGACACACAGACGCACACATTCTCTCTCTCTCTCTCTCACACACCTAATGTACAGAGAGGAAGGCGTATCACACACATTTCATTTAGAGAAGTGGACAGTTGCATGTCTGCCAGTTAGGACGTGTCTGAAGAACACCACGGTCAGCAACCTCAACCAACACACAACCTCAACCAACACACAACCTCAACCCATACCAATACACACACACACACACACACACACACACACAGCAACCTCAACCATACCAACACACACACAACAACCTCAACCATACACACACACACACACACACACACACACACACACACAACTAGGGATGCACTGATACCACTTTTTTTCAGACCAAGTACAAGTACTTACATTTGGGTACTTGCCGATACCGAGTACCGTTACAAGTACTTCCCATTATTGATGGAGCCATATTGAGATGTTTTGAGTTTGGTTAAGAAAACCTATAACACGCCCCGCGGTGGTGTAGCGGTCTAAGCACTGGCCACTAGTGCATGCTGCCCACCGGGGCCGGGGTTCGTATCCCGGCTCGCCAGACCCGGATATGGCCAGGGCACACACGGGGAACGGCATATTGGGCGGCCGCTCCCGAGGGGGGTATAGGAGTAGTTCCGGACAAGGATCCGTCGCGCAACAGCGCCCCCGTCTGGTGCTGGAATAACGGTGCTGGGCTCGAGGAGCCAGTCAGCTAGTCTGCCTGGCGGCCTCCTCTGGGACTGCCGGCCGCGGGGTCGTGCGGCGGATCCCTCGCAATAGGCAGGGGATAATTGGATACCAAATTGGGTGAAAAAAGGGATAAAATCTGAAAAAAAAAAAAAAAAAAAAAAACTATAACTGATATAGTGTGTGTTAGATCATGAGGTTATGATTATGAAATATGTTTATATGAAATGTGTTTGTTTACCCTTTTTGATATGTACCGTAGTGATATAGCTAGAGATTGGTCACCTGCCTGATACTTACCTGACTACTGTGTGTGACGTAGAGGCTGCTGCACCTGCCAGTAGGAACCTTTAACACTAGAACAGCCGTGCCTTTTTACCGCCTCGGGTCAAATGAATGAAATGAATAAACTCTTCAGAATGTAAATCTGCTATTTACACACAACGACCACTAGTTGGCCGCTTGTAAATTAGCCTGCTTCCTACACAGAAAAACAGCTAAATAGCTTTATATTAGCTTATCCTGATGTGATTTTGAAAATTTAAGGATACTGGGTGGTAGAACGCACATATCTAGGAAAAGTCATGAAAGGAGGGTCCTGAAATTTGATTGAGTGCAAAGATTGGATGGTGGAGAGCGGACAGTTTTCCGACCGCACATCCCCTGTATTGGAATCACCTGTATGGAAATCGCCTGTATTGTATTTATTTTGAGTTCGATATTGCTTTATTATTTTATGGAAAATCCAACCGGAGTTCATAGTTGAATACATTACGTTTCAGTTTTGGATAAACTACATCTCTGTGTGTGCTTTATCAAGAGTGTGTGTCGGTAACTCCCCAACTAACCTCAGGTGGCTAAATGGAAGAAGAAGACTTGGCATTAGCCACTTTAATTATAGTTCTAACAATGACTGAAAACATTTATTTTCATCAGCTGGTCCTCACTTTACAAATAGAATGTAACAAATGAAATATGTGACAGGGTCTGGTGTTTTGGTCCCCAAGTCAGCAAGATTGTAAGCTTTAAAAAGATGTGTCATACATTGAAATCTAAAAATAGTTGAAGAATTATTTGAATGTCGGTACACTTCAAACCAAATACCTGAGAAAATCTCTCTTAATCAAAACAGACATGTTTGCTACTAGTGTTGTTCCGATACCATTTTTTGATCCCGATACCGACACCGATACCTGACCGTGCAGTACTTGCCGATACCGAGTACCGATCCGATACCACGGCGTTTGAAAAAACAAAACAAAAAAACATGTTTTTGAGCCGCATACTCACCTTGATGTAAAATTATTGCTAACACTTAGTCTGGCACTGCTCAAAACCTTTGTAAAACAGGAAAAAATACCAACAGAGAGTGAATGCTATAGAACTTTTTTTTATTGTCTACCTGGTATGGTGACAAGAAAATCAACCCCTTATAAAACCTGAAATGTGGCTCTCACAGATGCCAATCAGTGCAATATCCATTTAAGATATAAAACAGTCGTAGTAGTAGTGCAACAGCAAGTTAACATTTACAAACAAAATAACTTTAAGATATAAAACAGTCGGTAGTGCAACAGCAAGTAAACAATTACAAACAAAATAACTTTAGGTTTAAAACAGTCGTAGTAGTAGTGCAACAGCAAGTGAACATTTACAAACAAAATAACTTTAAGATATAAAACAGTCGTAGTAGTAGTGCAACAGCAAGTAAACACTCAAACCTTACTTCTGATTAAGCAGCATCACTGGCAGATTAGCCTTGAGAAATACAAGCATCTCAGCGTTTTTGGCACTCAGCCTGTTCCTCTTATCATCTAAAATATGTCCTGCTATGCTGAAAAGTCGCACGCTATCTACACTTGTGCAAGGTGCACAGAGGAAGACCTAAAACTCTCGCGCTAATAGTTGTTGTTGCTATGGGCCTTAGCCTAGCTTAGTGACTTACTGCTTGCGGGGTCACATGACGTCGCTGAACACTACCTACACTACGTTCGTGAAGTCGCGCTGGAACTCTGACCAGCACTCGTGGAACGCCTCTCGTCCAATCAAAGCACTCGGTCCCTTTATGACGTCGAGCCCAGTGTGCGCTTCGGCGCTCTCGGAGCGAATCGACGAACGCAGCAAATGCCGTATGATATTCGTGGTATTGAAAGTCCTAGCGTGCGTTCCTCCGCGAGGAATTTCTTTTGAGCAGACATTACAAACTGCATATTTGTTGTCTCTTTCCGACACTGTGTAAATTTGGTATCGGGTGTTATTATTTGTTAGTACTCGCCGATACCGATACCAGCATTTTTGTGCGTATCGGTGGCCATGCCGATACTAGTATCGGTATCGGAACAACACTATTTGCTACTATTGTGTTGGTAGCTAGCTACTAGAAAAACATCGCTATGTAACATCTAACTGCATGTTTAGCTCATCACAACATGCTGATAGAACACCAACATGCTAAAAACACTTAACTAGGTGATCACACAGTCCTTGCTTTTGAAACATAAGTTTGTTTACAAGCCAGAAGCTGAATTCGCTGACAAATTATAAGTATTAAGTGATCCTAAAACAGTTGTTTGTTATATTGAGTGGGCTCTTCGTAATAAAACATTTTTCGTAATTTTTTCATGACTTGACGATTCCCGCCTTGTTACTGCCTCTTTCACCAGACCCTGTCACAGAGTTTAGCAGAGCATAGTTTGCAGTCTGCTCTACTTTTGTTGTCATCATCATTTATCCTAAAATATCTCCAAACTGCTGACATTGCTCCTCCTCTGCTTACCTGCTACAAGAGGTTACGTTACGTTGCTGTAAAGAGGTACGACTTTGGAAGAGTATGAGTACATGAGCACAGTATGAGCACAGGTACAAGTATGAGTACAGGTGTCGGTGCATCCCTAACCTCAACCACACCAACACACACAACAACCTCAACCAACACACACAACAACCTCAACCTCAACCACACCAACACACACTGCCACCTCAACCAACACACACACCAACCACACCAACACACACTGCCACCTCAACCAACACACACACCAACCACACCAACACACACTGCCACCTCAACCAACACACACACCAACCACACCAACACACACTGCCACCTCAACCAACACACACAACAACCTCAACCAACACACACACCAACCTCAACCAACACACACACCAACCTCAACCAACACACACACCAACCTCAACCAACACACACTGCCACCTCAACCAACACACACACCAACCTCAACCAACACACACACCAACCTCAACCAACACACACACCAACCTCAACCAACACACACTGCCACCTCAACCAACACACACACTAACCTCAACCAACACACACACCAACCTCAACCAACACACACACCAACCTCAACCAACACACACACCAACCTCAACCAACACACACTGCCACCTCAACCAACACACACACCAACCTCAACCAACACACACACCAACCTCAACCAACACACACTGCCACCTCAACCAACACACACACACCAACCTCAACCAACACACACACCAACCTCAACCAACACACACACCAACCTCAACCAACACACACTGCCACCTCAACCAACACACACACCAACCTCAACCACACCAACACACACTGCAACCTCAACCAACATACACAACAACCACACCAACGTCCCAAAATGTACTGTCGCACAGAATAATAGAAGGCGAGTAAACACAATTCCAGTAGGTTTGCGCGCACGCACGCACGCACGCACGCACGCACGCACGCACGCACGCACGCACGCACGCACGCACGCACGCACGCACGCACGCACGCACGCACGCACGCACGCACGCACGCACGCACGCACGCACGCACGCACGCACGCACGCACGCACGCACGCACGCACGCACGCACGCACGCACGCACACACACACACACACACACACACACACACACACACACACACACACACACACCGTGTCCACATCTTGTCCACATCATGCCCCAGAATAGAAAACCTTGAATCTCAAAGGGCAGATATGACAGAATAAAATGCATAGCTTCATATCACACAATAGCCTGAGATAAGTGATGGAGCGCAGCACTGGGGGGGGGGGGGGGTGGCTGATGTCATGATATCATACAGTCATTTTAACCAGGGTGGTTGAACGAGGAGCCCCCCACCCCCCCCCCTCCCAGACCTCCCGGCCGCCACTCTGTTTGTATTCATTCCCTGACCACGCCACTGACACAAAATAAATACTGCTCAATCTTCCTGCAGTGATTGCTCCTTCCAGTGTCAAGATAAGTCGGGACACACGGCAGCCCCCCGAAACACACACACACATACACACACACACACACACACACACACACACACACACACACAGATGGAGAGACAATGGAGGAGAGATGCAGGTCGACAGAGCAATGCCCACCCACCCACACTCTCTCAGTCAATCACTCTTCTCTTCTCTGGGAATAGGCCTACATATCACCCCCCCCCCCCTCCACACACACACACCCACACCCACACCCACACACACACACACCCACACACACACACACACACACACACACACACAGACCCCCCTACGTTCCTGCTGATGCTAGCCCCAGGCACGGCCAGTCTCCCGGGACAGGGCTGCCATTGTGCGTGGTGACAGAATGGAGGTAGGCCTTTTAGAACAGGGTCCAGACGTGATGAGACCATCACACTCTCTCACATGTGATCTGTGTTCGCCTGTCATGCCTAATTACACCGGCGCTGTCTGTCTGTGCGCCTGTCCCAGAGGCAGACCTCCCGTTGGTCCCACCACACACCAGGCTCTCTCTGCATGCAGCCTATCCCCTGATCTGGTCTGGGCCAGGGGGGCTCTGGTCTGGAATCAGCCCTGTTCTGGGACTTAGTCTGACCTGGGTCTGACCTGGGTCTGGCCCTGTTCTGGCCTGGATCTGACCTTTTTTCTAGCCTGGGTCTGACCCCCCGTTCTGGCCCGGGTCTGGCCCCCCGGTTCTGACCCTGTTCTAGCCTGGGTGGGTCTGGGAGGGAGGGGTAGTCGTGGCGGGGGGGGGGGGGGGGGAGGGGGAGAGACGGGAGGGAGGGGTAGGTAGCCGCGGTGACGGGCACGGAATCTCGGCGAAGGAAAGGCGGGGCAGTCGCCCGGGGGGCTCCCGGGCCCATGAATATCTCCCATCTCCATATGAATATTTGAGGCATGACAAGCGCGTGTAAACAGACGCAGGCAGAGTGCTCAAATCCTCTCAGGAGGGCCTATTAAGCCGTCAGGCGGGGGCTGACAGGAGCGGCGGAGCGGCCAAACACAGACGGGGGAGCGCAGGCGGTCGGCATCGCTGGCAGACTGCTAATTTAACTTGTCTTGAAAAAAACCAACCTATGCTCAACGTGTCACCGTCACTGTCACCTCCGGGGAGGGGGGGGGGGGGGAGAGGGGGACAGAGGGGTGGGGGGGGGGGGGGACAGAGGGGGCGGGGGACAGGGGGGAGAGAGAAGGTGATAACTGCCCTTATCCGTCGCGCAGGTAGGCGCGCCGTAGTCTGGGTAGCGCGGGTAGGCAGGCAGGCAGGCAGAGGCAGGCAGGCAGGCACGCACACACACACACACACACACACACACACACACACACGCGCGCACACACACACACACACACACACACAAACACACACACACACACACACACACACACACACAGCCCTGTGAGCTGGCCGCCAACATCCACCCGTAAGATCCAATAGAGATGCTCACTCAATAGGACATGTGTGCGTGTGTGTGTGTTGTGTGTGTGTATGTGTGTGAGTGTGTGTGTACACCTAGGGAGGAGAGCTGTTTGTTATCTCAGATCGATGGAGCACCTGTGTGAAGGTGACCTGGCCACTGCTGCCATCAGGACACACACCTCTCTCTCTCTCTCTCTCTCTCTCTCTCTCTCTCTCTCTCTCTCTCTCTCTCTCTCTCTCTCTCTCTCTCTCTCTCTCTCTCTCTCTCTCTCTCTCTCTCTCTCTCTCTCGTGATGTAGTGCACAGCTACTGTTAAATAACTTGGTGGCCCTAGATCCACCCATCGGTGGTGAGAGCGATAGCAGCATGTGTTTAAAACCTGTGTTCTCGAAAACGGAGTATGGTCCGCTGCTATAAAAACACCTATGGCGTTTGTTATTGCTTTGGCACGGTCTGAGTTGTTAGCGAGAGGCTATTCAAATGGCCGATCGCAGTTGAACAACGCCGGCATATAGCTTTGGTCCGATCGACCTTTGTCCATCGTCATTGTAGCTCACTGAGAAACCGTAATGTTCCCAAACAGGAGATTTAAGAGATGCTGGAGGAACTTCACACTCTAGTTTAAACTAAACGAAACCACTGACAGTCTCTCTGTGGCGTGTGTGCACATGCGTACTGGCTGACATTACTTCAACACACTAAAAGGTTGTGCACGTGCAGTGGTTAAAAGAACGCTCCATTCGTTCGGTACACACGCGTGACGCGTACCTGGCGTACACATTCTCTTTTTCAAAGCACTTTGAGCTGCAACGTTTGCAGGAAAAGCTCTATAGAAATAAAGTTATTATTAATATTATTTCACCTGTTCTGTCCCTCTTTCTGTCATCCTTTTTCTTTGTCACTTTGTCACCTGTAGGCTGTCACTGATAACCACACACACACACATACACACACACACACACACACACACACACACACACACATCATGAGACGCACATGTGACAGTGTATTGTAGCTGTGTGAATTGCTAACCTTGAAGCAGGGCTGGCACTTCCAGCTGAATTGGTATCATTGGTGTGTGTGTGTGTGTGTGTGTGTGTGTGTGTGTGTGTGTGTGTGCGTGCATGCGTGCCTGCGTGCGTGCGTGCGCATTTATAGACCGCTTGCAGTCATGGACTGAAATGTCCAACCCACACGTCCACACGGAGGCGAAGGGAGGCCGCCGTCCTGGAGTATGGGGACAGACCCTCGCCATGACGAAACAGACGGACGCCACGCCGCGCTCCGATTGGACGGGCACGGGACGGGCACGTGCCCGTATATATCACCCACCGGGTCCGTGCGGCACCTTACCCCCGGCGACAGGTCGTCTGTGCGCCAAACGAAATGTGACTGAAACAGATGCCCGGCTAAGTGCCTGATTAAAAGTTAATCAGCAGGAAGAGGAGCAGGGACCCGAGAGGGCCGGGCCGGGCACCAGCCTCCAGCGAGAGGAGGGCCCTGCCAGCTGCTCCCGGCCCCAGGGACAGGCGCTCGGAGCTGGGCATTGCAGCAAGAGACCTGCCCCCCTCCCCCCCCCCACCACCACCACCACCCCCCCTGCGCTAAAGACTTATAAGTGCTGTTGCAGTTGTCAACAAAAATGTCCCAATGTGTGAATAAACAACACAAGCAGTGAGGATCAGACTTCCAAAGTTAGAAATAAAAGCGTTGCCTTGTGGTTGGTGTCTGATAAGACAGGGAGACAGTTCAGCGTTGGTACTGTCCCACCTGCACTGGCCCGTCAGATGAAGCCTGTGGATTGGTTTTCATTTACAGTGGGGGAAATAAGTATTTCATCGCCTGTCGATTTTGTACGTTTGCCTACTGACAAAGAAATGAATGAATGAATGAATGAATGAATGAATGAATGGTCTTTGTTGTCATTGATATAGTACAGGTACCAAACAACGAAATTTGGGAGGGGGGGCTCCCCTGGTGCTAGGGAAGAAAACTAAAAACAAGAAGGGTAAAGAGCTGGTTTACATAAATAAAGGCTATGTACACTGTCCACTATACTATACTATACAAATAAACACTGTGCTGTACTCTATGCTATGCTATACCTATTCTAACATTTCCTATCTCTGAACCTTATGTACCCGAGGGTTGTCATATTGCACATAGTGTTATTTGTTATTTGAAATGAACGGCCTATCATTTTAACGGTAGGTTTATTTCAACAGTGAGAGACAGAATATCAACAAAAAAATCCAGAAAAAACAAATTTTTTCCAAATACTTTTTCCCCCACTCTATACCACTAAATGTTGCACTTTTGGTTGGATGCTAAACTGCATTTCGTTGTATGGTACTTGTACCCTGCGATGACAATAAAGTTGAATCTAATCTAATTTGTTCACAGATCGTTGACAGACACACTCAGTGTGTTGGAGGAGAACAGTTATCTATTTCCATAAAAGAGAACCATGCAATCCTGTGTGTGTATGTGTGTGTGTGTGTCTCTGTGTGTGTGTGAGTGTAAGAGTGTGTGTGTTTTTTGCGTGTCTGTGTGTGTGTGAGTGAGAAGTGTGTGTTGTTTATGTGTGTGTGTGTGTGAGTGTGAGAGTGTGTGTTGTTTATGTGTTGTTTATGTGTGTGTGTGTGTGTGTGTGTGTGTGTGTTGTTTTTGTGTGTGTGTGTGTGTTTTTGTGTGTGTGTGTGTGTGTGTGTGTGTCTCTGGGTTGCCCAGTCAACAAGCCAGCGGCTGATGGTTTACCCAGCTTGCCGTCGCTGTGCTATTTCATCTGTCTGGCGTCTGGCATCTCTGATGATGCCGTCAATATCTCTCACATGAGAGGAGCTGACAATGGACCAGGAACGATCGATAATACCTAATAAGCATGCCATGGATAAGAGGTGAGGAGGGAGGGAGAGAGAGGGAGAGCGAGAGAGAGAGAGAGCGAGGGAGGGAGATGACAAAAACAGAGAGAGAGATGACAAAGAGGAAGAGAGAGAGAGAGAGAGAGAGAGAGAGAGAGGGATGTTTGATCCAATTCAGCTGTACAAGCGTGTGGAGGTGTAAGTGTGATGATTGGCCTGTTATTGCTGGTTTAATGTTAGGCAATCAAGCTATAGTGGTCTAGATATCAACAAACATCACACAAATTGTCCCCATTCTTCTGATAGCTCTTCCCTGACTCTGCTTGCCCTCTCTCTCTCTCTCTCTCTCTCTCTCTCTCTCTCTCTCTCTCTCTCTCTCTCATCTCTCTCTCTCTCTCTCTCTCTCTCCCTCTGTTCGCTGACTACGGCTGTTCCCACAATACGCAAACAATGGCGCCGGGAGACGCTGACTTTTAAAACCGGAGGGAGGGAGAATTGATAGCTAAGACTGTGGCGCGGAATAAGGGAGGGAGGGAGGAGGGAGAGAGAGAGAGAGAGAGAGAGAAAACCTGTTGTTTGGTTTTTGTTTGTGTCGGGAGATGTTCACTCATCGTCCCCTCCCCGTCCCCCGTCCCCCCCCGTCCCCCCCCTCTCCCACTCCCCCCATCCTGCTTGTGAGATAATCACACAGAGGCAGGTTTCTGCTCAATCCTGTCATTATGACTTTGTGTAAATCACCATGTTGTTGTAGTTGTTGTTGTTGTTGTTGTTGTTTCGACCCGGTTGTCTTCCTTCCTTCTCTTCTTCCATATCAAGTATTTTTTTTACTCTAATGACCTTAGATAGACCCCTGCGCGCCCCCGGCGGCGGAGGTGGCGTATGGATACGGATGAGGCCTTTTCTCTCCGTCAAGGGAACTCTGACTCATCGCTGCTCCTGTCGACTACACACACCTGCTACCACACTGCTACGTCTCCGCTGGGGGTGGGGGAGGGGTGGGGCGGGTTGATTGATACGAGGCTGAGGCTAGGAAGTGATGGGGGAGAGATGATGATGGAGAGATGGGGGAGGACAGGGGGTAGAATGGGGGAGGTATGAGGGAGAGATGGGGGAGGACAGGGGGTAGAATGGGGGAGGTATGAGGGAGAGATGGGGGAGGACAGGGGGTAGAATGGGGGACAGATGTGAGGTTGTGGGGAGACTACCATCTCCAGCATCCACACACTCCTCAAGCCCCTGGACCCAGATTAAACTACACACTCCTAGAGACCCTTTAAATCCAGGACTTGTCTTAATCTGTGTAGAGTATAGTTTGATCTGTGTCCAGAAGCGCGCGCCCCCCCCTTCCCGACTATAAACCCTATTTAACGGAGAGTATTCATTCAAAGTGTGATCCAGGTCTTTAATCAGGTCTAGTCCAGGTCTCTAGTCCAGGTCTCTAGTCCAGGTCTCTAGTCCAGGTCTCTAGTCCAGTCCAGGTCTCTAGTCCAGTCCAGGTCTTTAGTCTAGTCCAGGTCTTTAGTTGGTCTCTAGTCCAGGTCTCTAGTCCAGTCCAGGTCTTTAGTCCAGGTCTCTAGTCCAGTTCTCTAGTCCAGTTTTCTAGTCCAGTCCAGGTCTTTAATCCAGGTCTCTAGTCCAGGTCTCTGGTCCAGGTCTTGGGTCTGCCTGCCCTCCGCGTCCTGCCTCCTTCTCCACATTCACGTGGCGTTCCAGGCATGTTAATCGCTGTCAGATCTCCTAAACATTCCGCGGCCGTCCCGGGTCCGGAGCTAAACGCTCGCCGCTTCCTGGAGGCGACGGCGCCGGCGTCTCGGGCCGGAGTGGCACGCTCATTTACATGTTTATAGTCCCGCGGTCGGGGAGGGGAGACGGGACGTGGCCAATTATCAGCCCCCGCACCTCACCGTACAACGCCTCCGCTCTCCTGAACGCACACGCACGCACGCACGCACACACACACGCACACATACACGCACGCACACACTAAGACACAGACATACACACACGCACACACACAGACATACACACACACACACTAAGACATACATACACACACAGAGTAAGACACACACATATAGACACACACACACACACACACACACACACACACCCCCACACACAAATACTCATTAACTGTCGCTGTCTCTGACGGGATGCATGCTGGGCCTAATGCCACACGGTTAGCACGGCAAAGCATGCTGGGATAGGGACAGGACACCAGGAGGTCTAGGTGTGGGCTGCATGGCTGAGGAGGAGGAGAGGAGGAGAGGAGGATGAGGAGAGGAGGGGAGAGGAGGAGGAGGAGAGGAG
>NC_137674.1:103685614-103695614 GCF_963989245.1 Nansenia antarctica
CACCGGAGTCCCATTGAGTACCTGATGTGTCAGGATGTGTAAACCTATGTCACTCTGTCTGTGAAAACTAGCCTCGCAAAGCAATGTTTGTCTCTCAACTAGATTAGCTAGCTTAGCCTGCTAGCCTCGAACAGTCTATCTAACATCGCCAGGTGCGATGCTAGGCGAGGTGAGTTAGCTTAGCTTAGCTTAGCCTAGCCTAGCCTAGCGGTTCTCAGAGTGCAGCAGGCCTAAGCCCCGGGCAGGGCTAACGCTAATCTCTGTCACACAGGGCCAAGTCACAAAGTGGCTTAAGGGCCGTCTAATGATTCTTGAACACGCTGACCTCTCAGTGAACCGCAGGCAGACTGGCTGGGTTCCCCTGCCGCCCTGACCTCCCCAGACTACTCTGGGCTTCTGTTACACACACACACACACACGCCCACACAGGCACGCACGTACACACGCATGCACGCAAACACACACACACACACACACACACACACACATGCCCACACACAGGCACGCACGTACAGGCACGCACGTACACACACACACGCCCACACATAGGCACGCACACACACCCATGCCCACACACAGGCACGCACATACGTACATACGTACGCACGCATGCACACACACACACACACACACACACACACACACACACACACACAGTCTCCCTCTGAACCCCACCTGCCCCTTTAATACCAACCAGATCAGTTAGATGAGATTTCACATTTCAGCGTCTCATTCATCCCTTTAAACAGCTCTACTACGGCTGGCACCATCCCTTTAATAAACAGCCCTGTTACGGACGGCAGAACACGACAAACTCAGATTCCCAGAAGTCCACAGTGCAGGTCAGGTCCCAGAAGGGCCAGGGCACGGCTGGCTGCTCTAGAGGCCCGATCAGAAACATATCACTGGTGTTCAGTCATCTGGATCCTGTGACCCAGTTTTTCTGAAACTTCCCCTCTCTCCCCGCCTCTCTCCCCGCCTCTCTCCCCCCCTCTCTCTCCCACCCCTCTCCCCCCTCTCCTCTCCTTTCCTTCTCCCAATAATGGTAGTAGTCTGATAACTCAAACTGCTGTTGAACTGCACTTGTGGGTGCTGGGCAATTTGGCTGCAGCTCCTCTGAAAGGCATTTATCCTCAGGGGGAGAGAGATTGCTCAGTGGCGGGACCCCCACCCACACACACACACACACACACACACAATCACACACACTCACACACACACTCACACGCAAACACCCACCCACACACACACAGACACACACACACACACACATGCTAACACACACAAACACACACACACTCTCTAAAACAAGACCTACAGTACTCACACCACACGTGAGGGAGACAGATGAAAAGAACGAGAGAGGCAGAGAGAGAGAGAGAGAGAGAGAGAGAGAGAGAGAGAGAAAGAAAAAGAGGGAGAGTAAGAGTTAAGTCCTCAAAAAGCCCTTCATGTTGCTAGGAGATAAAGTGTAATATGGTTCCATTGTGACTTGGCCTTGCAGGGTGTTGGTCATGTCCTTGATCGATACAGTTCACACACACACACACACACAGACACACACACACACACACACAGACACACACACACACACACACACACACACACACCGTGTGACCCGTCAACCCCTCTACCACTACGACACTTCTGGAGTGAACATCCTACAGGTCATTGACCCCCTCTCCTACTGTACAAGACTGACATCATCAGCACACCAACATCCACAGCCCTGGGTTACTGTCACCCACATCATACTGAGTGTGTGTGTGTGTGTGTGTGTGTGTGTGTGTGTGTGTGTGTGTGTGTGTGTGTGTGTGTGTGTGTTTGATTTAGCTTCACCAGAGTCAATGGAACAGCTCGACCAACTGCAGACTGAGCGCCCCCAGAACACAGCTGAGTGTCTGTCTCTCTCTCTCCACCTCTCTCCCCTTCTCTCTCTCTCTCCCCCCCTCTCCCTCTCTCCCCCCCACTCTCTCTCCCCCCCTCCCTACTCTCTCTCCCTCTCTCCCTCTCTCTCCCCCCCCCTCTCTCTCTCTAGGAGACAGGGAGTGGGGGCTAGGGGGTTGAGGCTTAAAGTTAGTGCTCTGGACTACAGATCAAGATAGTGCGGTGGGTTGAGCCTGAGCTTTCTCGACTCCAGTACACACTCACAGTACACACTGCTGTGACACTGGGGGGGGGGGGGGGGGCGGAGGAGGGGGTATCTGAGGGGGTTAAGCGTGTTCCGTCAGGAGATGCAGAGTTCTGTAGAAAGGCCTGGTTCATCTCCTCTCCATCTCTGGTTAATCCCACATGTGAGGGGAAGCGCAGCGTGATGAATATATATATATTGTTGCTGCTGGATCTGAAAGTCGTATTGAAGTCTGTCGACACCACAGCTTCACAGAGAGGGGTTTGCATGTCGAGATAAGTGAGAGGATGCGCGCGCGCACACACACACACACACACACACACACACACACACACAGATACTATATATATATATATGCACACGCACACGCACACACACACTATATATGTATGCACACACTCACACACACACACAGCACACACACACTTTGTGTGAGTGTTATCAGCCTCTTGGCTTCCTGCAGTAAGCAGATAAGTCCCATAGTTGAGGCAGTGAGGGAGAAAGGCTGTTCAGATAGGCCCTGGGCAGGACTGACACACACACACACACACACACACACGCACACACACATACACACACACACACAGCCCTGAGGTGGGGCACAAGAGGGGGGGGGGGGGGCAAGAGAAAGGTAGAACAAAAAAAGGTGACGAAAGAGAAGACGAATGTGTGTGTGTGTGTGTGTGTAGGTGTGTGTGTGTGTACCCAAGTGTGGGGTCATCAAAAATGTGCCCCACCGTAAGCGCTGGAAAATGGGGCCGTGCCTCTCCTCCCTCCCTCCCTCCCTCGCTCCCTCCCTCCCTCCCATTTTTCATTCTCCTCCAGAGAATGCCACCACAGACAGGTGCCGGACCCCCCCCCCCCACACACACACACCCACTCCCAGAGCCCATCAGTGGAGAGTGAAAGGCGCACGAGGAGAATGGAGGTGTGGAGCGCTGGTCAGGGTTATCAGGTGGGAGGGGGGCCGGCTGCCCGTGCCTCAGCTCTCCATTGTACACACACACACACACAGAGGAGCGTACTACGGCGTACACCCACTCCCAGAGCCCATCAGTGCAGAGTGAAAGGGGTGAGGAGGAGGAGGAGGAGGAGGAGGAGGAGGAGGAGGAGGAGGAGGAGGTGCGGAGCGGTGTCAGGGTTATCAGGTGGGAGGGGGGCACTGCCCAACTCTCACAAACTCACACACACACACACACTTTAATACACACATATAGAGCACACATCACATACAGGAATCTCACACACACATCGCTTAAACTCTGTGACACAAACACACACACACACACACACACACACACACAAAGTGCTATACTCATTCACACAGGAATGTATCTAAACACACAAATACCAGCACGCCGCATACAGTAATCTACTCACACACAAACACATACCAGCGCTTACAAATGTAGCTGTGATTGCTTTCACACACTGTATTCATCATTGTGTGCTCATACGCACATGCACACACACACTCCTCAACTACGGCATCTGCAACTGGTTCTCCAGCTGCACAACAGCGGAGAGAAATGCGCTACAGAGAGTCGTGAGAACAGCACAGAAGATCACCGGTGCCCCCCTCCCCTCTCTGGAAGAGCTGTACAACACACGCTGTCTCAGGAAGGCCTCCAAGATCTCCAGGGACCCGACCCACCCTGGGTACGAACACTTTACCAGGCTGCCCTCGAAAAGGCGGTTCAGGACCTTGGGCGCAAGGACAAACAGACTGAAGAACAGCTTCTACCACAGGGCCGTCCAGGCCCTGAACACAGCAAAGACCTAGGTTCTGGGCCCTGGACAGTCTGGACGGATTGATGGCAGCTGCTGGACTGAAAAAAATCAGGTGTAGTGCTGAGGCACAAACATGTACATTTCAAGCCTGCAAACTGCGACACTTTAAATAAATGTGAAATAACACTACTGTGCAATATGACAACCCTAGTCGTCTATCTGTACAGTATAGTATAGTGGATAGTGTACATAGCCTTTATTTATGTAAACCAGCTCCTTCCCTTCTTGTGATTTTTTTTTTTTTTTTACGTTTTTTTTTTTTTTCCTTTCCTAACACCAGGGGAGCCACCCCTCCTAAATTTCGTTGTTTGGTACCTGTACTGTAGCAATGACAATAAATAAAGACCATTCACACACACACACAAACCACATGTTTGAAGGATCATTTCCACTTAAATATTTCTATAGACTTATACACAGTGGCGATTCTCCAGTAGGGGCAGGTGGAGCACCGCCCCACCAGGTGGAGCTGTGGTGCAGGATGCTTGTTACATCTGAACGTTGTGGCAACATGTATTTTATATTTAATACAAAATAGTAATAGGTGAAATTGGTGTGTATAAATATAATAAACTTAGGTAGTAAGGGATCAAACAGACCGTGGCTGGGGTGTGAGGTATCCTTGACGATGCTTGCTGCCCTCCGCCGACACCGGTCTGCCTGGAGGGACTCAATGGTAAGGAGTTTGGTGCCTGATGATGTGCTGGCCGGTTTTCACCATCCATTGCAGGGCCTTCCAGTTAATTAGCCTAACCTGGGACTTGACCGGGAGCCAGTGGAGGTGAATGAGGGTGGGGGTGATGTGCTGCCAGGGCTTGGTGTGGGTGAGGACCCTGGCAGCTGAGTTCTGCACATACTGGGGCCTGTCCAGGACTTTGCTGGGAACCCCGAACAGGACTCCATTGCAGTAGTCCAGACGGGAGGTGACGAAGGTGTGGACGAGGGTTTCGGCCACAGAGTCAGTAAGGGAAGGTCGTAGTCTGGCAATGTTTCTGAGGTGAAAGAACCGCCTCCTCCATCCCCCTGACACCTCCCAACCTGCAGGTGCCTCTAACTTCTGCTCTGAGTTCCTGGACTTTTTTCAGAGTAAAGTGGACTATCCATCAGCAACTCCTGGCACCTGCACCTGACCCTCCCCCCCCCACACTCAGTTCAGCCTCAGGGTGCTGCCCCCTCAGCAACATGCCTCCCCTCCTGCGGTCTCTCCTCCTTCTGCCTGGAGGATGCCCCTCATGTTGCTAAGTTGGCCTCTAAGGCCAAGTTGGCCTCTAAGGCCAAGGCGTCCACTTGCTCCCTGGACCCCATGCCAACTGCACTAGTCAAGGCCAGCCTACCCACCCTCTGCCCCCTTATGGTTGATATCATCAACACCTCACTGCAATCTGGTACAGTTCCCTCCAGCTTCAAAACTGCCTCAGTATCTCCCATTCTCAAAAAACCCAGACTGGACCCCAATGATCTTAACAACCACCGGCCGATCTCTAACTTTACTTTTCTCAGCAAAACTTGAGCAGTGGCCGACCAACTCCCCCAGCACCAACCATGTCCAACCATGAGCTCTTTGAGATCCTTCAGTCCGACTTCAGAACACCTCACAGCACAGAGACCGCCCTCATCAAGGTCACCAATGACCTCCTCATTGCTGCCGACGCTTGCCGCATAAGCCTACTCATTCCTCTTTGACCTTTCAGCAGCCTTCGACACCGTCTCCCACTCAATCCTCCTCAACCGACTATCTGACCATCTAGGCCTCACCGGTACGGTCCTCTCCTTGTTTCAGTCATATCTCACAAACCGGAAACAGTTTGTCACCATCAATGGTTCCAGCTCCATCCATGGTGTTCCTCAGGGCTTTGTGCTCGGTCCACTCCTCTTCACTATCTATATGCTCCCACTCAGTCAGACCATCCGCCGCCATGGACTCAACTTTCATTGCTACGCTGATGATATTCAGCTGTATCTTAAGACCTCACCATCCACACCGCTCCCCCCCCCAGTCACTCATCAACTGCCTTAAAGAAATAAAAAACTGGATGAGTACTAACCTACTCAAACTCAACGGCAAGAAAACAGAGCTCATGGTTGTGGCACCCCCGGCATTGCTCGAGAAGGTTGGAGATCTCGTCCTTCAGGTGGATGTCTGCTCCATCTCCCCATCCCCTGAAGTCCGCAACCTGGATGCCATTCTGGATTCCACTCTCTCATTCCAGTCACATATCAAATACATCACTAAATCCACCTTCTTCCATCTCAAGAACATCTCCAGACTCCTGCCATCTCTGTCAGACTCCGTCACAGAGACACTCATCCATGCCTTCATTTCCTCCCGCCTAGACTATTGTCATGGAGTCCTGTCCGGGTTACCAGACACTGCCCTGGACAGGCTCCAGTACGTGCATAACTCCGCTGCCAGGGTTCTCACCCGCACCAAGCCCTGGCAGCACATCACCCCCATCCTCGCCCGTCTGCACTGGCTCCCGGTCAAACACCTGTGGGTACAGAGCCTTCAGTGTGGCAGCCCCCACCCAAGGATATCCGCGACTCTCCTACCCTGGACATATTCAAAGCTGCCCTTAAAACCCACCTATTCACCATTGCATTCAACCTGTAGTAGCTGTTTCACAGTTTCTTGTTTTGTGTGTTTGGTTTGTGTGTTAATCATTTAAGTTATTATTATTATTATTAAAGAAGGCAGAATTGGTGACAGATTTGATGTGCGACTGGAAGGAGTGGGTGGAGTCAAGGATGACACCCAGGTTGCGGACTGATGGGAGATGGAGATGTAGCGTTCTGTGTCCCGAGTGTATTCAGTTTTGAAATCGTTCTGCTCTCTAGCACAGCCCATAGCATATGCCTACCGTAAACTACCTTTATTTTTTGTAATGGTGATGTGATACAAAACTGCCCCTCCAGAAATGCCATGCTAAAATCGCCACTGCACGCACACACTTCAATACGCCACAGAGTGTGTGTGTGTGTATTAGGGCTGCCACAAACGATTATTTTCATAGTCGACTAGTCACCGATTATTCGATTAGTCGACTAATCGGATCATAAATTACAGCTTATCGCACAATTACTCAATCGCTCTTATTTAGCTATCATCTTCTAAATCAGCTTCTAAATTTAGCTTGAAGTTGTTAGTTGTTGTTGTAGGCATGTGCTAACTAAAAATAAAGACAATTAAAATGATTGTTCACTCAAAAATAGATATTTTAATGAACTTTGCAGATTTATTTCTGGCATCACTTGCATGTAATGTAATGTAAAGAGTAGTAGAGAGTGCAAACTGCTGAGTAAAATGAGGTAGGCTAGGCACTAGGCAACCAAAAGAATACAAAAACAAAAATAAATACTTGTACAGAGTACAAAAGTTTTGCTTTGCTTCACTCATCTCTGGCATCAAACATACATTTTAAATGTATTGAATAGTGCTGCAAAATAAAATGAGGTAGGCACTAAGGCAACTAAAAAAGAGCAATTATCCACAAAAAGAAATGTTTGTAGAGAAAAGGTTTGGTCTCAATCAAATAACATAACAAAGAAAAGTGCAGGAGACTGAGCAAAGAAATTGTTTCTCTCCTGTGTGGACTATTCATTCATAGCGAGGAAAGTCAGCATTTCCACATGTTCTGGAGAGAAGTTTGCTCTCTTTTGAGAGCAGATGTTCCCTGCTGCAGAGAAGATCCTCTCGGATGGGGTGGAGGTTGCAGGGATGCACAGAAAAGATTTTGCCAGCTTTGATAGTGTGGGGAAACGCCCCTAATGTGCGTTATTTTGGCAGGCGAGATGTCAAACTTTTCTACCACCTCCTCCTACAGCACATAACGTAAAATAATGAAAGAAGGCTTTTAACGTAACGATATCGTTAGCCAATAACAAGCTAACTAGCTTACCGAGACGAGCCATCGTCTTCCTCGTCATCTGCCACAACGTGCTTCCTTTTTAGATGCTCGCGCATCTGCTGCCATGATAAGCGAGTTCAGCTTTGCAAATTGTATATTTTACATTGTTTTTTTCAACGTTGTGGTTGAAATGCTCCCACACTTTAGAGGTACGAGGACGGGAAGACATTTTTCTGTTTGTTTTTCCGGGGACGTCACGTGTGCCCCGGATGACCGACACTGCGCATGTACATCAAAGACACTGGGAGACGCTAGCCAGTGGCAGCTTCAGGGAAGAAAAACGAAGAAAAAAAAAAAGAATCTTATTTCAGCTCCAAAAAAACATGCGACGACGTCGATTACCAAATATGTCGGCGACGATTTTGTTAATCGACGTCGTCGCGACTAGTCGACTAATCGTGGCAGCCCTAGCATGCCTGGCCTTCACACCCTCTCCCACCCTCTCATCTACCCTCCTCTCCTCTCCTCTCCTCTCCTCTCCTCTCCTCTCCTCTCCTCTCCTCTCCTCTCCTCTCCTCTCCTCTCCTCTCCTCTCCTCTCCTCTCCTCTCCTCCCCTCCCCTCCCCTCCCCTTCCCTCTCCTCCTCTCCTCTCCTCCCCTATTCTCCTCGCTCTTGTCTCCTCAGCCATCCCCTTTCCTCTCCTCTCCTCTTCTCTTCCCCTCTACACCCATTCCCACCTCCTCTCCCCCCCCTCTCTCGTCTCACCCCGTCTCCTCTCCTCTCCTCCTCCAGGCCAATCTGTCTCTCTCAGTCAGCTGATCACTCCGCTTCCTACTTCCTCTGCGTTGCCGTGGGGACACTTCTGCCCAAATTTGGTCGTTAGTGTTAAGTGGTTCCTGTCAGAGATATCATGGACTGATTAAACCCTATCAGAGCCGAGTGGGGCTGGGAACAGTACTGACAGCCATGGGGGGGCGGGGGGGACTATATTAATAAGTGTTCCATGTATGACAGGGAGCCTGAGGTGATGCCGTGCAGCATGTTCTCCAGTTGTCCTCCCTTTATATCTCTGTGTGTGTGTGTGTGTGTGTGTGTGTGTGTGTGTGTGTGTGTGTGTGCATTTGTGACATGGAGCATTGGAGGGAAGGTACAACTACCAAGAAGAATGGCCAGGAATCTTGGTGTCATAATTGACCCAGATCTAAATTTTGAAACTCATATAAATAACACTATTAAAACATCCTTCTACCATCTAAGAAACATCACTAAGGTACAATCATTTCTCTCCCAGGCAGACACTGAAAAATTAATGCATGCGTTTGTTACTAGTAGGCTAGATTACTGTAATGCTCTCCTGACAGGTCTCCCCAAAAAAATGATAAATAGACTACAAATGGTTCAAAATGCTGCTGCTCGTGTCCTTACTAGGACCAAACGGAGAGCGCACATCACACCTGTCTTGAGATCACTACACTGGCTCCCTGTCAGTCATAGAATAGACTTCAAGATCCTTTTACTAGTTTATAAATCACTTCACTGTGATGCACCCAATTACATGGTGGACATGCTCATAAGATACACACCAGCTAGACCCTTACGGTCTAGTGGCACGGAACTTTTAATAGTGCCAGAGGCTAGGACAAAGAGATTTGGAGGATCAGCTTTTAGCATATATGCTCCTAGATTGTGGAACACCCTACCTGAGGGCCTGAGGTTGTCTAAAACTCAGGACATTTTTAAGCGTGACCTCAAAACCTACTTATTCAATGTCGCCTTTTGATACTAAGGGAGACATTGGACATTATAGAACTAGGATCACTAGGCCACTACACCATACTCGTGTTTTTGAGATTTGTATTGACAGGAAAATGGACCCGGGTGCTGATGAGGCACTGTCAGCTCCAAATAGCACCTAGAGCAGTACTGGAACCGGTACAAGAGTGTACCAGGACCACCATCAGGTTGTATTGCTGTCATCTTTACTGTCTCTATTGTGTTGTTGCATTATAACTGTGCTTAAGTTTCTCTTTTGGCAGGACCTGTGACCATACTGGATGCAGAACGATGCAAATACAACACAAAATTTATGGACAGTGTGTACGCCGATAATATGCAAGGAATTTTTCCTGGATACATGGTGTACAGGTTTTTGCCCTTGCTTGCTTGCTTTGTGCCGGTGGTCCTGGCCTCCCCTGGGGGACCGCTGGGTACTGGTAAACAAACTGGCTAGTA
>NC_137674.1:103713740-103763740 GCF_963989245.1 Nansenia antarctica
TGTTTGTGTGTGTGTGTGTGTGTGTGTGTGTGTGACGACACACTCCACTGAAGCAAATAGGCGCTAATTAACCACCATGCACTAATCACTTATCTCTCTAATCGGAGGACACAGACACACACACAAACACACAAACACACATACAAACACACATACAAACACACATACAAACACACATACAAACACATACAAACACACATACAAACACACATACAAACACACACAAACACACATACAAACACACATACAAGCAAACGCAAACGCACAGACACGCACACACACGTTTTCGGGCCTCACTTACAGTGTAGTTGCTCTCTCTTTCCCCTACGGTGGACTGGTCAACAGCAGGTCATTCAGACTTACCCCCCCCCCCCCCAAACACACACAAACACTCACACGCACACACACGCACACCTGCCTCAAACTCGCCTCTCTACCTGCCTCAAACTCTCCACATCCCCCTCATCTTCATCTTCATCTTCATCATCACAGTGTCAACGGATCGACGGTGGATCGATTAATCAATCACTGTGTCTGGTTGGATGTCAGGTGACACAGTGTCGGCGTGGCGATGGAGGGGCAGCAGGCGTGAGACCCCCCTGGCCACAGGAAACACACTCACGAGAGAGAGTCTCTCTGACCATAGGGGCGAACAGCACGCATGGGCGGAGGTGAGGGGTGGGGGGGGGGGGGGGGGGGGGGGGGGGCGGAGGATGGGGGGGATTTGGGTGAAGGAGGAGGTGGGGCAGTGGTGACTAAAGTAGAGAAAAATCCAATTAATTTGAGCCCGTCTGGGGTGTGCGGTTTCCGAGGGTGTTATTACTTCCATTCTCTTCCCTCTTTCATTTTGCCCTCTAATTCCTGACTGAAGGAAAAGAAAACCTTTGCAACAGAAGAAAAGAGAAAGAAGACAGAGAGAGAGAGAGAGAGAGAGAGGGGGGAGAGAGAGAGAGGGGGAGAGCTGGCTGGCTGGCTAAAGTATGTCTTTGTAATTACCTCAGTATTACTCGTCTAACAATGCAGTCTACACACCTTCATTTCCTCACTAATCCCTCTTCTCATTGGCTACGCTCTCTCTCTAATCCTCATGCCCATTGGCTACGCTCAGGTTCCAAAGCCCCCCGCCATCTAGCACCTTCATTAGGCCTGGCACTAACCCCTAACCCCCCCCCCCCCCACGCTGGACTGGACTACGCCCAAGGGCTTGACTTCAATAGCTATTGTATTCATAGACTATTTACAGCAGGGGGTAGTCTACAGTGTGTGTGTGTATGTGTGTGTGTGTGTGTGTGTGTGTGTGTGTGTGTGTGTGTGCGTGCGTGCGGGAGTGTCCAGTTACATGTTAATTTGGACACAGGGTGGAGACAGTTGCCTGAGCTCCTTTCAGCCTATTCATCTCCAACAAAACCCCTGTTCTTCTCTCAAGGTATATAGGGATGGAGAAAGAGGAGGAGGTGGGGAGGAAGAAAACCAATTACCTTCAATTAAGTCAACAGGTACCTTCCTCCTCTGAGTCAGAAAGAGAGGAGCCAGAAAGAGAGGAGGAGCCAGAAAAAGAGGAGGAGCCAGAGAGAGAGGAGGAGGAGCCAGAGAGAGGAGGAGGAGCCAGAGAGAGAGAGGAGGAGCCAGAGAGAGAGAGGAGGGGCCAGAGAGAGAGGAGGAGCCAGAGAGAGAGGAGGAGCCAGAGAGAGAGGAGGAGCCAGAGAGAGAGGAGGAGGAGCCAGAGAGAGAGGAGGAGCCAGAGAGAGAGGAGGAGCCAGAGAGAGAGGAGGAGCCAGAGAGAGAGGAGGAGCCAGAGAGAGGAGGAGGAGCCAGAGAGAGAGGAGGAGGAGCCAGAGAGAGAGGAGGAGGAGCCAGAGAGAGAGGAGGAGCCAGAGAGAGAGGAGGAGCCAGAGAGAGAGGAGGAGGAGCCAGAGAGAGAGAGGAGGAGCCAGAGAGAGAGAGAGGAGGAGCCAGAAAAAGAGGAGGAGCCAGAGAGAGAGGAGGAGGAGCCAGAGAGAGAGGAGGAGCCAGAGAGAGAGAGAGGAGGAGCCAGAGAGAGAGAGGAGGAGCCAGAGAGAGAGAGGAGGAGCCAGAGAGAGAGAGGAGGGGCCAGAGAGAGAGGAGGAGCCAGAGAGAGAGAGGAGGAGCCAGAGAGAGAGAGGAGGAGCCAGAGAGAGGAGGAGGAGCCAGAGAGAGAGGAGGAGGAGCCAGAGAGAGAGGAGGAGGAGCCAGAGAGAGAGGAGGAGGAGCCAGAGAGAGAGGAGGAGCTGGAGAGAGGAGGAGGAGCCAGAGAGAGAGGAGGAGCCAGAGAGAGAGAGGAGGAGCCAGAGAGAGAGGAGGAGGAGCCAGAGAGAGAGGAGGAGGAGCCAGAGAGAGAGGAGGAGGAGCCAGAGAGAGAGGAGGAGCCAGAGAGAGGAGGAGGAGCCAGAGAGAGAGGAGGAGGAGCCAGAGAGAGAGGAGGAGGAGCCAGAGAGAGAGGAGGAGGAGCCAGAGAGAGAGGAGGAGGAGCCAGAGAGAGAGGAGGAGCTGGAGAGAGAGGAGGAGGAGCCAGAGAGAGAGGAGGAGGAGCCAGAGAGAGAGGAGGGGCCAGAGAGAGAGAGGAGGGGCCAGAGAGAGAGAGGAGGAGCCAGAGAGAGAGAGGAGGAGCCAGAGAGAGAGAGGAGGAGCCAGAGAGAGAGAGGAGGAGCCAGAGAGAGAGAGGAGGAGGAGCCAGAGAGAGAGGAGGAGGAGCCAGAGAGAGAGGAGGAGGAGCCAGAGAGAGAGAGAGGAGGAGCCAGAGAGAGAGGAGGAGGAGCCAGAGAGAGAGGAGGAGGAGCCAGAGAGAGAGGAGGAGGAGCCAGAGAGAGAGGAGGAGGAGCCAGAGAGAGAGGAGGAGGAGCCAGAGAGAGAGGAGGAGCTGGAGAGAGAGGAGGAGGAGCCAGAGAGAGAGGAGGAGGAGCCAGAGAGAGAGGAGGGGCCAGAGAGAGAGAGGAGGGGCCAGAGAGAGAGAGGAGGAGCCAGAGAGAGAGAGGAGGAGCCAGAGAGAGAGAGGAGGAGCCAGAGAGAGAGAGGAGGAGCCAGAGAGAGAGAGGAGGAGGAGCCAGAGAGAGAGAGGAGGGGCCAGAGAGAGAGGAGGAGGAGCCAGAGAGAGAGAGAGGAGGAGCCAGAGAGAGAGGAGGGGCCAGAGAGAGGAGGAGGAGGAGCCAGAGAGAGAGAGAGGAGGAGCCAGAGAGAGAGGAGGGGCCAGAGAGAGGAGGAGGGGCCAGAGAGAGAGAGGAGGAGCCAGAGAGAGAGGAGGAGCCAGATAGTTACCGCAGAATTCCTCCACCTTGTTGAAAAAATACCCATACACAGGGATACAAATATTTGTGACACCATTTTAGATATCTCCCACTGACTTACACTCCATTGTCCAGCTACTTTCACACATGTATATATGAGGAAGTATGACATCCATCGCTGACAAACCTTTCCACATGACTCAACCATGTTATCATTTATAAATATAACAAATATTTGCCTGAGTACTCCAACCTACAGCCCTACAGCCAATGCTATATTTAGCCAATGCCACAGCTTGCCAACGCTACAGTTCGCCAATTCTACAGCTAGCCAATTATCCAGCTAGCCAATTCCACAGCTGATATCGCTCGCTAATGATATAGTTAGCAAACACCACAGCTAGCCAATGCTACAGTCAGCCAATGCTACAGCTAGCCAATGCTACAAACACACACACACACACACATGCGCCAAACACTCAGTAAATGTACCCACTAAGGCCAGGTATGAGCAGTTATCTCAGACTGTCTCACCCTAACTGTCTCACCTTAACTGTCTCACCCGAACTGTCTCACCTTAACAGCCAACAGGCTCACAGCCGCAGAGGACGACCCCCTGCTGGCGGAAAAGCTGAACTCCTTCTACGCCCGGTTCGACGAGGGGCGAACGGAGGTAACCACAACACAAACACCACTCTCTCCAGCTCTCAGCAGCCTCACCCTCACAGAGCATGAAGTGAGACGCGTGCTGAAGGCGGTGGACCCCAGGAAAGCCTCAGGGCCGGATGGCGTCCTGGGACGGGTGCTGAGGGACTGCGCCGACCACCCTGCCTGAAAACCTCAACTATCATCCCAGTCCCGAAGAAAAGCACGGTGAGCTGCCTAAACGACTACCGCCCGGTGGCACTCACACCAATCATCATGAAGTGCTTCGAGAAACTAGTCCGGGCTAGGGTTGGGTACCGTTTGGGTTTTATCCGGTACCGGTACCTAACCGATACTTTAAAAACGGTACCGGTACCAAAACGGTACTTAATTCGGTACTTTTGATTTTTTTAAATTACATATATATATATACTGTATATAATAATAACACGGTCGACAACATTAAACAGCTTTTCACTTTTTTTATTGCTGAGGCACAATATATATTAGTTAAATATACACTCAAATTAAAATAAATGAAAATAAAACTCCTGAGCCTTGGGGACTCCATTAAGCTGGGGGTGCCTATCGTTGGTACTGATGTCGAATACGAGTACACACTTGTTCGGCAGCCCCTCAAGGACATCAGAATATTCTTAGAAAAGGGATCTAGTGAAGAGGCCTGCATAGCCCCCAGAACCAAGAGGAAATATAACTCTGATAAACTGGAGCCCTCCACCTGGTCAAAATCCAAACTCTGTTGCCGCTCAGCTACTACTCCCCTCCCCCTCTCTGGTCCATGATACATGACGATTGATTTTTCAGACACAGTAGTAGGATAAGGACAGTACCCGAATATCAAGAGATCCCCGATCATGTTGTCCTCCTCGCAGAGACGCAGCCACACATCCGCAAACGTCATCAACAGACGCGTCGAATCCTGGAGTGCACTGTCCAATCAAAGGCTTGCGTTCGTAAACTCGCTCTGAGAGCGTCGCAGCGCACACTGGGCCCGACGTCATAAGGGGAGCAAGTCATTTGATTGGACAGAAGGCATTCCACGAGTGGTGATCAGAATTCCAGAACGAGTTTACAGAACGCACCCATAAGTCGAGCGTCGCGTTACGCCAACCCGCTAGCGGAAGTTGCTATTAGCAACCTTCTCGTTATCCTTCCGTACTCGCTGCTTTCACTGAGTGGAAATTTAACAGGCGATGTGACGTCGCGAGATAGAAAAGTACCGAAATGAGGCACCGAAATCTCCTTTGCGATTCGGTACGGGTACATACCGAATGTAAAGTAACCGGTACCTACCGGTACCGATTTTCGGTACCCAACCCTAGTCCGGGCCCACATAGTCACACGCCTCCCGCCCAACCTGGATCCATACCAGTTCGCCTACAGAGCCCACAGGTCTACAGAGGACGCCATCGCGACGACTCTCCACTCCACTCTATCCCACCTGAAGAGGGGAAACAACTACGCGAGACTGCTCTTTGTGGACTTCAGCTCTGCCTTCAACACCATCCTTCCAGACAGGCTAGTGACCAAACTACTAGACCTGGGACTATCACACTCTTATGTGCATGGATCAAGGACTTCCTGTCCGACCGCCCCCAGAGGGTGCGGGTGGGCTCCCACACCTCCACAGCCCTCAGACTCAGCACTGGGTCCCCCCAGGGACCTGCAGTGTTTCCTCCAGGAATTTTTACATTGGTGGCGGATACCCCTGACCGCGCGCGCGATATTTTTTCTTTCTTTTTTTTTTCAAAAACAACGACCTCATTTCAGCCAAAACTAAAGGATGGCCATTTTTTTTTTTATGAATATACAGAATATAAACTTGTGACTGACAGTCACATACACACACACAAAGATCATCAGCTATAATATAATACGAAGTAGGCCTACATGAGCACAAAAGCGGCTAACGTTACTGATTAACTGTTTGCTGTAGTGCAGAGAGATGGTAGTCGTAGGCGGCGTATCAAATGACAAAGCTAAACGTTTAATGAAGGACATGAACGATTGTCAACAACACACTCAAGCAGTAAATAGAACAGTCTAAACAACTTGGGTACTACGCACTCAACTGCGGACGGAACAATACTCTCAACCTATAGTTCCGTGCGTGAATTATGTCAACCCACCACATTACAGAACTAAAATCACAGTCAGATGGAGCATTCGGTAAACAGCTGAGTATCAGCTGAGTTAAAGAAAACAAACTCTTACCTTTGATGACACCCACATCAGCCCTGTTTTCCCGTACTTCTCCCGTGTGTCTCTGAAGGTCCAAATGTTCCCTAAATTTTAGCTGCATGTTTTTCCAGCATGTAATTCCGTTGCCAATAAAAAAATCGTCTCCCCTTCTTTTCCCCTTGACAATCCTGTGTCGTTGCTAAAGTGACGGCACATAAGAATAGTTTTTTGACTTGCTAATGTCTGCTGATACACCAACACAGCTAGCCGATGCTGATGGCTCTCCCGCTGTAGTTGTAGTTGTAGCTGGTGGTGGTGGTGGTACCACGCCATAAACGCTGTTAGCTGATCCACCACCTAGCTTCTTTGGTCCTGCCAGCCATGCAGTTTCGGGTCGCTCATAGCCACTGCTAGCTTCAGCAATGTTTGAAGTGTCTGGGACATCTTTTTTCTTGAAAAATCCATCCATCTGTCGCTGTTTTCATTTAATTTTTCGAAGAAGCTCTCTGGACTGCAGCTGCTCCCGCGTTAGCATTAGCATCCATTTTTTCTTCTCCCTTCTCACCGTCACGAGCTCAAATGACACTTGTCGGCCGATCTAACTCTTAACACTCACTTACAGGACTTCTGACACCATGTCGTGTTATTCTATTAAACATACACGTGAGTCCTTCTGTATTTCAATGTAAGTGTCTTTATTTTAACTCGCTCTGTAAGCTCTACAATACCGGTCTCTTGTTGTCTCGTCGTAACCTGCCCACCTGACCTGGGGGGTATTCCATCAACGTCGCTAAAGGAAAATCTTGGCTTATTTTTGATAACTCTCGCGAGACCTATCAGAATATGCCTGGATATTTTTAAGAACTCTCGCAAGATTTATCAGACTAAACCTGGATTTTCCCTTTAGCGATGTTGATGGAATACCCCCCTGATGTCACTACGGTGGCCTGTACACAATAACAATAATACCACAGTTCACATTTAGACCAATCAGGAGCCCTTGTGTCACGTCATCAACTGAATGTCATTAATCTGATTTTGGATCAGCGGTTAGAGAGAGATGGGCGTGGATTTAGGTGCACTTTTAGTCAACATCCATTATAGCGCTGATCTAGGATCAAATATATTTTAATCAGCTAAAATGTCCAGATTTCTTTTTTTTTTTTTTTTTAGAACTTTTTTTTGTTTTGTTTTGTGGACTGAATCAATTCGTGGCGGAGGAAATTCATTCGTGGCGGCCCGCCACCAATAAATGCATGTAGAGGAAACACTGGGATGACCTGTCCTGGAAGAACAACACAGCAGCCATCATCAAGAAGGCACAACAGCGGCTCTTCTTCCTGAGAGTCCTCAGGAAGGACCACAACAAGCAGGAGATACTGGTGGCCTTCTACCGCTACGCGGTAGAGCATCCTCACCTACTGCATCTGCAACTGGTTCTCCAGCTGCACAGCCGCAGAGAGAAATGCGCTACAGAGAGTCGTGAGAACAGCCCAGAAGATCACCGGCGCCCCCCTCCCCTCTCTGGAAGAGCTGTACAACACACGCTGCCTCAGGAAGGCCTCCAAGATCTCCAGAGACCCATCCCACCCTGGGTACGAACACTTTGCCCGGCTGCCCTCGAACAGGCGGTACAGGACCATGGCCGCAAGGACAAACAGACTGAAGCTCAGCTTCTACCCCAGGGCCATCCAGGCCCTGAACACAGCAAAGACCTAGGTTCTGGGCCCTGGACAGTCTGGACGGATTGATGGCAGCGGCTGGATTGAAAAATCAGGTGTAGTGCTGAGGCACAAATGTGTACATTTCAAGCCTGCAAACTGCGACACTTTAAATGAATGTGCAATAACACTATGTGCAATATGACAACCCTAGGGTACATAAGGTTGCAGAGAAATAGGAAATGTTAGAATAGGTATAGCATAGCATAGAGTACAGCACAGTGTTTTATCTGTACAGTATAGTATAGTGCAGAGGTTCCCAAAGTGGGTGCCGCGGCACCTGTCCGGGGGTGCCGCCAAATCTGCTCGTAAAAAAAATAATTAAAAAAATAATAATATAAAATTATAATAATAATACATGAATAAACGTTTGTTTATTACATGTGCAATGGAGTTCATAAGCAAATAAAATATATATTTCTCAGATTTGAAAGATATTAATTTACTAACTAGGCCTACTAGTTACTAACTAACTACTCCTCACTGAAGTCTTGGACCATGCGGTGAAAATGGTTAATTATGTAAAATCACGCCCGCTGAAGTCACGGCCGTTCAGCACATTGTGCAATGAGATGGGGTCCGAGCATGAGGGGCTCTTATTACACACAGAGGTCCGCTGGCTGTCGCGGGGCAAGGTGTTATCCCGTGTCTATGAGCTCCGAGATGAACTGATAACTTTTGTCAGTGAGCACGACTTGCCATACAAACAAAATGTGAAGATGAATCGTGGTGGATTAAGCTTGCTTATCTGGCAGATATTTTCAGCCACCTTAATGACCTCAACATAAAAATGCAAGGGAAGGCTGAGAATATCCTGACAGCGACAGACAAACTGAACGGATTCCGATCCAAATTGAGACGGTGGCAAGACGGGGTGGCCAAGAAAAACATTGAAATGTTTACGTTGACGGCCAATGACGCAGCACACAAGTCAGCGTCTTTCTTGAATCTGATCGCTGCGCACCTACGTATGCTGGAGGAGAGATTTGAGTCCTATTTCCCTCCAATGAACGAAGACTTCGACTGGCTCCGGGATCCGTTCAACCCCCTCTCATCAGCATCAGCCGCTAGTTTGAGCAGCAAAGCTCAAGATGAACTGGCAGAGCTCATTATGGACCGCACACTGAAGCTCAAACATGGTGAGCTAGGTTTGGATAGGTTTTGACTGCTTGTGGGACATGAATATCCATCTCTCTCAGAGAGCGCCATCAAGGTGCTTTTACCCTTCCCAACCTCCTACTTGTGCGAGCTGGCTTTTTCTTCTCTAGCATACGTCAAGAACAAGACACGCACGCGACTGTCAGTGGAACAGGACCTGCGTGTCGCGCTGTCCACTATCTCTCCCCGCATAAAGAGACTCTGCTCCCAAAAGCAGGCGCATGTGTCCCACTAATGCGCACAACATATTTCTTTGTTTTGTATTTCTCTCAATTTTTACAATTCTGTCATGATTATTATTGTTAAATTATTATAGTTGTGAGTTACCCGTTTGGTTCAGATGTGAAATAATAATCTCAGAATGAGCATTGAAATGAGAATTACATTTTAAGGCATTATTTTAAGCCCCCCAAAAAAGCATTGTTCCATTGATTGATTATACAGGCCTTTGATATTTTATTTGTGTGAAGAATTCCCTCTGAGTCTCCTCCCATATTGTACAATCCTTGAGGGCCACAATTTTATTTAATTTAGCGATAGTTTGACTGACCTATGCATTCTTGCCCATCCATTACAGTTCATTTATGACTTTTATTATCTTGTTAAAATTAATTGGGGCAATACTTATGTATTATAAACACACATTTTCAAACCAATTCATCGTGTATTGTTTTTAGTTTAAGCTCCGAGGCATTTTTAAAATCTTCGTAGAGTTGGGGTGCCTTGGAGAAGGGGGAAAGCTTCAGGGGTGCCTTGGTTAAAAAAAGTTTGGGAACCTCTGGTATAGTGGATAGTGTACATAGCCTTTATTTATGTAAACCAGCTCCTTTCCCTTCTTGTTTTTTTAGTTTTTTTTTCTTTCCTAGCACCAGGGGAGCCACCCCTCCCAAATTTCGTTGTTTGGTACCTGTACTATAGCAATGACAATAAAGACCATTCATTCATTCATTCATTCATTCATTCATAACTGTCTCCCCTAACTGTCTCACCCTAACTGTCTCACCTTAACTCAAAGGAGTGGACGTCGTCATTGGATTTCGATGGAAGAAGAAGAGAAGTGTGTCTGTGTGTGTGTCTGTTTGATTGAGCAAGTGTATTGCTGTAGTGTGTGTGTGTGTGTGTGTGTGTGTGTGTGTGTGTGTGCCAGTGTATTTCTGTGTCAGGTCAGAGGTTTGTCATGGAGTATGGTGTATAGCCTATAAACAGTACACAGGGGAGCACTAATTAACTGTCACCAACACAAGAGTTAAGAGTTGCTGTGTGTCAGCGCTGCTGGTCTCCTGCACACACACACACACACACACACACACACACACCCCACACACACACACACACACACACACACACACACACACACACACACACACACACACACACACACACACACACACTCCCCAGTTTCCTGCCACTGTGCCTAACGAACTATAATTAGCATTATGGCAGAGCTAATTAGCATAATTATGCAAACAGGGGCTGTTAGAGGGGCTGGCACAAGAGAAGGCCACAGGGGGCACCTCTTAAAGCACACATGTATATACACACACACACACACACACACACAATACACACACAAACTGTGCCACCAATACACACAGAGACACACTCACCCACACACACACACACACGTACACCCATACACACACACACACACACACACACACACACACAAACACAGCACACCTTCTGAGGGTGATCGTAGTAGAGCATCAGAACTGGATCAACCATTGGGGAAATTGGACACACACAGACACACACATACATATACAAACACACACATACACACATATACACGCACGTACAAACACACACACACGTACACATACAAATACACCTATATATACACACACGTACACATACACACACACACAGACACAGACACACATGTACATACATATACAAAGTACAAACACACACACATATATACACGCACATACACACACAAACACACACACACACACACGCGCACACACCCACACACACACCCACACACACACCCACACATCCACCCCCCCACACACACACACACACACACACACACACACACACACACACACACACACACACAGGGTGGTGCCATGTAAGCACTTGGCTTAGCAGACAGCAGGAGGGGTGATGTGAATGGGTAATGAGGATGATGGAGAGACTAGCAGAGTTGTATGCACAGTGACAATGACTAGTGCTGTATGGTGGGGCCTGATTAACCCCTGGGTTTCCTGGTTCTGTATGGAGGGGCCCGATTAACCCCTGGGTTTCCTGGTGCTGTATGGAGGGGCCTGATTAACCCCTGAGTTTCATGAGCCCTTCTGAGTTGAACCCTGAGAGGACCTCTGCCCCTGATCCACCAGGCTCATCACTGCCACACTCAAACACACACAGACAGACGCACACACACACACCAAAGTGTGTAGTATTAGTCACGTGACAGCGGAGGGAAAGGAGAGAGAGAATGAGAGAGGGAGAGAGAGAATGAAAGTGATATAGAGAGAGACTCGTGACTCTCCAGACCCAGGCAGCAGTCGTGTCCTGAAACCTTCATCCTCCAGGAATCAAGTACTGCTACACCCCAAACATCTCCCCTACATCCCTCCTCCCCTCCCCTCCTCTCCTCTCCTCTCCTCTCCTCTCCTCTCCTCTCCCTCCTCTCCTCGCCTCCGCTCCATTCCCTTCCCCTCCGCCCCCTCCTTCCCTTTCCTTCCCTTCCCTTCCCTCCCCTCCCCTCCTCTCCCCTTCCCCTCTTCCCCTCCCCTCTCCTCCTCTCCCCCCCCCTTCCCTTCCCCTCCTCCCCTTCCCCTCTTCTCTCCTCTCCTCTCCCCTCCTCTTCACTCCTCTCCCCCCCCCTCCCCCCCACCACCCCTCCCTCCTGCCGTGTGCAAGGGACACCTAGACTAACAACAGACATTAACAGAGCTAATCCAGGGCAGCGTTTTGGGCGACCATTCAGGAGAAGAGGGACCCCGAGGATTTGTGCATGTACTCACCTCAGGGGGGGGATTTAGGGATGAGGGGATGAGGGGGGGGGGGGGGGGTGGGCAGCTAACACAAGGGCAAGGAGCACCCCCTTCTTCAGACAATAACCCCCCCCCACCCCCCACCCCCCCAGAGCCTTTCTGACAGGGAGATGTTTGGGCCTACCAATGCGTGAGATCAATTAGCGGTGGTTGAGAGGAGGGACTGAAAGGCCTAGAGGTGACCCTGGTCTGCTGCCTGAGAGAGAGAGGGAGGGGGGGGGGGGGGTAGAACCCTCAACCCACCCTCCTCCACCACCACCACCACCACCTCTCCTCTGCTCCTCTCCTCTCGTCTCCACTTCCTCTGCTTTGCTCTCCTCTCCCCCCACTCCCCTCCTCTCCTCCACATCCCCTCCCCTCCCCTCCTCTCCCCTCCTCTCCTCTCCTCTCCTCTCCCGGTTAATCCCGAGGCCGATCATGGACCCTGATATCTATATGGACAACAGCAGCTGGGGGGGGTCAGTCAGGGGAACGGAGATGGAATCCCTCAACATTCCTTCTACAGCCAAGCGGAACCCCCTCCTCCTCCCCCAATACACACACACACACAAATGCGCGCACACACAAACGCATGCACGGGCACCAACGAACGCACATATGTGCACGCGCGTGCACGCACACGCAAACACACGCACGCACGCACACACACACACACACACACACACACACACACACACACACACACACACATGAACACACGCACTATTCTGTCACCAGTCAAGTCAGCTGTGTATCAGTTTACCTCCAAGAGGAAACACACTAGGTCAAACTGTGTTAATCAGGAGGGATGGAAAGATAGATAGATAGTAGGAGATGAGGAGATGAGGAGGTGAGGAGGTGAGGAGATGAGGAGGTGAGGAGGTGAGGAGATGAGGAGGTGAGGAGGTGAGGAGGTGAGGAGGTGAGGAGGTGAGGAGGTGAGGAGGTGAGGAGGTGAGGAGATGAGGAGATGAGGAGATGAGGAGGTGAGGAGATGAGGAGATGAGGAGGTGAGGAGATGAGGAGATGAGGAGGTGAGGAGGTGAGGAGGTGAGGAGGTGAGGAGATGAGGAGGTGAGGAGGTGAGGAGGTGAGGAGATGAGGAGGTGAGGAGGTGAGGAGGTGAGGAGATGAGGAGGTGAGGAGATGGGATGGAAAGATAGATAGATAGTAGGAGATGAGGAGATGAGGAGGTGAGGAGGTGAGGAGGTGAGGAGGTGAGGAGGTGAGGAGATGAGGAGATGAGGAGATGAAGAGGTGAGGAGATGAGGAGGTGAGGAGGTGAGGAGATGAGGAGATGAGGAGGTGAGGAGATGAGGAGGTGAGGAGATGAGGAGGTGAGGAGATGAGGAGATGAGGAGATGAGGAGGTGAGGAGATGAGGAGATGAGGAGGTGAGGAGATGAGGAGATGAGGAGGTGAGAAGGTGAGGAGATGAGGAGGTGAGGAGATGAGGAGGTGAGGAGATGAGGAGGTGAGGAGGTGAGGAGGTGAGGAGGTGAGGAGATGAGGAGATGAGGAGGTGAGGAGGTGAGGAGATGAGGAGGTGAGGAGATGAGGAGATGAGGAGGTGAGGAGGTGAGGAGGTGAGGAGATGAGGAGGTGAGGAGGTGAGGAGATGAGGAGATGAGGAGGTGAGGAGGTGAGGAGGTAGGAGATGAGGAGATGAGGAGGTGAGGAGATGAGGAGGTGAGGAGGTGAGGAGGTGAGGAGGTGAGGAGATGAGGAGGTGAGGAGGTGAGGAGGTGAGGAGATGAGGAGGTAGTAGATGAGGAGGTAGGAGGTAGTAGATGAGGAGATGAGGAGATGAGGAGGTGAGGAGATGAGGAGGTGAGGAGATGAGGAGGTGAGGAGATGAGGAGATGAGGAGGTGAGGAGATGAGGAGATGAGGAGGTGAGGAGATGAGGAGATGAGGAGGTGAGGAGGTGAGGAGGTGAGAAGGTGAGGAGATGAGGAGGTGAGGAGATGAGGAGGTGAGGAGATGAGGAGGTGAGGAGGTGAGGAGGTGAGGAGGTAGGAGGTGAGGAGGTGAGGAGGTGAGGAGATGAGGAGATGAGGAGGTGAGGAGGTGAGGAGGTGAGGAGATGAGGAGATGAGGAGATGAGGAGGTAGGAGATGAGGAGGTGAGGAGATGAGGAGGTGAGGAGGTGAGGAGGTGAGGAGATGAGGAGATGAGGAGGTGAGGAGATGAGGAGGTGAGGAGGTGAGGAGGTGAGGAGGTGAGGAGATGAGGAGATGAGGAGGTGAGGAGGTGAGGAGGTGAGGAGATGAGGAGATGAGGAGGTGAGGAGGTAGGAGGTGAGGAGGTGAGGAGATGAGGAGATGAGGAGGTGAGGAGGTGAGGAGGTGAGGAGGTGAGGAGATGAGGAGGTGAGGAGGTGAGGAGATGAGGAGGTGAGGAGATGAGGAGGTGAGGAGGTGAGGAGATGAGGAGGTGAGGAGGTGAGGAGATGAGGAGGTGAGGAGATGAGGAGATGAGGAGATGAGGAGGTGAGGAGGTAGGAGATGAGGAGATGAGGAGATGAGGAGATGAGGAGATGAGGAGGTGAGGAGGTGAGGAGATGAGGAGGTGAGGAGGTGAGGAGGTGAGGAGGTGAGGAGATGAGGAGATGAGGAGGTGAGGAGGTGAGGAGGTGAGGAGGTGAGGAGATGAGGAGGTGAGGAGGTGAGGAGGTGAGGAGGTGAGGAGATGAGGAGATGAGGAGATGAGGAGATGAGGAGGTGAGGAGGTGAGGAGGTGAGGAGATGAGGAGGTGAGGAGATGAGGAGATGAGGAGGTGAGGAGGTGAGGAGGTGAGGAGGTGAGGAGATGAGGAGGTGAGGAGGTGAGGAGGTGAGGAGGTGAGGAGGTGAGGAGATGAGGAGGTGAGGAGGTGAGGAGGTGAGGAGGTAGGAGATGAGGAGGTGAGGAGATGAGGAGATGAGGAGGTAGGAGATGAGGAGGTGAGGAGGTGAGGAGGTGAGGAGGTGAGGAGGTGAGGAGATGAGGAGGTGAGGAGATGAGGAGGTGAGGAGGTGAGGAGATGAGGAGGTGAGGAGATGAGGAGGTGAGGAGATGAGGAGATGAGGAGGTGAGGAGATGAGGAGGTGAGGAGATGAGGAGATGAGGAGGTGAGGAGGTGAGGAGATGAGGAGGTGAGGAGATGAGGAGGTGAGGAGATGAGGAGATGAGGAGGTGAGGAGATGAGGAGGTGAGGAGATGAGGAGGTGAGGAGGTGAGGAGGTGAGGAGGTGAGGAGATGAGGAGGTGAGGAGATGAGGAGATGAGGAGATGAGGAGGTGAGGAGATGAGGAGGTGAGGAGGTGAGGAGATGAGGAGGTGAGGAGGTGAGGAGGTGAGGAGGTGAGGAGATGAGGAGATGAGGAGGTGAGGAGGTGAGGAGATGAGGAGGTGAGGAGATGAGGAGGTGAGACCTACACAAACAGGACACCTAAACAAACAGGCAGCACTACAGATATTTGTGTGTGTGTGTGTGTGTGTGTGTGTGTGTGTGTGTGTGTGTGTGTGTGTGTGTGTGTGTGTGTGTGTGTGTGTGTGTGTATGTGCGTGTGTGTGTGTAGTCCCCCCTGAAGCTCCAGACCTAACCTATAAATCACCCCAGCCCTGACCCGGAATGACCCCCGGAATGACCCCCGCTGTGACCCCCGCCGTGACCCCGGTGTAGAGCCATCTGGGTCACCGCCAAGCCCCTCCCACCAGGAAGCCACAGGAATAACACTGACCAATCATGTCCCTGAAGAGAGGGCGTGACACGTCTGACTCTGGCCTGGAGGGAGGGGAGGAGCTTGGGGAGGGGGAGGGGCTATGTGGAGGTGAAGGAGGGGGGAAGAGGGATTTAGGGACCTCTCCCTACCAGTGTGTGTGTGTGTGTGTGTGTGAGTGCTGCCTACTAGTGGGGAGAACGGAGGGGTGCAGCCTTTCATGATTGATGGGGGACAGGGAAGGGGGGGGGGGGGGGGGGGCAGGGGGGATGGGGGAGAGGACGGTTGCCTCTGCCTTTCATAACACAACAAGACTCCGAGACAGCTGTTACCGGGGGCGACCGGAAGACACACAAACACACACACACACACCGGTTTTTCCATTGCCACCACGACGGAACAGAACGTGACCCCCGTCACCTCTCCCCACCACCTCCTTGCGATGCCAATGTGTGTGTGTGTGTGTGTGTGTGTGTGTGTGTGTGTGTGTGTGTGTGTGTGTTGGCTTCCACTATTTAACCACAACACTGCATGACATGACGGTGTTCAAACCCACACAGCAGAGAGATACAGCAGCTGTACCAGGGGAGAAAACAGTGTGTAGTACACACACACACACACACACACACACACACACACACACACACACACAGGAGGTACTCACAGACATTCCCGGTGTTGTCGAAGCTGTTGAGAACCTCGTCCACTTTGATGGGCCCAAGGTTATCTCTGGGGGAGAAACACAGCAGAGAATATAATAATACACTGTGTGTGTGTGTGTGTGTGTGTGTGTGTGTGTGTGTGTGTGTCGCCTCCCCCTTGCGCCCACCCACCTGAGAAAGGCACTGTACTGTGGTAAGGAGGCACTTGTGTACTGCACCCAGGGCCCGTCGGAGGGGCGGTCCGGGTCCGTCTCCGGTGGCGCCACGCGGGTCCGGACGAACAGGTTGAAGGAGGAGAACCGACGCACCGACACCTGGTGGACCTCCGGACTGTCCAGCTGCTTCTGCCGCAACACCTAACGGAGGGAGAGAGAGAGAGAGCAGGGAGGTCAACACACACACACACACACACACACACCTAGGACTACACACACACACACACACACACACACACCTAGGGCCAGAGGGAAGCTCAACACCTGCCAAACCACACACCTGAGAGTCTGAACAGCCATCAGCATCATAACGGACCAAACTGACAAACAGAAGATACACACACACACACACACACACACACACACACACATACTGTACACACACACGTGGGAGATGGGGGAGGTTCTCTGAGAAGAGAGAGAGAGAGAGAGTTGCAGCGTACTGTACAGCCGGATTCACAGTACTGTACTCAGTCCTCATTGTGGAATGGAATCAAATGGAATGGAATGAGGAAAGGTATTCTGTGCATTACAATGAGCGCGTCCTCTGATGACTACCTCCACCCACCTCCCCTCTACTGTACACAGACCAGCATCGGTCGTCACCCATTGAGAAAGTATAGGACAACACTGTTGAGGTCAGGCAGGTGACCGAATAATCAGGTTTCACTGCAATGCGGAGTAGCTGAAGGAGTACTGAGGTCTATTAGTCAACAGTTAATTAACAGGGTTGACAGCTCTGTCAAAGTCGTCCTGTGTTTCAGATGGAGTGTGGCGCAGCGGTGGTGCTGTTTTAGTTACCACAGTTCGGCCAGCGCGAAACCCCCCCCCCAAACCCCCCCCCCCCGAACAGCTCTACTGTCTGTGAACACACACACACACACACACACACACACACACACACACACACACACACACACACACCTCAGCTGTTGTCTATGAACACAGACACAACTATACTGTCTTAACAAATACACACAACTCTACTGTCTATGAACAAATACACACAACTCTACTGTCTATGGACAAACACACACAACTCTACTGTCTATGGACAAATACACACAACTCTACTGTCTATGGACAAATACACACAACTCTACTGTCTATGGACAAACACACACAACTCTACTGTCTATGGACAAATGCACAAATACACACAACTCTACTGTCTATGGACAAATGCACAAATACACACAACTCTACTGTCTATGGACAAATGCACACAACTCTACTGTCTATGAACAAATGCACACAACTCTACTGTCTATGGACAAATACACACAACTCTACTGTCTATGGACAAATGCACAAATACACACAACTCTACTGTCTATGGACAAATGCACACAACTCTACTGTCTATGAACAAATGCACACAACTCTACTGTCTATGGACAAATGCACACAACTCTACTGTCTATGAACAAATACACACAACTCTACTGTCTATGGACAAATGCACAAATACACACAACTCTACTGTCTATGGACAAATACACACAACTCTACTGTCTATGGACAAATACACACAACTCTACTGTCTATGGACAAATGCACAAATGCACACAACTCTACTGTCTATGGACAAATACACACAACTCTACTGTCTATGGACAAATGCACAAATACACACAACTCTACTGTCTATGGACAAATGCACAAAATACACACAACTCTACTGTCTATGGACAAATGCACAAATACAACACAACTCTACTGTCTATGGACAAATGCACAAACACACACAACTCCACTGTCTATGGACAAATGCACAAATACAACACAACTCGACTGTCTATGGACAAATGCACAAATACACACAACTCTACTGTCTATGGATAAATGCACAAATACACACAACTCTACTGTCTATGGACAAATGCACAAATACAACACAACTCTACTGTCTATGGACAAATGCACAAATACAACACAACTCTACTGTCTATGGACAAATGCACAAATACACACAACTCTACTGTCTATGGACAAATGCACAAAATACACACAACTCTACTGTCTATGAACAAATACACACAACTACTGTCTATGGACAAACACACACAACTCTACTGTCTATGGACAAATACACAAATACAACACAACTCTACTGTCTATGGACAAATACACACAACTACTGTCTATGGACAAACACACACAACTCTACTGTCTATGGACAAATGCACAAATACACACAACTCTACTGTCTATGGACAAATGCACAAATACACTCAACTCTATTTACTGTCTATGGACAAATACACAAATTCACACAACTCTACTGTCTATGGACAAATACACAAATACACACAACTCTACTGTCTATGGACAAATGCACAAATACAACACAACTCTACTGTCTATGGACAAATGCACAAATACACACAACTCTACTGTCTATGGACAAATGCACAAATACACACAACTCTACTGTCTATGGACAAATGCACAAATACAACACAACTCTACTGTCTATGGACAAATGCACAAATACAACACAACTCGACTGTCTATGGACAAATGCACAAATACACACAACTCTACTGTCTATGGACAAATGCACAAATACAACACAACTATACTGTCTATGGACAAATGCACAAAATACACACAACTCTACTGTCTATGAACAAATACACACAACTACTGTCTATGGACAAACACACACAACTCTACTGTCTATGGAGAAATGCACACATACACACAACTCTACTGTCTATGGACAAATGCACAAATACACACAACTCTACTGTCTATGGACAAATGCACAAAATACACACAACTCTACTGTCTATGGACAAATGCACACAACTCTACTGTCTATGGACAAATGCACAAAATACACACAACTCTGCTGTCTATGGACAAATACACACAACTCTACTGTCTATGGACAAAATGCACAAATACACACAACTCTACTGTCTATGGACAAATACACAAATATACACAACTCTACTGTCTATGGACAAATGCACAAATACACACAACTCTACTGTCTATGGACAAATGCACAAATACACACAACTCTACTGTCTATGGACAAATGCACAAATACACACAACTCTACTGTCTATGGACAAATGCACAAATACACACAACTCTTGTCTATGGACAAATGCACAAATACACACAACTCTACTGTCTATGGACAAAATGAACAAATACAACACAACTCTACTGTCTATGGACAAATGCACAAATACACACAACTCTACTGTCTATGGACAAATGCACAAATACACACAACTCTACTGTCTATGGACAAACACACACAACTCTACTGTCTATGGACAAACACACACAAACACACACAACCGTTGTTTGGTACCTGTACTATATCAATGACAATAAAGACCATTCATTCATTCATTCATTCATTCATTCAACTCTACTGTCTATGGACAAATACACACAACTCTACTGTATATGGACAAATGCACACATACCTGCCGTAGAAGGGTCCACCGTGCACGGGCGACGCCGGTCCCTGCCAGCCGGTGCTTGGAGGTGTTCACGTCTTTCCCGTTCTTCTCTTCTGACACCGGCTGGTTGTGTTTACCTTCTCCACGACCAGCTGTCATTTCCCCGTCCATACCTGTCCTGAACACTGTTTTGGCAACGAAAATACAATAACACACGCAAATCAGTCGTTTCCACAGTGTGAGCACGCTATACGGCTTGTAAGGTCTACTGATCTACCGGTGAAAGGGACAGTTACAGAGCGGGATCAGGTCCTCTCCCGGTACACCGGTTCCACGGATGCCGCTGGAGAGAGCACGCGACTTCCGTACACTACTTGTCACTCCAGACCTTAGCAGGTGATTACCGAGATCATCGAACGCGATATTCACCGACAAGGCCATAGGGCTGACGTATCTGGTATCGATTGTTTTTGCCTAGTTTGTCGGCTTACGGCATCAAACAGCGCTCGGTTGTTTTGGGAAATCATCCAAACACACACACATGCTTGGTGACAACTTGACCAGTGTAGCTTACAGCTTACAACCACGTCCTATTATGTTAGATGTACTGTATGCATTTAAATGTGCTTGGGTGTGTCAATGACACATGTGTCAACGATGTCATTTATTTGTGACAAATCTCGTGTCATCTCGTTAGAAGAGATCAGTGATCATGTGAAATAGATGGATCATTTTAGCTGAACTGTCATTCAGTGAATCGATCAGACTTCATAATTCATAATTCATGATGACCGTCTTCTCTGCGTGTCTCCGTCCTCTCCTGCGGGGTGGTGGTAGACCCTCATGGGCTCAGCTCCGGAGCCTCTCCGCCGGGGAAGGGGGGCCTCGGATGTCCCCGGCGACCACACGTCCTGAGGTTAGAATTATAAGGTTCTATCTCCATTTTTGTCAAAATTGAGTTTTTTACATTATCTGATCCATTAGGTATTTATTCATGCCTGTGTGGTGTTATTTTTAAAATGTTTAATTTTTTGAGTTAGTAATTCATAAAAGACAAAGGTTCCATCTCACAGAACATAATGGAATGTCAAAACTTTGACGCTCAATATCTCTGAACTGCCCTAAACGGAGATAGAACCTTATCATTCTAAGCTCACGTCACGTAGCCGCAGTTTCTTTGGTGCAAAGTTACTCGGCGGATCTTTAACATCCTTAATGACCGGTTCATCTATAATGTAACTGTCCTTTCCGCGGATAACGTTACTTACAAAACTAGCCTTGTAGAAAGATAAAGATAAGAGAGAGGAGGAAGGAGGATGTCATTGCGCAACTGACCCCTTTTAAGGATTAGAAATCTGATCGACTTGTGTGGTTCTTGGGTTTGTTTTTGTTTAGGGAAATTGAGGCGACACTCAATATGTTCATCAAACATTTAGACGACAGTTGCAATGATGTTCAGCCCCATCTGTGATTAGGTAGTGTTATATTTATATTTACATCTGGATGGTGTGTGGGTGTGTGTGTGTGTGGGTGTGTGTGGGTGTGTGTGTGTGTGTGTGTGTGTGTGTGTGTGTGTGTGTGTGTGTGTGTGTGTGGGTGTCTTTTCCATATTCAGGCCTGCCGCAACGCTGTACAAGCACTCCACTGTAAAGCCCCACATGTTCAGTTTGTGTAGCGACGAAGAGTCAGTAGGAGTGTTCTCCAATATTTCAGCAAATACCCCTGATGTTGTAATTGTCAACGAAAACCACAGAGAGGTGCTTATTTTAGAAGTTGGCTGCACCTTTGACCATAGCCTAGAGGAAGCCTTTTTAACCAAAATCTTAAAATACCAACAGCTGGAGCAGGCCATATCACAACTGGGCTACAGATGTCAACTTTTAGTTTTTATATTTGGCAGCCTGGGCCATGTTCATAAGTCTGTTGTTAGAGGCCTTCATATGGCTGGTCTTCCTAAGAGAAGGGCCAAACAGTTAGCAAAATATTGCTCAATATCCGCTGTTATTGCCAATTGGTAGCCGCTCAATATGGAGAAGGCGGTGCTTCCTGTACCCATGAGCGGGATACTGTCTGTCTTATAGTATTGATCAACCCACTGGTCTTGTGCGAATAACATCCTGTGTGTGGCAGAACTGGTTGTTGGCTCAGCATTACTGTAACAAATTGTTTCCAGGATGCCAAAATGCACTGTTAGTATTTATGTCCTTTAGAATTGTACTTTGTATGTGGACATAAATAAAACATTTAAAATGTGTGTGTGTGTGTGTGTGTGTGTGTGTGTGTGTATGTATTGTGTGTGTGTGAACGACAGTTTACACGTACACCACTCTTTTCACTGTGCGAGTGTAATGTGTATGATGTTGAACTCACAATGGTCTTGTATTCTAGCACCCACCCAGGTCTGCTGTGGACCACCCCGACCCTCATCTCCTCCAGCTTAGGGGCCTAGAGAGGTCTCTCAAGAAGAGACTGAGGGCTGCACACCTGAGGTTTTCCGATGTCCCCGACAACACTGTGGTAAAGATAGAACGTGATGTTGATTTGATAAGACGTACACTAACCACAACTTAGACCAAAACTGGTTAAATACACTACGAGTCAATGTGCAAAAGTAAATGTTGGCTCAAGTAACTACTGTAGCCTACACTTTCAAGATTATCAATTAGGAGACATTTTGTAGTCTATTCCTCACCTGGAAATAGACTGATTGGATTGTATGATTCTATTTGTGTGATCCCTCGTAGGTGTAGAACATGACTGACAGCAGCTCTGTCCGTAGGTCCAGGGGCGGAACCATGCGTACTTCATTGAGGGGCGAGGCATCTACAGAATGGACACCAGACAAGGTAAGCACCTAGCCCTGGCTAGCATTAGCACCAGGGTACTAGCCCTAGCTAGAACACCAGAGTAATATAGCTAGACCTAGTCACACTATAAACAACCAGGGTACCAGCCCTAGTCAGAATACACACTACACTCCTGAACTGTAGAGGTGGCTTCTAACAAAACAGGATGCTGGTCTTTTGGAATGCATGAGAAGTCTCACTTATCCCATGGGTCTGTCTGTCTGTATGTGTCTGTCTGCCTGCCTGTCTGTCTGCCTGCCTGCCTGCCTGCCTGCCTGCCTGCCTGCCTGCCTGTGTCTGTGCGTGTGTGCCTGTGTGTGTGCCTCTCTCCTTGCAGTTGACCCAGATCCAGAGGAGGTGTTGTCTTGGGACTCCGTGGGGGAGGGAGACTGGAGCCTCCAGCGCGTGCGTCTCTCCCCCAGGGAGAAGCTCCTGGCCGCCACCCTGAAGACCCCCCAGGGAGAAGAGGCCCGGTGTGTCCTGGTCCGGCTGGGAGGACACACGCCCCCGGACCCCCCTCCGCCCTTGCTCACCCTGGACAAGGTCTTCAGCTTCGGTGAGGGAGAGGGCAGAGATGGCCCGTATTGATTACTTCCTCCAATATCTAATATCCTCCCAGAGTGCTTAGGGGTTGACTTGGAATATGTAACGGTGGTGTTGAATGACTGATTTTCCTATCTGCGTGTGTGTGTGTGCGTGTGTGTGTGTGGGTGTGGGTGTGGGTGTGGGTGTGGGTGTGTGTGTGTGTGTGTGTGTGTGTGTGTGTGTGTGTGTGTGTGTGTGTGTGTGTGTGTGTGTGTGTGTGTGTGCGTGTGCGTGTGCGTGTGTGTGTGTGTGTGTGTGTAGAGTGGGCTACAGATGACGTCCTGTTCTTCACCAGTCAGGAGGGCCTCCAGTGTCACCGCGTGTTCCGTTTGGACCTGAGCTCCCCAGGCACCAGGAGGACACTGATGTATGAGGAGACACAGCCTGAGTAAGTGTGTGTGTGTGTGTGTGTGTGTGTGTGTGTGCGTGCGTGTGTGTGTGTGTGTGTGTGTGTGTGTGTGTGTGTGTGTGTACGCATACATGTAATGCAAGAAAGAATCCTGATTGCTGATGTGAAGATGTGTCATTGAAACAGGAAACATACAGTGAAACCATGTTGAATATAGTGTGTGTGTGCGCGTGTGTGTGTGTGTGTGTTTCACAGTGTGTTTGTAGAGGTCAGTCTGTCCAGAGACAGGAAGTTGGTGACGGTCAACTGCAGCAGTAAGACCAGCTCAGAGGTGTGGCTTATCGACACGGCCACGCCCCTCACAGAACCCAGGCTGGTCCAGCCCCGCCTCCCTGGGCTGCTGTACCACGTGGAACACTCCCAGAACCAGCTCTGCATCCTGGCCAATACCGGGCCGCACCAGGAGTACCAGGTCAGTCCCAGGTAGAACTCTCACACTGGGCCCAAAACCGCTAAAATACTGAGTTCACTGAGGAACAACGTAACGCTGTCACTTTAGTTTTTAACAGCAATATGTCGATAAAAAAAATTATATATATTTTACCTTTATTTTACCAGATAAAATCAATTCTCATTTACAATGATGATCTGGCCAAGAGGCCCCGGCAAGAATAAAAACAAACATATAAACATGGTAAAGAAGAAAATAAAAATATAAAGAAAATGATAGTGACTCTATCGTCACTCAATTATTTAGGTTTAATTTGCTTTGGAAATGTTTACATAATGGCACTGGCAAGTTCACAACGGAGAACGGAGACAAGGGAGAAACTCTGCTATGGTGTGTGCTGTGGTCACCCTGATTGTCAGCGTGACATGATGTTGGGTACTAGTATGTACATATGTTGGCATATACGAGGGGACTGTGCAAAAAATATATAATATATAAAAAAGAATATCTCCACTTTAACCTCACAATAATGGTTTGATTTCAAATCCAAACGTTTGGAGTTCAAAGCCAAAAGAAGACAAAATGCTTCACTGTCCCCATTACTTCCGCAGGCCACTGGATATGATTCTCTGGTCCTGTGTCGTCCTGCAGGTCCTTAGAGCCCCTCTCACCTCTCCCTCCATGGAGAACTGGGTCCCAGTGTGTAGACCGGCCCCTGGGACAGCTGTGAAGGACATGGAGGTGGTCCCAGTGTGTAGACAGGCCCCTGGGACAGCTGTGAAGGACATGGAGGTGGTCCCAGTGTGTAGACCGGCCCCTGGGACAGCTGTGAAGGACATGGAGGTGGTCCCAGTGTGTAGACCGGCCCCTGGGACAGCTGTGAAGGACATGGAGGTGGTCCCAGTGTGTAGACCGGCCCCTGGGACAGCTGTGAAGGACATGGAGGTGGTCCCAGTGTGTAGACCGGCCCCTGGGACAGCTGTGGAGGACATGGAGGTGGTCCCAGTGTGTAGACCGGCCCCTGGGGCAGCCGTGGAGGAGATGGAGGTGGTCCAGGACCACTGTGTGTTATCTATCAGGGATCCTGGGGGTCTACTGGGGCTACTGGTGGTCCCTCTAGCCCACCCAGAGAACACACACACACTACAGGTCAGAGAGAGAGACGGACACACGCACACACACACACACACACACACACACACACACACACAATACAGGTTAGAGAGAGGCATGCATGCATGTGCAAAAACACACACACGCACACACACACTACTACTAAGTCAGAAAGAGGTGCGTACACAAACACACATACATGATAATGTTGGTTTGTAATGTTCAGTAGTCTCACCCCCCCCCCCCAGCTCCCTCCGTGGGCCTGTGCTGTGCAGCCCAGCAGGGCGGGCCTGGGGGAGAGCTCAGCACTGGACCTCCTGCTCTCCTCTCCCGTCCACCCCCCCGTCCACTACCGCTACACCCCCGGGGGGGGCCGCCTCCTCTTACACACGGACCCCCGGGAGGACCGGACCCCCCAGGACTACCACACCACACGCCTGGAGACCCCCAGCCAGGTAGACTGGAGCTGAATAATACACACACACACACACACGCATGCATACACACACAGACAGACACACACACAGACAGACACACAAACTCCCTACTATACCTGGGGCCTCATTTATAAAACTGTGTAGGAATGACGTGAAAAGCCAGAACGTTTACACACACAAATATTCAGATTTATTCTTTCTTTCTTAATTCTTTTTATTGATTTTTTAGACATGAACATAGACAATACACATTACCTATTGGGGTGATCCGGTGAGCTGGTTCAGATTAGACATGAATAACAGCATGTAGGCAGCATTACAAAATGTTTTATTATATATATATATATATATAGACAGTAACAAAAACGTAGAAGATAGGGAGCCAAAACGCGACTCCATATTCAGATTTATAACACAGTGCGTACGCACGTCCCACGCCTTGTTCCCTTTATAAATCAACAAAAAATGTTGCATGTGAGCGAGCATCTTTTTATGCCCATAGTTGGCTTTAAATGGTCAGTGAAAGGCCCCTAATTAATATTCACCCATTCCGACTGCATGATTCCGACAATGAAGGCAACATCCTGACAGAAAGGCGAAAAAAGACATTTTCACCCAATGTGAAATAGAGGTTCTTGTAGGGGAGGTTGAAGCAAGGAAAAATGTGTTGTTTGGTGGGCGCAGTGAGGCCTTTACAGAGACCAAAAAGGCATTAGAGCAGCATGTGGTCCGACATAAAAGTCAGTCATTTCCCTTTGAAAAGTGCCGGTTGTCAGAAACTCCAGGGTTGTCAGGACTTGAAGGCACAGCTTGGTTTCTGTGGGTGCCAGTTTATGTAACGTACGCATGGATCAGAGTGCGTGGAGGACTGCACATTCTCCCGCCATTTATTTTAATAAAGGGACAATCCATTAGTGACAGGTCCCCCTCCCTCCCTCCCTCCCTCCCTCCCCCTCTCCCCCTCCCACCCTCCCTCTCTCTAGGACGGCACCATGGTTCCCCTGACTCTGTTCCATGCAGCGCCCCTGGAGGGCCTGCGAGGGGCTCCACTGCTGGTGCAGGTGTACGGAGCGTACGGCCGGGACCTGGACATGACCTTCAGCCCAGAGAGCAGGCTGCTGCTGGAGGACGGCTGGGCCCTGGCCTACTGCCACGTCCGGTAGGAACACACAACTACAACTCCCACAAGACACTGCAACACGGCGTTAGCTTAGTGTGAAGTAGGCCGAGGGTGTTTGTGTGTGTGTGTGTGTGTGTGTGTGTGTGTGTGTGTGTGTGTATGTGTGTATGTGTGTATGTGTGTATGTGTGTATGTGTGTATATGTGTGTGTGTGTGTGTGTGTGTGTGTGTGTGTGTGTGTGTGTGTCGTGTGTCTGGCCTCTGGTCTTGGTGGTGTGGGTGGTAATGACATGGGCTTGTTAGGTGACGTGTTTCAGTGACGTGGTGTCGTCCCATTTAGCCAACGACCAGAGACTCTGTCTCCCAGAAGTGCAGCTTTAAATAGAGCTCACGTCAGAAGCTTTAAAAATACACCCACATAGGAATTTGACCCGAGCCTGGTGTGTGTGTGTGTGTGTGTGTGTGTGTGTGTGTGTGTGTGTGTGTGTGTGTGTGTGTGTGTGTGTGTGTGTGCGCGTGTGCGTGCGTCTGTGTGTGCGTGTGTGCGTGCGTCTGTGTCTCTATGTCTGTCTGTGTGTGTGTGTGTGTGTGCGTGCGTGCGTCTGTGTCTCTATGTCTGTCTGTGTGCGTGTGTGTGTGCGGGGGTGCGTGCGTCTGTGTCCGCATATGTGTGTGCGTAGGGGTGGAGGGGAGCGTGGGCTGGCCTGGCACCGGGGGGGCCGTCTGCAGGGGAAGCAGAGGGGCGTGGAGGACCTGGCGGCCTGCCTCACCAGGCTGTCCTCCCTGGGGGTCTCCCAGCCCCCCCGCACCGCCCTGTCGGCCCGCAGCGCCGGCGCCGTACTGGTGGGGGCGCTGTGCAACCAACTGCCTCATCTTGTACGCGCCGTCACCCTGCAGGTGAGACACACACACACACACACACACCTGTCTGAAGTAGATGGAACACACACACACACACACACACACACACACACACATACACACATACACAGACAGACACACACACATACTGTATACATGCATTTTCACCCCTCTATTTCCTACTCTACCTCGGTCTCGGCCAGGTGTGTGTGTGTGTGTGTGTCCAGGCTCAGTGCACACACACACTCAGACACACTAACACACACACACACACACACACTCACTCTCTCACACCCCTACTATGTCCTCCTCTTACTCCAGGCTCCGTTCCTAGACGTCCTGGGCACCATGCAGGACCCCAGCCTGCCCCTGACCCTGGAGGAGAGGGGGGAGTGGGGAGACCCCCTGGCGGACCCCCTGCACAGGGACGCCATCGCCTCCTACTGCCCCTGCCACAACATCACACCCCAGGTCAGCCCAGTCCAGCCTCCCACCTGCACCCCTCTGACTGGAACACTTACCCTGTCAAGGAGTGTGGGCTGTCCGTTTACAATGTACCTGTGTGTGTGTGTGTGTGTGTCACAGCGCTACCCCTCCATGCTACTCACGGCCTACAGAGATGACGTCAGAGTTCCCCTGGCGGGCGTTCACAAGTATGTGGAGAGACTGAGGACAGCGATACACACACACCTTACTGGCCGGCCTGCATCTGGTGAGTCGCACACACACACACACACACACACACACGCACACACACACACACACACACACAAAGGGGCTAGTGTCTAGGCGGTAGGGGCTAGTGTCTAGGGGCTAGGGCTTGTTAGTTGTGGATCATGGCAGGTGACCTTGATGTGAGGCAGCTCTCTGTGAGGCTCCGTCAGCACACAACCCTCCTCCCCCAGGGCAGACTTACCGGAGCTCTCTATCCCCCTCCCTCACACACACACACACAGGCGAACATACGCATGAATGCACATGCACATGCGCGCGTGCACACACACACCTCTTTCTCTCTCTCTGTAATCTCTCTTCTCTACTCAGTATGTGATAGCAAGTGCTGATGACACACACACACACACACACACACACACACACACACCCGGAGCCTGAGTCGGCCCATTAGGATGTTGATGAGTATCAGAGAGAGAGATAAGGAACAATACACTGGGCTCTGTCAAGGTCAGGAGGAGAGTGGTGAAACACAGCACAGAGGAGGGGGGGGGGGGGGGGAGAGGGAGGTAGGAGGTGGAGGGGTTGAGAGGTACAGGGCCATAGGGAGGAAGAGGAGGAGAGAGAGAGAGAGAGGGAGGGGGAGAGAGCGAGAGAGAGAGAGAGGAAGGGAGCCTTGGAGAGCCACACGGCTGCCCTGAGATAAGACAGATGATTGAGGAGTTGTTAGAATTCTAGCTCTTCTCCTCTCTCCTGCTCTCTTCTCCCCTCCCCTCCCCTCATCTCCCTTACCCTCTCCTCTCCTCGTAGGTACAGAACCAACTCTGTCCTCTGTCCCTCCAGAACCTGAGGCCACACCGACAGTGATTCTGGACGTGCGGCCCGGAGCCGACCACTTTGGACCTGAGGACTTTGACCTGTCTCTGACTGAGGTACGGAACCTCTCCTACTGGACCCTGTGTGTGTGTGTGTGTGTGTGTGCGCCCTATAGACACCACAGCCTACCTTAACCTTTAACCCAGTGACAGTTCTGTGCCTAGCTCAGTCTATAAACTGCAGATACTGGAGTGTGTAAAGTATTTTACCTCCACACTGAAGCCATACACTCCATAGTCGTCCTATCACAAGAACAGTCAGTCTGTTGATAGCAGCCTCTCTCACTCACTCACTCACTCTCTCTCTCTCTCTCTCTCTCTCTCTCTCTCTCTCTCCTGATAACCTGGCATTTAAGCTGTAAACACAGATTAGCCAGAGTATGGATGGATTATACACTGATATACAGTATCCCAGAGTCTCCAGCCTAACCCCCCCCCCCCTCCTCCTGTCTGTCCTCCCCCACCCAGAGTGCTCGGCAGCTGGCCTTCCTCTACAGAGAGCTGGGCCTGGTCCCGGACCACCAGAAGTCCCCCAGACACAGACGCAGGTAGAGGGAGGGAGGGAGAAGGCCATATGTGCCGGATGCTCTCGGGAATACCGCCTGGAGGATTGTTGCTGAGGCGACGGACAGGGAGGGGCCAGGGACACGGACGTGCTAGAAGTGGTCAATCGTATTCTGAACCAATCAGCAACATCTCCCCGACATAGGGGGCTTGGCAATGTTAGCCTTCAGCATTCGCTCCAGAGTTTTAATTATTTATTTATTTATTTAGAGAGAGCGCAATTTCAACCTTCGTTCTCAGCCAGACCACCTACCCAGACTTTGTGATTGGTCGGTAGAGGTGACTGTCTGTGGAAGACCACCCCCCTCCCCAAAGTTTCTCCAAAGCTGGATGGGTTATCTCCAGATGTATTAGCGGGTTGATGCTAGGCCCCCCCCCCCACAAGTCTCTTGGAGATGAAGGAAACAAGGAAAGAAAACCACTTGACACTATGGAGACGCAGCATATTTCACCTCTGGAACAAGCTGACGAAGCACCACAACTGACACACACGCTGTATATACTTGTTAGACATGTTGAACATGCTTGTTTTTAATGAAGGAAAATAAACAAACCAGTTTCTAAACAGACAGTGAACAGTGACTCAGCCACACTCCAACTGGTTTTCTTTACTCAGACCTTAAACACACACACACTCTACTCAGATTTTACACACACACACACACACAATCACACACTCTACTCAGACTTAACACACATACACACACACACACAATCACACACTCTACTCAGACTTTCCACACACACATACACACTACTCAGTTTTAAGTTTCAAGTTTATTGTTACATCCCATTATACAAGTATAAGAGAGTAAACCTCTGAGGCTTCAGTTCCTCTACATTGCAGCAACAAGAAAAATAAAGTGGGCAGGGGTTATAAAGACTAACAAGGCAGGAGAAATAAAGCTGCAATAGTTGTTGGACAAGTGACAACATTTGTAAGAGACCCATAAGACTGGAGACAAATGAGCAACACGAGTCGTTGCAGTGTTGCCAGATGGGATTGTTTTCCAGCGTAACCGCAGTCTAAAAGCTGCCCAGTGTGATCATAAATAGCCCAATCGGGCGGGAATACGCCCAAACTGGCAACACTGGTCATTTGTCCTCAGCAGGTGTACAGGATGTCCAGAGCGCTCAGGTAACACGCCTTCTCTGACACGTAGCACTGGGAGGCGTGGCCTGGGTGGAACCGCTCGTGAGTGGAATATTCCAGCAGCAGCCCCTCCCCCTTCACCGTGGCGATGCGGGACTTCCGCAGCGGGCCGGCGTCGTCGCGGCGGTGGGTGCTCATGCGCACCGTGAGCCAATCGGGGAGCTCGGCCACGGCCGTGAGGTCCGTGAGGGCGTCGCCCCCGAAGTTGAGCACCACCAGGAAGGCGTGGCCGAGGCCGTCCACCTCGCGCAGGAAGGAGAACACGCTGGCGTCGGACCGGACGTGACACATCCAGCCGCGCTGCAGCGCCAGGTCGGCCTCCCGGAGCAGGCTCAGGGCCCGGTACTGAGACAGGACCGACCCGCTGTCAGCCTTCTGGGCCTGGGGGAGGGGGACAGAGAACCAGTCAGTCTCTGAAAGACGACTCTGCTGTCCTATTGGAACCCTTAGTCAGACACACACACACACACACACACCTGGGGAGGACAGAGAACCAACCATTCATAATACACTATAGTATAGAGTCTGAACCCTGTCCCAGTCACCACACACACACACACACGCACGCGCACACACACACACACACACACACACAAACACACACACGGGACTAGCCGTGTAGGCTACTGTAACACTTGGCCCCATCCCTAGTGGGGTCGCTAGGTTAGCGGTTAGCCTACCTCCACGTTGGCAGTGCTGTACTGTGGGTATACAGGTAGCTATGTTAGCGGTTAGCCTACCTCCACGTTGGCAGTGTGTACTGTGGAATTAGAGGTAGCTATGTTAGCGGTTAGCCTACCTCCACGTTGGCAGTGCTGTAGTTTTGGGGTACAGGTAGCCACGTCCCGTTGGGGCTGTCACTGAAGCCAGCGTTCAGCTCAGAGCTCCACTGCATGGGCGAGCGCTGGGGGTCCCGACTGGCATTCTAACACAAGGGGAGAAGGACAGGGCAGAGTGTTACAGTCCTGACAGATAGCTTGACAGACAGACAGACACACACACACACACACGCAAACTGTACATACACACACACCCACACTCCATATGACAGGGTTAGTCAGACTTACAGGGTTGAACTTGCCGAAGGAGTCCTGAATGTCTTTCACACACGTACACACACACACACACACACACACGTACTCACACACACGTACGCACACACACACACACGCACACACACACACACACGCGCACACACACACACACACACACACACCACACGCGCACACACACACACACACACACACACAGCCGGCCTGGCCAGTCAGACTTACAGGGTTGAACTTGCCGAAGGGGTCCTGTATGTCCGTAACGTTGACATTCTCCATGCCGATCTCCTCTCCGTAGTAGGTGGTGGGCGTGCCGGGCAGCGTCAGCAGCAGCATGTTGAGGACACGCGTGTACTCAGGACCAGCGCTGGACGAGATACGAGGCTTGTCATGGTTCCCCACCTTTGGCACACAGAGAGATGGTGGGAGGGGGGGGGCTCAGACCAGCTTTCATTGGGGAACCAGTGGAGGTAGACATGGGAGGATGGGCTCATTCTTCCGATTTCTACCTCCACCAGCCTCCTCTGATATAGGTGTAATAGATGTGCTGTTGTTAGCACCACGGCTAACAGCTAACCGCTAAACCCTGGTAGAGCTCTATAGGGAAACCATTCAGTCGGAAGGAAGAACGTGACGTATATGTGAACAGCGATCGCTTGTCAATTGCTCTGCTATCGTTCTGGAACTGGTTCACACAAGGACAGCAATTCATCTGGGCCAATGTGATCTTTAATCCCTCCATAAAAAAAGAGATTATTATAATAAGAATCACCTGGTTAAAAGAAAGAAAAATCGTCAAATATGTGGGTGTCATTTTTTTAACCCTTCACTCACCACCCAGTTGGGCCACTTCCCGCGGGGCATGTTGTCCATCCAGAGGTGGACCAGGGCTCGGGCCCCGGTGCCGGTCAGGTTCTGGGGGAGGTCCATCAGGTAGAAGTTGAAGGGGAAGTCGCTCTCTATCACCTGGGGGGTCCCGTAGTACATCATTGTTTTATCTACCTCCTCGTAGTCATAGGACTCTGTCACCATAAACCTAGAGACAAAGAGGGGAATTGAAATAGAAAATATGGGGCGTGTTCCTACAGATATGCCCCCATAACCCTAAATGGGGTGAGATTGACAGACACAGGGTAGACCTACAGACAGGGGGGTAGACCACTCACCTAATATGGGCTCAAGTTGAACTCATGATATACTAAGCTATGATATTATGAAGTACCCTAGAACCACGGGCGTGTAAGGTACCAGTCACCTAATTATGGCCTGATATACATAGGCTACGATGTTGCTATGATGATAATATACACTCAGCGTAAATACGAAAATGCATTGTGGATTAACCTTCCCCAGTTAATGACCATGTTGTATAGTTTATGTCAAGCATTTCACTACTTATAGGGCCGGTTTCACAGACAAGGCTTAAGCCTAATCCTAGACTAAAAAGCATCTTCAATGGAGATTCTACATTGAAAGTGTGATTTAGTCCAGGAGTAGGGCTTAAGCCTTGTTTGTGAAACTGGGCCATAATGTGCTTACACTATATTCTGCAAGCCTAGCATAGTATGCCACCCCCATCTGACTGAATCAGGTAAAGCGGTCATATGTGTGTGTGTGTGTGTGTGTGTGTGTGTGTGTGTGTGTGTGTGTGTGTGTGTGTGTACCTGTATCGGCCCGGCTCTCTGCTATAGACGTCCATCTCTGCCCTCCAGTCCTGCAGGATCCTATGCAGACCCAGCTGGGTGGAGGTGTAGTCATGGTGCAGCTCAGACTCAGTGTCCACTGTGTCCTAGCGGGGGGGGGGGGGGGGGGGGGGGGGGGGGACAACAGTGGTGAAAGAGAGAGATGGTATCAGTCTACTTCCTCTCTTCCTCTCCTCCTCTCCTCCTCTCCTCCTCCTTTTCTCTCCAGCCAGAGAGCAGCTCAGGCCAGCTGTAATTGTGCAGCATTAGTCAGATCACATGACAGAAAGTCACAAAGCCTCCAAGGTATGCTGCTGTAGTAATCCCTGGCTGGTGGGAACACAGCCTGTCTGAAACCCTGCTCTCCCATTGGCTACCTCCTCTCAGGAGGCAAAGGTCAACCAACCCGCTGAACAGTCATCGAAACAGAGATGGTTTTATACAAATAATATCCAGTCATATGAGGTATTCTGTTTGTGAGATGTTTACAGTCAATCCAAACAAGACAATTGATCTTGAAATGTTAGACAGGACAGGTGAGGTTAGGACAGGTGATGTGAGGTGAGGACCAGTGAGGTCAGGTGAGGTGAGGACAGGTGAGGACATGACGCTAATGATGCTAGGACAGGTAGGGTTAGGACAGGACAGGTGAGACTCACAGGGTCTTGGTTAGGGTTTGGGTTAGGTAAGGACAGGACAATCGAGACTCACAGGATCTTGGTTGGGGTCGACCTGGGGTTCGTCTCTCAGGTGTGTGGCCTCCAGGATGTGTTTGACTGCGTCCATGCGGAACCCGTCCACTCCCTTCTCCAGCCAGAAGTGAATTATGTCCTGGAGAGAGAGAGAGAAGTCAAAGAAGAGTTACAGATCTTCCAAAACATTACACTCTCACAGAGAAAAACAGAGGTGTTTATTGGTACAGGATACATTATTGCAATCGATAGTTAAGATCTTGATTACTAGCCACAGAGTCTTCTTACACACACACACACACACACACACACACAGCTTCTCACAGCTTCTCACAGCCTCTGTCCCTCGGCTGTACTTTGTGCCCAGCTGTAAAACCCTAACGAGGTAATGACTCAGAGATAATCAGTAACCGGCTATTGGAGCTGAGAAACGACAGCGATCAATAACCACGGCAACACGTTGGTGGTGAGGCTTCCGAGGCCACGGTGTTGTTGATGATTAAATAACAATAAAACGCTGACGACATGGCTCCATTACAGATAGGCAGGTACGTAGGTAGGTAGGTAGGTAGGTAGGTAGGTGGGTAGGTAGGTAGGTAGGTAGGTGGGTAGGTAGGTAGGTAGGTGGGTAGGTGGGTAGGTAGGTGGGTAGGTAGTTAGCTATCTAGGCAGGTAACTAGCTTGGTAGGTAGGTAACTAGCTTGGTAGGTAGGTAGTTAGCTAGCTAGCTAGGTAGGTATGTTGAGAGGACACTAGGTGGTACTGTAGGTGTGTATCCCCTACCCTCCCGGGCAGGGAGCCCAGGTGAGTGTTATCTGCCAGCCAGCTGAGCATAAAGGCTTCTCTGTAACGTGTGGGAGCCAAATCCTCCTCCACCTCTCCCTCCACCTACCACTCCCTCCCTCCCTCCCTCCCCTCCTCCCCCATCTCATGAGAACAGAGATCCCTCCCTCCCCCCGTCCTCTCTCTCTCTCTCTTTTTCTCTCTCTCCCTTTCTCACTCATCACATTCAACAGCAGGGATCCTTCTCCTTTCTGACTCACTTTTATTCACTCCATGTGTGTGTATGTATGTATGTGTGTGTGTGTGTGTGTGTGTGTGTGTGTGTGTGTGTGTGTGTGTGTGTGTGCGTGCGTGCGTGTGCGTGCGTGCGTGCGTGCGTCTGTGTGTGTGTAACATCTTACAGTCATCTCTCTGCGGACGTTCGGGTTGCGGAGGTTGAGGTCCGGCTGGTCCTTGAGGAACTGGTGCAGGTAACACTGACCTCTGACCTCGTCATACGTCCAGGACGAGTTCCCAAAGACGCTCACCTGGAGGGGGAGACTCACCCCGCTCAATCATTGGTCCATACTCTTATAGGTCACCTCCCATCAAATCACACATGTATTAGTTACACAGAGAGGCTGGTGGGTGGAGGTAGAAAGCAGAGGACAGGGGCTGTATGGAATGGAATGAGGAATGGGGAAGGCGAGTGCTTGATCCCATTCCTCATTCCATTCCATGCATTACAATTAGCCCCGTCCTCTGTCCATTTCTACCTCCACCAGCCTCCCCTGGCTGGGTCAGGTATGAACCTGGGCCTCCTCCTTACCCAGTTGTTCGGGGGGGTGTCTGGGACACAGTCCGCCCAGACGTAGTAGTCTGAGTAGTGGTCGTCTCTGGTCCTGCTCAGGTTGAACCAGCGGTGGCGGTCACTGGTGTGGTTAGGGATGAAGTCCATGATCAACTTCAGACCTGGGGGGTTGGGGGGGGGGGGGGGGGGGGTCAGGGGGAGAGCGGGGTGTAAGTTGTGGAAGAGTATGGTGGAGTCATCGAATTGTGACTGTTATCATGACAACGTGCACTAAAATGTACTGCACTTAAAAGTACACTTGAGAAGAAAAAAAACTTTGGGGTCCAATGAGTAGAACCCTTTTGGGTTAGATGTAGACCCCTTTTGGGTTACACGTAGATACTTTTTCACAGAAGGTTCTATATCGAACCCAACAGGGTTCAACATGGAACCCCAAAGGGTTCTTCAAGGGTGGTAGGCTACCATTTTTTTCCTAAGAGTGTAGAGATCAAAGGAATGTGCATTCGTCAGGGGGGTCAACCCGGCTGGTCTACAGTCACCCCTGGCTCACCCTTGTTATGCATGCCATTCAGCAGGTCGTCAAAGTCCTGCATGGAGCCGAAGAGAGGGTCGATGTCTCTGAAGTCCTCCACGTCGTAACCAAAGTCCTTCATGGGGGACTTGTAGAAAGGGCTGATCCACACGGACTTGATGTTCAGGTACTGGAAATGGTCCAGCTTCTCCAAGATGCCTGGGGGGGGTGGGGTGGGGGGGATAAGGGGAGGGGGGAAGGTCCAGCAAGGTGTGGGAGTGTTAGCCAGTGGTTTTCTACCCTCTCCTCGGGGACCACCAGCCGTTCCACATATTTGATCTGTTCCACCACCAGCACACCTGATTCAACTAATCAAGTGCAAAGCAATTATGGTTTGTACTTGATTAGTTGAATCAGGTGTGCTGGTGGTGGAACAGATCAAATATGTGGAACGGCTCGTGGTCCCTGAGGAGAGGGTTGAAAACCACTGTGTTAGACCATACTCATACTGTATCAGGGGAGGCTGGTGTAGGTAGAAATCGGAGGACTCGGTGGAATAATGCATGGAACGGAATGAGGAATGGTATCAAACACAATGAGCCCGTCCTCCGATTTCTACCTGGACCAGCCCCCCCCCCTGTCATACTGTATCACTCTGGGTCCAAACACACTGTTGACCAGCACACCATGAACCCACCAAAACAGTATGGCAACATAATTCTAATGTAATCTTTAGAAAAAAAAGATAATCCTTGACACCACAAGAATGAGTTCAATTTGTTTATCTGAGAAAATGTGGCTGACATATTATTGTTAGTGTACATATTTCAGCTTCAATGTGTAAGTCATGTAGCCAGACTGAGAAAAAAACAGCTTAGGTGGGCTTGAACTGTGCCTACGGTTTACTGTGTTGACCTCTGGACCTTTAAGGGTCTGGACCTTTATGACATTGCAAATACACACTCTAGTGTCAGACCCTGACTGAGGCATAGTATAGCCTAGGCCTATACACAGGAGTGTACAGTATGTTGCTGTACTTGTTGCTCTTGGCAGTAATACGCTTCGCCTCGTTCTGGGAATTGTGTGTGTGAGGTTGTTGGGAGACACAAGTTTATGATCACATCATGTAAGCCTATAAAATTACTAACTCGTGTAACGAGTGCAATTTAACAACAACAAAACCTCTGACCTCTATACCTGGCGGTAATGACTGCAGGAAAGCACTCACCATACATAAACACAAACATCCAACATCGATTATGAAGTCAAGTAATATGCGCCGTATTTAATTCACTCAAACGCACAACGTTTTTTGAACGACAAGTAATTCATGGCAATGGATCTAGACTGCCATACGTGGAGATCAATAAGTTCGTGAGCTTAGAATGATAAGGTTCTATCTCCGTTTAGGGTAGTTCAGAGATATTGAGCGTCAAAGTTCTTACATTCCATTATGTTTTGTGAGATGGAACCTTTGTATTTTATGAATTACTAACAAAAAAATGTCAACATTTTAAAAATAACACCACACAGGCATTAATAAACACCTAATGGATCAGATTATGTAAAAAAAACTCAATTTTGTTTTTTTGATAGAACCATATAATTCTAACGTCACGAGTTGTCCAGGACCTAGAATGACCACCACTACCTTTGAGGTCGCCGATCCCATCGCTGTCGGTGTCCCTGAAGGAGCGCGGGTAGACCTGGTACACCGGGGAGGTCTGCCACCAGCTCAGACACCGGGGCGACAGGGCGATCACCGCGATGGTCACGGCGATCAGCGCCAGCACGCACGCCACCGTCAGCCAGAACAGGATCTCCCGGGGCACCCGGTACCGAGCCTGGGTAGAATACAGCAACAGGACCTCTTTGGGCATCCCCGCGTAAGGTCGGATTTGGTTGTAGGCGTCCCCGGGACGTCCCAGGCTGACCGTCGTGGAGGTCCTGCTCCCGGCTTGGTCCCCTGCATCCTCCGCTTGGCCATCGTGGTCCTGGAAGCCCGTGTTTCTGATACCCTCAGGCTCCCCCATCTCCATGCTGCCGTTGGGGCCCCCACCTAAGGTCATCTCTTAGGGAACTAGAGACTCTAAATCTTAGCTAAGATTAACTAACGTTAAGATGTCTGATCTTATCCTGGTTAGGTGACAGCGTGATGCTGCTGGCTCAATACAGGTGTGTGATCAATTGTGGGAACACTTCTTTATGGAGGCAAGTTACAGGGTCCATAGTACAATCTCTCTCCATCTCTCCCTCTCTCCCTCTCTCTCTCTCTCTCTCTCTCTCTCTCTCTCTCACACACACACAAGCGCGCCCACACACACACACACACACACACACACACACACACACACACACACACACACACACACACAATCAATCTCCCTCTCAAAATCACACACACACACACACACACTCTCTCTCTCTCTCTCGCTCACACACACACACACACACACACACACACTCACACACACACACACACACACACACACACACACACACACACACACACACACACTCCACTCACAGTCACTCTCTCTCTCTCTCTCTCTCTCTCTCTCTCTCTCTCTCTCTCAGTGGTATGTGGGAAATAGGAGAGGTATAAACGCATGGTTAGAGATTATCTTCCAGCTCTCTGGTGCCCTGAGTGCAGTAGAGTGCAGTTGGCTTGAACACACTGACTTCACTTGATTGCAGTTACACACCAGTAGCCATAAACGTTGTCCACAGGAGAAGTGCATGGGGGGGCATTTACGGCTATGGTGTACTTGAGGCAGTTCTTAGCTTTACAACTCATTCCTGTTAAAGGGGCAATCTGCGATTGGCACCTCAATTTTCTGACTTTTATATGAATGATATGATTCTTGAAGAATATAACATATGCAGTAATGGATTTTTGGGATTTGAAATCAAACAATACTGTGAGGTTATGGTAGATAAGTGTACAAATGTTTAGTATTTGGTCGACAATCTTTTGCAATAACTGCCTGAAGTCTGCGACCCAGACACTGTGTGGGTGTCTGTAATGCTCTGCCAGGCCTGTCCTGCAGTTGTTGTGTGTTTTGAGGATGTTTTGCCTTAAATGTCCTCTTCAGCAAATGAAATGCATTCAGTAGGAGTTTGGAGGCATTTGTTTGTACTTGGGCTGACAGAGAGGTGGTATTCTGTGGAAATTCAGCAGATAATTTTTTTTCTCCACACTTACTATCATTCTTTCTGGTCCATGTTAATCTTTGTCTCACTTGTCCACAAGCCCTTTTTCCAGAACTCCTTAGGCTCTTTCAGTTACTTTTTAGCAAAACCTTAACTGGCCATCCTGTTCTTGTGGCGACATAGTAGGTTTGCACATTGCGAACATTCACAGTCACACCTACCTCCTGGAGATTGTTCCTAATCTGTGGGGAAGTTGTTGTTTTTCTTTCTTAATCATGGTGAGCATTCTTCAGTCATCCAATGTAGAAGTCTTCCCAGGTCTTCTCGGCCATTTGCGATTTCTAAACTCACCAGTGCTCCTTTTCTCCTTTGAATGATTTTGGTAGGTTTATGGTTTTGGCTGTTTCAGATTTTTTCTTCTGATATTTCAACTTCATTTCGGCTTCCTTGACTTCCCTTTTACCCTCATGTTGACATGTTTGTCTCTACTTTAACCTCATAGTAATTGTTTGATTTCAAATCCAACCTTTTGGAGTGTCGAGCCAAAGAAGGAAACATGCTTCATTGTCATATTACTTACCCAGGGCAATGTAACTGCCTGGTGAGCTTAGTTCAACTGTCTTACCCCATCAGAACCCAAATGTAAGCTTGTTGTTGCCTAAGTGTAAACAAACCTTGTATGGCTTCAAACTTTTTATTAAACTATCATGTTGATCTCATGGATGGTCAGTCCTTGCATCCGTAGCCTAGTCTATGTATTTGAGAACGGTTACATTTCTACATCCCTCAGCTGTAACACAAGTGGTTGGTTGATTGCTTTGTTGTTGTTTGAATCACAGATTACCCCTTTTTATCGAGTTCATTCCAAAAGTTTGTCAGATCAGATATTTAAGTGTCAAGACGAGTTCATGTCACCTTCCGCCAGCTGTCCTGTAAGCCTCAACACACAACACAATACAGGGAAGAGATGAGCAAAACAATTTGGGCCCCAATATGATTCAGCAAGTAGTGCTGAGCAGAGCAAAACGTACCTAAAGCTCAGAGTACACTACAGCATGATTTATATTGTAGCTGGATTTTAACAATGAGAGCTGTTATTATTCAAATCAGTTCCTGTCAGAATGCATTGCATATCATGGAAACGCTAGACGCAGTATTGAAAACCCCCATTGGATTATTTTTCATCGTGTCTACTCTTAAGTTAAAACTTTCTACACATTATGTTTGGAAACTAAACTAAATCAAACTTTTAGTTATATAGCACATTTCATACACAGATTTAACACAATGCAATACAGACAATTGATCCTTTCCATTCATTTGGGGATTGAGGTCAACAGCTGGCTCTACAGCTCTGATGGTGTGGGACGTGGACTCTCCTCCACAATGGACCACTTCTGAGGTTAGAAGACTTGAGTGAATAAACACAATGACAGGAGTACTACTGTGTACTGGGTCAAATGTAATGTATTGGGTGACCTATCATATAATCCAATCACTCCAGGAACAGGACAAACCTACTCCTTGAGTACTCGGTGTACTTCAGCACACACTGTGTTTCTGAGATTGGTGGAGGCGGAATTCCGAAGACAGACTCATTGCGATGCATGGAATCATCATTCCGACCCATGCATGACAATGAGCCTGTCCTCTGATTTCAACCTCCACCAGCCTCCTCTGGTGTTTGTGTGTAAGACAGACAGAGAGAGAGAGAGCATACCATAAGGACTTAAATGTATCCATCCTTTATTGAAGATTATGTTCACTGTATGGTCGGAAACATCACAATATCATACTGGGAACTATCGTTACAAGGAGGTATGGTGAAAACCCTGGATGACCCTTGACCCCCCCCCCTCCGTGACCCCGTCACTCTCAAAGGTGACCCTGAAGGCAGAAGGGGGCGGGGCAAGCCACTACCACACCAAGCCACGCCCACACATCATCATCATCATCATCATAATCTCAGCATACCATTCTCAAATACAGCACTTCTCATTTAAAAGGCTAAAAATCAGGAATAAATAAAGTATGTGGAAATCTTCGTCATTCTAATATATCAATACTTATAGATATACAAAACCAGTTAGGATGAGTGGCAGGCGCGGGGCAGTTGGCTGCTTCGCCACAGGTTCACGTCCCGCCCCTCAGACATCACACATCATTCTCATTGGAAAATCTCAATAGTGACAGGAGGCGGGGCCAGGCCCAGCGATTGGTTGGCATCTCTTAGCTCGCGTTCCTTTTAGCTCGCCTGGTACACCTGTTGGGATGGGGCGGGGTTTCGCAACCTTTTCAACCGTTCCATTGGTCCACGAGTGGAAAACCCCGCCTACCCAGTGAAGCGGACGGGGTAAAAGGAAGGCACCTATTGGTAGGGAGAGTCGGAGACTCCTAAAACGTCTCGGAAGGCCTACAGCCCTGTACGGGGACGCTCTGGGCCGTCCCAATGAAACCCAACGATAGCGGAGCGCTAGCAGGAAAAGTCGTCATTATATGAGCAGGGGGGAGAAGCGTCTTCAGCCTCCAGATCAGTCTATGCAGTGTAGTGTTGTCGTGTGAAGGTGAATTACATTCAAAGCAGCAGCTCTCGCAGCCCCTACCCCCCTCAACCCAGTGTCTGCTATAGCTTAAACATCCCCTTTAAACCAGGGGCTTAAACATCCCCTTTAAACCAGGGGCTTAAACATCCCCTTTAAACCAGGGGCTTAAACATCCCCCTTTAAACCAGGGGTGGCAAACCCCCCTCCCTCCCCCCAACCTGTCCCACCCCACACATAACAACCACCCCCCTAACAACCCTCCAACCACATTACATGCACAGCTAAAAAATAAAACACAAAAGGAAACATGGCAATCAAGAAAAACAAATCAATCATCTCATGAAAATCAATGTTATTGCAAAAAAAATTAGAACCACACACGACATTCAAGTACCTAAATAGTCAAATGGCACCAAGGCAGCTGTACCAGATCAATGCTATGCTAGGAAGGCGAGCTCATAAACCCCAGACGTATGAGATCAATGCTATGCGGCTAGCTCATAAACCCCAGCTGTACCAGTTACATGCTATGCTGCTATCTAGCTCATAAGCCCCAGCTGTACCGGATCAAATGCTATGCTAGGTAGCTAGCTCACACCCCAGCTGTACCGGATCAATGCTATGCTATGTAGCTAGCTCCTTTGACAGAAGCATTTGACAGAAGCATTGTCCATAAGCCCCTACACCCTAGACACTTAGCCTGAGCGACTACACCCTAGACAGTATCTGTAACCCTACGGGTTAATGTCTAGGGGCTAGGGACAAGGGGTTAGGGGTTATTGTCCAGGGAGTAGGGGCTAGGGGTTAGTGCCTGGGGAGTGGGGGTTAGTTTCTGGAGAGTAGGGGCTCAGGAGTAGAGGTTAGTATCTATGGAGTAGGGGCTAGGGACTAAGGGTTAGTGTCTGGGGAGTAGGGGTTAGTTTCTGGAGAGTAGGGGTTACTGTCTAGGGGTTAGTGTTTGGGGAGTAGGGGTTAGTGAGGGACTAGGCAATAACGGTTACTGTCTAGAGAGTAGGGGTTAGTGTCTAGAGAGTAGGGGTTATTGTCTAGAGAGTAGGGGTTATTGTCTAGGGAGTAGGGGTTAGTGACAAGGGACTATGGAGTAGGGGTTAGTGACAAGGGACTATGGAGTAGGGGTTAGTGACTAGGGACTATGGAGTAGGGGTTAGTGACTAGGGACTATGGAGTAGGGGTTAGTGACTAGGGACTATGGAGTAGGGGGTTAGTGACTAGGGGTTGTTTCAGGCCTGACCCCCACCTCCCACAATGCACTGCCTCTACATGACAGGAAATGACATCACATCGCATGACAAACCCTTAGGGGCATGGCCACCCAGCCACTGGTACCACGTGACTGGGCTTCTCTCCTCCTATTGGTACACTGGATCAGTCTCAGACCCGTCCTCCTCTTCCCCCTCAGTGCTCCTGAGCCTGCTCCGTTCATCATACCACCAAGCCTCCATTTGAAATGTCAAGAATGCAATGAAACAACAGCTATATTACACTATTACACAGCATTTGAAAAAAATAATATATATATATATATATAAAGGTTGAAGTCATCATCATCATCATCATCGCCTAGATATTTAATTCTGCTAAAACAAAAAAAATCATCACACACTTTACAATTTCTGTCAGAGAAAAAAAAGAAAGAAAGAAAGAAGAAAACAAAAAAGGCAAAATTGTTGCAAGAGTTTGTTTCTGCATTCAGGAGAGGATGAGAGGAGGAAGGAGAGGAGGAAGGAGGGAAAGAAAGGCTATGAGAGGTGAAAGAAGAAAGTTGCGGTGAGACTTGGTTGGTGGGCGGTGGTTAGAATCCTTTTAGCCCAAAAACCCAGACTCTCTCTGGGCGGCTGGTGTGTTAACACGCACAAACACACGCACACTGACACACACAGATTTGACGTCACATCTTGTCCGTCTATGTCCACCAAGACATGTACTTCCCTCCCAAGTCGCAAAGCGACCAGGATACTTCTTTACGTCTCCCTGCCTGCCCTACACTCTTTCTGTCTGTCTGTCTTGCTGTCTACCTCTCTGTCTGTCTGTCTGCACACAAAGTAGGCCACCTACCAACTGACACCATGAATGAAAAAACAAAAACATACATCAAAAATATATATATATGGATTTGATATATATTTTTCTTATCTTGAACAAAAAGCTTATACATGACAGAGAGAGAGAGAGAGAAAGAGAGAGAGGGGGGGGGGGGGGTGAAATGCCAGCAAGTTGAGGAGAGTGGCAAGAGTCTCTTGTAAGCAAATGTTAGCTATCCCTCCATCTGTGTCTGTCTGTTTGGTGGAGAGAGGGAGAGAAAGAGGGGGGCGGGGGGGGTGCAAAAAGCAATCAATCTCCAAACCCTCAAACCCTACCACACAAGTAAATGCCATAAAGCAGACCAGGCAGCCGCTCCTGTCCGGTTCAGTCCTGTCAAAACTAGCGTGTGTCCACCTGTGGGGTCCAGAGACAAGCCCAGCCACAGCCGGAGCTGTAGTAGACCCCCTGCCTCAGCCATGCTGGTCCCCAGTAGTGGTGGTCCCCCACTGGGCCCCTCAGGACTGGAAGGAGGCCCTGGGGGTATCGGGCCTGGGTGGGGGCCTAGGGCCATTCTGGGACCTGGGGCTTAGTTAGGTCCCGAGGCCTAGGTACGGGTGTGGAGCCTGGGGCTTGGTTAGGTCCTGAGGCCTAAGTAGGGGTGTGGAGCCTGGGGCTTGCTTAGGGGGCTGGGGGCCTGGTTCCTGGGGGCAGCTGGTTGGCCGGCTGGGTCCTCCACCCACGGCGGTTGGAGGAAAGGCACCACAGAGTTACAGGGACGGCCCACAATGCACCACAACTTGGGCCTTCAGTCTCTTCATCAGTCCACCAACACAAAAACAACAACAACAACAACCACAAAAAAAAGCAATAAAAAGAAGGAAAACTAAATATCTTGTCTTATTTTCTCTAGTATATGTTTCATTTAGATGTTTATACTACTATAGTAGTTGTTCTCCTCTTTCCCCCTCGTATTTAATTAAAAATGGTTTGCAATCCTTTGGGTTGGGTGGTTTGGAGAGTTTTTAAATCTGCATTTATGGTCCGATTGATCTCTTGGTATCGTAAGGAGGGGAACAAAAAAAGAAAAAAAGGGAGAAAAAAAACAAAACTGTGAATAAAGATGTCTTGTGTAGAAAGGAGTCCTGAAGCAGGAACGGGCAGTCCTGCAGGGCAGCTACCAGGGGTCCTCGAGGTCTGCTCCATTCTGTAGGGCAGAGAGAGAAGTAGGGTAGAGAGAGATGGAGTGAGGAGAGGAGAGAAGTGTCAGTAGGAGATATGGATATGTCTCTAACAGCTCATCATAGGGTATATATATATATACACACAGTCTGGACCCTGAGGAAGACACAGTCAGTGAGCCCTAGTGAACATCACACCACCAACTCCTCCCCATTCCGAGGAGCAAGCAGGCATCTGTGGATGGTTTCACTTACCCAACAAGGTGGGCGTGTGCATGCGTGCGTGTGTGTGTGGGTGCGTGTGCGTGTGTGTGTGTGTGTGTGTGTGTGAGGGAGAAAGAGAAGGTGAGAGAGAGATAAAAAAAGAAAAAAAAAGAGACAGATCGAGACAGAGAGAGAGAGAAAGAGCGATGGACAGAAGCTGAGAGAGATAGAGAGTGTCTTTCCAATAAGACAACATTCAGAGTGGTCCTGCTCTTAACCCTAACCCACCTCAGACCAACGTGACAGAGACAGACCACCTGACCTGGGGGAGGGGCACGGGTATATATGATGGACGTTTATATGTACGGACTTGACTTACCAAATGAAACAGGAGGGCTGCGTTAATCAGAGGGTTACATACAGTTAGACAGGCACAGCTCTCAAGTCTACCACTGTGTGTGTGTATGTGTGTTTGTGTGTGTGTGTGTGTATTAGGGAATGTGACATTATGTGCATATTTATTTACATGGAGACATTTCTTAAACTGAACATACTTTATATGGTAGGGGAACAGGGACGATGTGGAGAAAGAAGTTTGTGTGTGTATGTAAGACAGCCTTCACACAGAAACACACAGACTTCTTTGCCGAAGGGATGCAAAGACCATGAGTTCTCTGCTATTCTATGTAGCACGAGTCCCCACACACACACACACACACAACCCATGTAGCTACAACACAATCTATACAATCTATCCATCAGGACACACACACACACACACACACATCCTTCTCAGAACCCCAAACTTCTGCTATAGTTGTTTTGTGTCATGGACAAATCAAACGCATCACGTTCATGACATCACACTAGCGTCATCAGCCCAGATGAGTCATGGGTGTCAACGAGAGGTGTCAATGTTCTCACACATCAACCTATTTCTATCATGTTATGATGCTACAGGCTACAGCAAGGCTCCCAGCATGCACTCCATAATGCACTTCCTCTACATGACAGGAAATGACATCATCATCACCACGTGACAAACACATGGGGGCATCGCCACAAATCAGTACACAGCCTGCTGGCACCATGTGACTGTTCAACCTAGACATGCAGCAGATAACCATCAAGAGCACCGCGTGTCAAAACGATAATGTGCACACTGCTGGTTCGTGTGTGTGTACGCTCCAGCCCAGCACTAACCCACCTGATGACCCTAAAGGACCGTGACTCGTTGATCAGATCGTGTGTGTTTGCTGGGCTGGAACAAAAACACACACACACACATACACGTATATTAACACTTTCATGCGCATGGGAGGGTTTTACTGACCATGCTGTTTTGAGAGGATGTAGAGGGTGGTGGGGGGGTGTTGGTGGTGGGAGTAGGGGAGGGGCGGGGTCTTACCTTGCTGGTGTTGGAGCAGGTTTTTCGTTCCAACCAATCAGTATCACCTGATTCAACTACTGTGTTAATCCCAGTCTTTCAACCAAGGCTTTTGGTTGGTTAAATACAGCGTGTTCGTGCTTGGCTGGAACGAAGGCCTGCCCCTCTCAACTGACTCTGGGAGGGTGAGCTGACCACCCTCCCCAGTCCCCCGGCCTCCCCTCAAATCTGAGCGTAAGGCTTTGGGGTCTGGGAACTGACTAGAGATCAGAGCTAAGGAGTACATTCATGCTACGCGTAGGGAGGAAGGGAGGGAAGGAGTGAGGGAGGGAAGGAGTGAGGGTGGGAGGGAGAGAAGGAGTGAGGGAGAGAAGGAGTGAGGTAGGGAGGGAGAGAAGGAGTGAGGGAGGGAGGGAGAGAAGGAGTGAGGGAGGGAGGGAGAGAAGGAGGGAGGGAAGGAGTGAGGGAGGGAGTGAAGGAGTGAGGGTTGACAGGTGCAGCATTCTCCATGCACTGTGATTGGCTAAGGCATAGTCACATGGTGCATGTTATGGGGGAGAGAATATGGGGAGTATGGAACAGGCTCATATATATATATATGTATATATGTCAACGCACACACACGCACGCACATACGTATATATCTGAGATGTATGTGATGGGATCCACGTGAGAGTGAGAGTGAGCTGTGAGAGTGTGTGTTGACGATACTCACCCCGTCCTCTTCCCTGTGAGGGTTGAGCCGGTTGTACACGGCTTCAATAACACTGCGTCTAGAGAGAGAACGAACACACACACACACACACACAGACACAGACACACACACACACACACACACACACACACACACAATGCCTTCAGATACTCTTTTTGATTGATTGATTTCTTCAGCCATCCATTCTTTCCAGGTTGCTTTACACACACTGAAACCCCATTCCAACAACGCAAACCTAATTCTAGTTCTGGGCTGGTATATAGCTAGCTCCCTAGCATCGACTACACTGGTATCGATGACGCGCAGGCACGCACACACACACACATCAGGGGGGAGATCTAACACAGGAGGCAGGGTTCTCCCCAGGTGGTTTGAAGCAAGACGGAGCTGGAATGCATCATTAAATCTTGCGTATATTCATGTCAAAATAGCGCAAAAAGTACTGATTTCACCGTCGCTTTTAAAAAACAAAGATGTCATTGGCCAAACAAACTCTCTCGTAACTCTATCGTAACTAAACATTAGGTTCCTTTGCTCTGAAATGTTTTACAAAATGGCGGCGACCAAGTGGACGAGGTGGCGCAGCGCCACTCTTCCATTCTTTGGGGAGAACCCTGGGGGATGGGACATCTATTAAAACACACGATGGCTAAAGGCTGCGTTGATACCAGGAAGTTTAGTTAGGATGGAGCTATGTGGCGCTACAGGTTAGACCTACCCAGTCCAATCAGATCTGTGGAGCAGAGTGAACGGCGACAGATCAGTTAGATGTTGGGTCGAGACAAGTGTGTGTTGTATAGGGGTGAGAGGAGGGGGGAGAGGAGGGGGGGAGCAGAGAGAGGTAGAAGAGGAGGGGGGAGAGAGGAGGGGGGGAGAGCAGAGAGAGAGGTAGGAGAGGAGGGGGAGAGAGGAGGGGGAGAGATGAGGGGGAGAGATGAGGGGGGAGAGCAGAGAGAGGCAGGAGAGGAGGGGGGAGAGAAGAGGGGGGAGAGCAGATAGAGAGGTAGGAGAGGAGGGGGGCAGAGCAGAGAGAGAGGTAGGAGAGGAGGGGGAGAGATGAGGGGGGAGAGATGAGGGGGGAGAGCAGAGAGAGAGGTAGGAGAGGAGGGAGGAGAGGGGGGAGAGAAGAGGGAGAAGAGATGGGGGAGGGCATACACAGGGGGGAGAGGAGGGGGTGTCAGGTCTCTTACTTGCTGGCGAGGCCCCCCCCAGGGGGGAGGTTGGGGATATTCTCTGATGACAGATTCCTCATGACTGAAACCAGGTCTGGTACGCCCTCCTCCCCCGCCTTCTCTATGATCTCTGAGAGAGGGAGGGAGGGAGGGAGGGGAAGAAAGAGAGGGAGAGATTAATAATAGGTCAACTGTTGCTATATATAACACCTTGACTGCTGTGAGGTGAGTGAGTGACAGATTATATCTGAGATGTAGACAAAACAATGTGTGTGATAGAGAGTGAGCGGGGCAGGGAGAGAGAGAGAGGGGAGAGAGAGGGAGAGAGGGGAGAGGGAGAGAGACAGAGAGAGGGGATAGAGAGAGGGAGAGAGGGGAGAGGGAGAGAGACAGAGAGAGGGGATAGAGAGAGGGGAGAGAGAGAGAGAGACAGAGAGAGAGAGACAGAGAGAGAGAGACAGAAAGAGAGAGAGAGGGGGGGGGCGGGACTAGTAGAACAGGGTGGGCTCAGAGCCAGTTAGATGTTCCGCCAGACATTCCTCTCTGGAGCAGCAGCCCCCGCAGTTCCCTCTGGCCAAACATTACCTCAACCAACCTAACATTACCTCAGCCAACCTAACATTACCTCAGCCAACCTAACATTACCTCAACCAACCTAACATTACCTCAGCCAACCTAACATTACCTCAACCAACCTAACATTACCTCAACCAACCTAACATTACCTCAACAACCTAACATTACCTCAACCAACCTAACATTACCTCAACCAACCTAACATTACCTCAACCAACCTAACATTACCTCAACCAACCTAACATTACCTCAACCAACCTAACATTACCTCAACCAACCTAACATTACCTCAACCAACCTAACATTACCTCAACCAACCTAACATTACAGCAACATTACCTCAACCAACCTAACATTACCTCAACCAACCTAACATTACCTCAACCAACCTAACATTACCTCAACCAACCTAACATTACCTCAACCAACCTAACATTACCTCAACCAACCTAACATTACCTCAACCAACCTAACATTACCTCAACCAACCTAACATTACCTCAACCAACCTAACATTACAGCAACATTACCTCA
>NC_137674.1:103766240-103773740 GCF_963989245.1 Nansenia antarctica
TGTCTCTGCTGCCCTGTGATGGAGGGATGGACGGATGAAAAGAGAGAGAGATTGTGTTACGTAGGAACAACGAACTGTGGACCTGCTCACAACCAGTCCTCAGCTCTGTTAGAACAGCCTGGCACCTGCAACACACTGTTACCTGGTGCAATACTACCTCTATCTACTGCACAATACTACCTCTATCTACAGCACAACAATACTACCTCTATCTACTGCACAATACTACCTCTACCATCTACTGCACAACAATACTACCTCTACCATCTACTGCACAATACTACCTCTACCATCTACTGCACAACAATACTACCTCTATCTACAGCACAACAATACTACCTCTATCTACTGCACAATACTACCTCTACCATCTACTGCACAACAATACTACCTCTACCATCTACTGCACAATACTACCTCTACCATCTACTGCACAACAATACTACCTCTATCTACTGCACAATACTACCTCTATCTACTGCACAATACTACCTCTATCTACTGCACAATACTACATCTATCTACTGCACAATACTACCTCTATCTACTGCACAATACTACCTCTATCTACTGCACAACAATACTATCTACTAGGGGTGGGCATCAATGATCGACGATCGATAATTGATCGATAAGGATCTTGGTCGATCACAACATTTTAATAATAATTATACAGTGTTTCCTCTACATGCATTTCATCGTGGCGGACCGCCACGATGGAATTTCCTCCGCCACCATTCAGATTTCTCAACCCAAAAAAAAAAAAAAGATTTAGGCCGCTTTTCAGACCTTCACAGCGCTAGACACACCCACAAGCGCTGAAACTGGACCAGTCCGTGTGTGTCGCGAGTATTGAACTTGAGGCTGCGTTCGTAAATTCGCTCTGAGAGCCCCGGAGCGCACACTGGGTTCAACGTCATAAAGGGACCAAGTCATTTGATTGGACAAGAGGCATTCCGTGAGTGCTGATCAGATTTCCAGAGCGTATTTACGAACGCGCCCTGGCTGTCACCCGAACACCGCGAGCTAGCGTAGTGTAGTGTAGTATAGGATGCGTAGTGTAGTGTAGTGTAGGATGGAGAGAGAGAGGAGAAGCCTCTCTATGTGTTACCTATGTCCAGTGTACTAGAACCACTCTAACAGGAGTGTTTGTCCGTGAATAACACCGGCTATGCCCGGGGTAGAAACACAAGACTATAGCTGGATAAGGTCTACAGGTCTACACGGTCATTTTAAGCCGTCGACCAGCCCTCTACGACCACGGGAAGTCATGTTAAAAGTGAAGATACTTCTGTTAAACTAAGCTAAGCTAAACATCGCTAATCGCTAACTCCCTCCTGGGCTTAAAGTGACAAGTAATAACGTTGTGAAAAAAAACGTCAGATCAGTGTTTTTGTTTTTATTGACAACGGAATTACATGCTGGAAAAACATGCAGACACAGACAATAAGAGACACACGGGAGAAGTACAGGAAAACATTTTATTTTTTTGGGCCATCCTCGAGTTTTGGCTGAAATTACGTCGTTGTTTTGAGCGCGGTCAGCACTACCCGCCACCATTGTAAAAATTCCTGGAGGAAACACTGTTATAATAATGGAAATTAGTTAGGCTGGCCTAACTGTCACCAGATTGCGTTCGTCTCTCACCCCTGAACATGTTAACATGATCATCTTTCTGAACAAGAACCAGTAGGCCTGCCGCCTACAGTCTCTCGCTGGAGTTTAAATTTAAGTTAAGCTGGACGCTCTTAAGGACACTAACGTTTTCAGTCATCCTCCTATTTGTGAGTTTTTTTACTGCTCCTATGGTGAGTTACTTATTTTCTATATTTTTATTTATAACGTAAAATGTGTTTTTAAGTTAAACAATTTAGGCTACTCACTGCCTTGTTTAAGAGGATTGTTATCTGACTGTAGTGTCTAGTTTGAATGTGAATGAATGAATGTGTGCAATAGCAACACAAATAAAGTTTTTTCCCGAAGGAAAACATGCTTGTTATTTCTGCCCTAGTTTTTTTTTTTATGAAAAAAAAGCTTATCAATTAATCGATAATTGATCGTTAATTCTTGCGATTATCGAAAAATAATTTTTGATCGTTTGCCCAGCCCTACTATCTACTGCACAATACTACCTCTATCTACAGCACAACAATACTACCTCTACCATCTACGCTACTGCCACCAAGTGCAATACTACTTCTATTATTACTACTATTGTATTGATAAATTTGTCTTTTTATAACTAATGCCACTTGTCTTACTTGTCTCTTAAAACTATTTCCACTTTATTTACTTTTGCCTTATTTACTGACACTTTATTTCTCTTGTCGAGGAACTGAAGCCTAAAAATGTTACTCTCATACTTCTCAACAGTAAACTTGAAACTTGTACAGCTAAAACACAAAGCACGCAGGCGTGGTGCGTCACCTTGTGCAGGCAGGTGTTACCAAGGCGTTAACAGGCGTTACCTTGTGCAGGCAGGTGTCCACCACCTCGTTGCAGACCTTCTCCAGGTCGTCCGACACCTCCAGGCGGGAGCGGACGAACTCGCACAGCTCCTCGTTGGACATGACGTCCCAGATGCCGTCGCAGGCCAGCACCACAAACTCGTCCTCGGGCGCCCGCTGGATGTCGAACACCTCCGGCTCGGGGCTGACCAGCTGCTCCGTGGGGCCCTTCCCGTCCACGCACTTGTAGTCGTAGTCACCCAGCGCCCGCGACACGGCCAGCGACCCGTTGACCCGCTGGATCATCACCGAGCCGCCGGCGTTCTGGATGCGCTCCTTCTCCCGCGGGTTGCAGGGCTTGTGGTCCAGCGTGGAGAAGCACACGTGGCCGTCGCGGTACAGGACGGCGCGCGAGTCGCCGCAGTTGATGAAGAACATGTGGTCCGGCGACAGCAGGACGCCCACCGCCGTGGAGCCGCTGCGGTCCATGCCGTTGCGCAGGTCCGAGAAGCTGCGCATGTGCTCGTCGATCTTCAGGAAGCCGCTGCGGATGCCCACCTTGATGGCGTCCACGGCTGGGGGCGGGCGTCCGTCGGCGGCGGCCGCTTCTTCTCCTCCTCCTCCGATCCCCCCCGGAGGAAGGGGAGAAGAGGAGGAGGGGGGGGGGCCTAGGCTGGCGTTGATGATGTGCTCCAGCAGGTGTTTGGAGGCGTAGTTAGCGACGCGCGAGCCGGCGTGGCCGTCGTACACGGCGAAGAAGGACCAGTCGGCCAGGCCGCGGGGGAGGCCCAGGGCGGCCGTGTGGGCGTCCTCCATCTCCACCCTCCAGCCCTGCATGGAGCTGAGGCCGTAGCGCAGGCCATTGCCCTGGCCGCGGGCGTTGTGCTTCTCCGTCTTGGGCTTGTCCAGAAACGCCCCCATGGCTCAGGACTCCTCCACCACCACCACCCTGGGGACGGAGGAGGGGAGGGGAGAGGGTCAGAGAGGTGGGAGGTGGTGGTTGGGGGGGGGGGGCATACAAGGAGAGGGTCAGAGAGGTGGGAGGTGGTGGTTGGGGGGGGGGGCAGACAGGGAGAGGGTCAGAGAGGTGGGAGAGGAGGGACATGGTTGGAGTGGTGGAAGGAGAAGAGTATTAGAGAAGGAGAGAGTATCAGAGAAACACTTTTGAAAGAGAAGCACCCTGCCAAAGAGGAGGGGAGGGAGGGAGGGAGGGAGGGAGGGAGAAGAGGGGAGGGGAGAGGAGGGAGGGAAGAGAGGAGGGAGCACTGAGTGAGTGTCAAATCTAATTATCAGGGTAGACATCAAAATGCACGTCTCAACTCTTCAACTCGTCAACTGCGGATGACCCTGTTACGACTGTTAGTTCACGGTGGCTGGGCGGAGGTGTGTGTGGGTGAGGAGCTGAGAGACTAAAGAGATTGCAGGTCTCACTGTAACACTGATTAAACCTCTCACCTAGCCAGATGATGGGATTCTCTCTCCTTAGACGACCCGGCACAAAGCTCTGCTACAGAGCTTACCCACACACACACACACACACACACAGACACACAGACACACACACACACACACACACACACACACACACATAGACGGCCACGCACACGCACGTTGATGTGGCCTAGTTTAGGCATCACTTGACAGTACGATTAATAAGACATGGATCAGGAGAAAGTCCTCACTGTTCTCACACCAGGCCCAGCGGGTTTGGGCCCTGGATGCCTCTGTGTTGGGGGGGGTGGGGGGGGCATGGGTTGGCGAGGCTGGGTGAAGCCTGGGGGCAGAGGGGCAGGCTGAGAGCACGCTGCCCTCGCAGTGCCCTGGCCTCCGCCTCACCCTCTTTTATGACCGGGCTGAAAGCAGAACCAGGGGTAAAGTTCTGGACCCGTCCGCCGGTACTGTTGGCCAGCTGTGAAAGCAGGTCATCAGCCTGGGCAGGGCAGGCAGGGAGCACACACACCACCTCTCCATCTCTCTCTCTCTCCCTCCCTCCCTGACGCATCACAGTCTCTCTGTCTGTCTGTCTGTCTGTCTCTTTCTCTCTCTCCCCCTCCCTGTCTGTGTCTCTGTCTCTCTGTCCGTCTTGTCTCTCTCTCTCTCTCTCTCTCTGTCTCTCTGTCCGTCTTGTCTCTCTCTCTCTGTCTGTCTGTCTGTCTCTCTCTCTCTGTGTCTCTGTCTCTCTCTCTGTCTGTCTTTCTCATCTTTCCAGTCTGTCACACATCTTTCCTCTTTCTCTCACTCCCCCACCCTCCCTCCCTCCCTCTCTCTCGGCCAACATAAGCCTAGATTTGACCACAGACGGGAGGACGCCAACGACCCATCAGATCAGATCAGATTAGATTAGATTAGGAGCCGTGGGCGGGGCAGACAGGTGTTCTGTCTGAGACGTGGATCAAGGCCGGTTCCACCCGGCCGCGGCTTTAAAACGGGTTCATCTGATTCAAGACATAAATCAAAAGGTATATTATCATCATTCTCTGAATAAACTGTCACCGTGCCTGTGGAACACACCTGGCCCTCACACGTGTACACGCATACGCATACGCACATCTGGTCTCTCTCTGACTCCATCCTCTCTTTCCTTTGATCGTACAATGCTAACATTAACATGACAGTACACAGTCCCCCCCCTACACCAAACCCTCGCATTTCGTGTGTGTGTGTGTGTGTGTGTGTGTGTGTGTGTGTGTGTGTAAAGAAAAACAGACACTGTTTAATCCAGCCTGTGTCAGAGGCAGGAAGCGAGCGTGTCCGTTTGATGTGTGTGTTTCCCTGACGACGGGGGGGACAAACGGCAGCACAGTACAACCCTGACGCCCTGGGTCAGCCCACACACCCACACACCCACTAGGGATGGACGGTTTTTCGGTTAAACCGAAAACCGGGGTTTATAAAAATAGAAACGGTTTTTTATCAAAACCGTCTGAAACCGTTTTTTTTTTTTTTTTATTTTTTTTGAAGAATAAAATAGAATAAGAATAAAACTGGAACATGTCACATGTTTGTCGTGTGTGAAAATAACAATGATACAGTCTGAATCTGCCGCGCAATGAGTGAGAGGTTTGGTCAGTTGTGAAGAATAACTGAGGATTAATATCTAATTGGGATTATATTTAAGGGTAACGAATCACTCTATGGGAAAGATAGTTGCCTTCAGTTATTGGTAGATAGGAAAGGTTTTTTACAATTACTCGCTTACATTTAATAAGATCATTTTCGCTGCTCTCTGTAAAGCACATTGGGTCACTTTTGTGAGAAATGCGCTATAGAAATAAAATGTGATTTGATTTGATATCAATCAATCAATCAAACTTTATTTATGTTCTATAGCACAAATCATGCATTGAATGTAACTCCAAGTGCAGTATTTACTAAACCACAATATAATAAAACAAGAGCTATACGGATCAAGAGTGTTTGTGCACAGCGCCACTGTGTGTGAAGGCGCTACTGAAAGTGATGACAGAACGCATGTCTCAGAAGATACGCGGTCACTTAGTGACGCAAAGGTAGTTCTGTATTTATCTCTATCTGTATTAGTACATTTATTTTGAAAGCTCTATTTTGACAGCTCTACCATGGGCACTTTTATTTTGATGGGGCATTCTTTGTTGACTGACTTACGACAGTTCAGGACGAGTCAGTCTCGCGGCATGTGGTTTTTATGAAAAGCTTTAAGTATGTTCACTGCATAATTCTAAGTCTAATATTTCAGTGATTATTGAGCAGTATTCAAATATTTAAATACATTGAGCAGCAGCTGAAACTTTGTCTAAGAACCAAGATATTGAGAAAGCAGTTCATTCAATGAAGACGCTGTTCCAAGAGATGATCTTCCGTGCAGGCGTGCACCCTGGATCAGCGGAGCTGGTGTGTTAAGTGTTCATGTGTTTTCATGTATGGTGTAGCTTACAAAAGTCTGCCTTTCCACTTATATTTGTGAAACTAAGTAGCCTAAATGTGTTGCGACTGTGCTTACGGTGTTTTAATGGTGTTCGACATGAGTGTATTGTAGCAGTAGGGCTCAATTATTTGAAATTGGCGCTCTTTAAAAAAAAAAAAAAAAAAAAAAAACTTTTTTTTTTTTTTTTTTTACTGTATTTTTCGGTTAACCGGAAAACCGCGGTTTTACTCTCTGACGGTTTTTCGGTTTCAATAATTGGAAACCGTCCATCCCTAACACCCACACACACACACACATTCACACTCACACACCCACACTCACACACACACACACACACACACACACACACACACTCACACACACCCACACACACACACACACTCACACTCACACACACACACACACACACACCCCCACACACACACACTCACACACACCCCCACACACACCCCCACCCACACACACTCACACACACACCCACACACCCACACACACACACACACACACACACACACCCACACACACGCACACACACACACACACACTAGGGATGGACGGTTTCCAATTATTGAAACCGAAAAACCGTCAGAGAGTAAAACCGGGGTTTTCCGGTTAACCGAAAAATACAAACAAACAAAACAAAAAAAACAAAACAAAAAAGAGCGCCAATTTCTAATAATTGAGCCCTACTGCTACAATACACTCATGTCGAACACCATTAAAACACCGTAAGCACAGTCGCAACACATTTAGGCTACTTAGTTTCACAAATATAAGTGGAAAGGCAGAATTTTGTAAGCTACACCATACATGAAAACACATGAACACTTAACACACCAGCTCCGCTGATCCAGGGTGCACGCCTGCACGGAAGATCATCTCTTGGAACAGCGTCTTCATTGAATGAACTGCTTTCTCAATATCTTGGTTCTTAGACAAAGTTTCAGCTGCTGCTCAATGTATTTAAATATCTGAATACTGCTCAATAATCACTGAAATATTAGACTTAGAATTATGCAGTGAACATACTTAAAGCTTTTCATAAAAACCACATGCCGCGAGACTGACTCGTCCTGAACTGTCCTAAGTCAATCAACAAAGAATGCCCCATCAAAATAAAAGTGCCCATGGTAGAGCTGTCAAAATAGA
>NC_137674.1:103776240-103786240 GCF_963989245.1 Nansenia antarctica
CCGGTCCTCCTGGCTCTGCACACATTGTGTCTTTGGCCTGGTCCAGCCTCATCCCACTGACGTGTGTGTATGGTAGACCTGGAGTTGTTTATCTCCTTCCTGTCAGCGAGTCTGTGTGTGTGTGTGTGTGTGTGTGTGTGTGTGTGTGTGTGTGTGTGTGTGTGTGTGTACGCTGGCTGAACTACTGAGAGACATTCTGCTGAAGTCATCAATCTCGAGCATGTGGGACAGCTCAGTTCAGCCTCTAGCCTCCATCTCCTCTCAGGCCCACCAGTCCCATCACACACACACACACACACACACACACACACAGTCTTAATAGCAGTACACACGTGGTTGTTAGGTTATGACTGGAACAGATCGGGAACTGAATGAGAGCTGGCTGAATGAGAGGCTGGATACAGAGACCAGAGAGTGGCTTTAATAAGGTAACTCGATTTGGTAATCAGCTTATTGGATCCATGCAGTGGCAGATTAGCCTTTCAACTGGGGCCTACTGGGTGAAACATCACAGCTCTTCCCCGGGCCTGCAGACATCATCATGATGATGAAATCCCCAACTCAACCCCGAGCCATCGACCCCCTAGCCTGGCATTCCTGTTGATCAGATTGGAACGACCGGTTGAATAAACAATACGGTGACATTTCCTTCCAGCGAAACGAGCCAAATCAGATCTTGAGATCGAGCTGCACTTCTTATCCAATTTTCAACACACACACACACACACACACACACACACACACACACACACACACACACAGGGAGAGAGAGAGAAAATGTCATACATTTTTACACACTCTCCCTGTAATGGTTCCAGGCCTATTGTAAGTCTGTCCATCGATCCAGCCAGCTCAGCAGCGTGTTCCCAGGCTGACCGGAGGGCCGGAGGTGTCTGTCTCCCATGGAGGAACCTGGCCGGCCCTCAGCTGGCTCTAGTCTGCCTCTGCTCTGCTCCCCTCTGGCACTACGTACGCGGAATGTTACGACTCCCTAGCTAATGGGGAAAATCAACACTTGTAAGAGGAACAATAACAGTGGTGATTGAGGGTTCAGTGATTCGGGTGGTGGAGAGGGGGGGGGTATCACGGAGGGTCCCCCATCTGGGAAGGGGAGCAACATATGGGGGACACGCTCGACATACATCCTGTTAACCGGAACCACATTTGAACCAATTGGGAAATGTAACATTAGTTACAGTTAGGGTGCGGCCCATACCGGTCCATGCTATCTGATTGTGATGGACTGAGCCGACGGTTGCTCTATGGTTGTTGTTGTTGTTGTTGTCGTTGTTACCACACGTGTCGTCTCAGCTGTGCAGCATGTGTTTGGAAAGTTTTTTAATGACAGTTTGTGTCGGTAAAAAACATTTCCTCCTATCTCCCGAATTCCCGATCCAGCATTTCAGATCCAGCCAAGATTGGTGCATCTTTAACCATAACGCTACAACACACAGCACATCTCACTCTCTCACACACAGAGGATGAGAAACCATACAAAGGGTGAATCAGCACCCTGGGTGTGTTGAGAAGTCAGGGCTTAACTTAACATTGATTTAGAGTCTCGTTATCTGACTTCACTTGACCCGCTCAGTCTCTCTCTCCACACACACACTTCACACACACACACACACACACACACACACACACACACAGACACAGACACAGACACAGACACAGACACGCGCGCGCGCACACACACACACACACACACACACACACACACACACACACACACACACACACACACTTCACACACTCACACAGCCTTTTAACCGTTATCAGTGTTCCAGCACTTAACAGACTTATCATAAAGTTATTCTCAACCCCTCCAGTCAACACACAGAGTGCCAACATGTCTGGACAGACAGACAGAGAGAGAGAGAGACAGGCGGACAACATATGGAAGCTACTCACAGTTCACACAACACTTCCATAAACAGTCACATCAGCTATGAATGTTTGCGCCTATGAGTGACACTTCTAAAGGCTTTCAATTGTGCCGCGCACACCCTATGAACCCAATCAGCGGGCTTGGACGCAATCTAGACCAGAAAGAGATCAGCCAAGAGTTGACTCAACACTCAACACTACATGACTTCATAACTGACTGACACATAAACGGCACACACACAAACATCCCAAAAAATTGTGTGACACATGTGTGTACACACACACACACACACAGGCTGGGAGCAGGGCCCAGACCACATTTCACAGGAGAGAGAGAGAGAGAGAGAGAGAGAGAGAGAGAGAGAGAGAGAGAGAGAGAGAACGAGAGAGAGAGAGAACGAGAGAGAGAGAGAACGAGAGAGAGAGAGAGAGAGAGAGAAAAAAAGACTGTAGCGAGATATGCGAGCTAAAAGCTGCATCACTGAGGCAGAAATAGCCCCAGCGTCAGGCTGGCCTGCTGTCTCCCACGGACACCATCTAACCAGGCCTAATGGGAGTCTGGGAGTCACTGAGCTCCAACTGGGGTCGACTGACACAGTGGTCGTTCTGCTCAGTCGACTTTCAGACCTTGGAATACATTTCTTGTTATTGCAGATGGCACTACTTCTTCTTATCGAAGGTTTTTACTTATGATGACTGGCTGCACTGATGTATAGTTGATTCACTTAATTTAGACAAATATAGTTATTGTAAGTCGCTTTGGAGTAAAAGTGTCCGCTAAATAACAAAAACGTCAAGAACATTTTTAATCTGAGGGCGCCATAAGAGTGCGTTATCCCACGAGCTCAAGAAAACAAAACCTCTCTAGCTCACTTGACCTCCTGGCTTGTGTGTTTTTCGAAAAAACATTAAAGTGAACATGATCCAACATAACCCTCTCCTCCTGTGTCCGCCTAAACCCTCACCAAGACTGTATTACCATCATGCATGTATGACCCAAGATCACAAGATTACATCTCACATAAGGCTGATGAGTGTGTGCCTGCCTGGCACCACTATACTGTGTGTGTGTGTGTGTGTGTGTGTGTGTGTGTGTGTGTGTGTGTCTGATGCGGTGTGGTGTGATGTGTGTGTGTGTGTGTGTGTGTGTGTCTTATGCGGTGTGGTGTGATGTGTGTGTGTGTGTGTGTGTCCAGCCTTGAAGTGAATGCATAGTTGTGTACAGTAGCGGTAGGGGGACAGGATCTGACACCCAGGTACCAACATCAACAGGCGAAGGCCACTGAGGATGATGTCATCTGGGCAGCTCTACAGCTCTACTGCCCCTCCGCCCAGGGTGTCACAGGTCAGTGTCAACACTATGCAATACTGTCACCTACTCTGGAGGGACGCTAGAGGCTAAGTGGGATACTTGGGACGAACCTCCATCGGCCGGTGCAACCCCAGTGTTCCCTGATCTCTATGAAGTGGAGTGGAGGGTCACTGTAATCTTTAAAAACCTAACCGTAACTCTTACCTAACCATTTTAAATCTCAACTTCAATGGGGTAACATCAAAGTTGGGCCATTCCAAAGCATCCCACTTAGCCTTTACCATAAAGCAGAAAGCACTGTCACCTCCTCTGAAGGCAAACCATGTGCTCGAGAGCCAGCCATGGTGAGGCAAGCATGGGTCACCCTTCAAACCAAATGTAGAGGACAAGAGCAGTGAACAGATTGTTACACATCACTGACTTCAAGGCAATAGGAGTTGTTTCACTGTATACCTTTCACACAAGATACAAAGGTCAACAAGTTGGTCAAGGCTAAGAGAACACCTGTTGGCTCATCCTGTGTCGTAAGGCGGTCAGCTAATGAACAACAGAAGACGGTCTCAAAGAGCTAGAGTAAGCGAAAACTGGAAGAGAATTGAGAATATTGTTGCTGCTGCTGCTGCTGCGAAGCTTTCATACTCGCTGGAACACACCTACCTGGGTGAACCGCTCTCCCACACTCCATCATAACGACTAACTGGAGCTGTGTAAAGCCATGGGACTAGAGTCAGGGACAACGAGAACCACAGGACACACAGACAGAGACAGAGAGAGAGAGACAGAGAGAGATACAGAGAGAGAGAGACAGAGACAGAGAGAGACAGACAGACAGACAGACAGAGACAGTACCTCAGCCAGCTAAAATATGCCAGTTAGTACGTCCAACTCAACTGACGGAGAGGTGACAACTGACAAGTCTGTAATTATATGACAACAAACATGTGTGAATGCAGTAGTAGGTAGGTAGTTAGTTGGGTAGGTAGGTAGTTAGTTGGGTATTTAGGTTGTTAGTTAGTTGGGTAGTTAGGTAGGTAGGGAGTTAGTTAGAATGTTTAGTGTTGCATAACAAACCCCTGCTGGTTAGTTAACTTCTTGTCTGGCCCAGTGACAGTGAGTCCCTCGAAAACGGATAGCTCGACAATCAAGACATCAATGTTGTCAACAACATAGCTTAAAGCAAAGCTCGTTAGTAATGTCACGCGACGCAACGCTACGGGGTTACAACGCTACGGGGTTACCCTGATAAAAGATAAAAGTCTGTGGGCTGGAATCGTGTTTTGTTGCCCCTGACGACCCTGTTTGAGGTTAGCTAAGCTTAGTAGCTGTCAGAAGGTGGATGGGGGGGGGGATTCACATTTTCTATCTAGGTAGCTTCCTAGTTGACTAACGTTAAGCTCCATGTTCGTGACTCACGCCTGTCAATAAAAGCAAAGTTGGCTAAGCTAGCCTATTAACCTAGTGCCTTACGAGGTGTAAGGCTAACTAGCTACGTTACGAGGTGTTAGTGGCGTTAACAGAAAGTAAACGAGTGACAGTAGCAGCGAGCTAACACACGCTAGCATGGCTGGCTAGCTAAGCTAAACACACGGTTACCTGACTGACTTCCCACTGTAAGCTAACTAACAGGTTAGCACGTTAGCTTGCAAAATGTAAAAGAATACAATCTATGTATGACCAGTTGGGTGAGAGCTGTTTGTGTGTACTTACGTTTTTAGGATAAATGTGTTTTCTTCCCAATTGTCTTCTCTTCTGGTTGCAATGGAACTTGTCTTGTCTTTGCTACTTGGTTTATTAGTTTTTCTGAGATCAAGCTAGCTGTCTTAGCTACCAGTGGGCTAGCTATGGCTTTACACGATCAATTCCCCTTTCAACATATCTCTGCACTGACTGCGGGCTTTTTTATGCATGTTTGGCAACCTTAAACCAAGACAGCGCTGTGAGAAGCATGGATTGGGGGAATTGAATACAACAATAGAAGCAAGTGGATAATGGAAGAAATGCACTGGCTTTGGCTAAGCTAAGCTAAATGTATGAAACAGATGACGTCCCCTCCTCCATTGACGGACCACAGCAGTGCGTGATCACCTCGCTGCTCCGTGTCCAGCTCCGGGGGAGGGACAAGCCTCCGCACTCCTGCTACCCATTGGTCAGAGTCTACAAAGTCGCGCTGAGATTGGTTAGCTGTTTTTGTCAGTCAAATGACATTGTGGCCCATCCTCAGCATTGGTGAGATATTGAATAAATATTGCTTTATTTTAGATTGTATGTACAGTGAGTAATAATATGTGCAACTCACATGGAATACGTTCATTTAGTTAATTTACCTTACATTGTAAGTCCCTGATTCAACTTTGGTTGTGGCATTTAGTATAGGCCTAGGCCTTGTGAAATCTTGTGACATATCCAATCAAGTGCAAAGTAATAATAAATAATAATAATACATTTATTTTATAAGGCGCCTTTCATGGCACTCAAGGTCGCCGAAGTGTGGGTCCAACCATCATCCTAAGTTCTCTCTTTGTCATATAAAACATGTATAAAACCATATACTGATGCAGACCTTGGTTGTTACCCCAAAGGTCAAGAGAGCTCTCAAGTCTCAATAGCTTTTGCCAGCGTCAATACTTTTGTCATTGTCATGTAAATTCTATTCTGTATTTACATTTTTGGCATTCAGCAGACGCCTTTATCCAGAGCTACTTATGTACTGAATTGCTTAATCCAAATGCCTCACCTGAAGTTCCCAATAGAAAAAAATTTCTCTATTAAAAATGTATCGAAAAAGTTAATCTATTCTATTCATTTCTATTCTATATACTTTACAATACGAGATGTCACCCGTGTCTCTGTGAATGTGTGGGTGTACATTCCTGAGAGGATGTATCTTTGTGTTATTGTCGGGTTTCCTTGACCCCACAGCTCCAGAGTCACCTATTTAAGTTGCCCTCAGAAATCACATTATTCACGAGTCAAGTACTTGTTTTCCCCTGTTTCTTACGCACATTTTCTGTGAGATCCTAGGAAGTAAGGATTTGCACTTAAAGTGTCCTTCTGCTACTCCTCAAATATAAAAGAATGGTCTCTCCCTGGCTGTGAAGGGTTAGGGTTAACAGCTTGTCACAGCAGGGCTAAGAGGCGGAGGAGGCCGCGAACTGACAATTTAAGGGCGGTTCTGTGAAAAAAGAAAGATTCTAAGAGAGACTACTACACTCCACGGTTGCCGTGGCAACGGAAGTGCCCTCACTTCATGGTCTCCATAGCGATGGCTGTTTCCTTTTGCAGTCGCCAAGTGCCCGGCTCGATGTTCGAGAAGGGGGAGAAGGTTGGGGAGGGGAATAGGGGAGAGGAGAGGGGAGGGGAAGAGGGAAGGGGAGGGGAGGGGAGGGGGAGGGGAAATGGAGAGGAGAGGAGAGGTGAGGAGGAGAGAGGAGAGGAGAAGAGGGGAGAGGAAAAGGGAGGAGAGATGGGGAAAGGAGAGGATGGGAGTGTAGGGGAGGGGAGATGATAGAAAAGAGAGGAGGAGAGGGAAAGGGAGGAGAGGGGAGGAGAGTATAGGGGAGGGGAGGGGAGAGGAGATGAACCAACATTGATCAATAAAGTGGTGTTTTACTGAAAGGAAATCAGGCCATTTACATAAACTGAGTAATAATAGTATCAGATAAATACCTCTCTGTCCAGAGAGGCTTGTCTAGAAACAACCCCCAGTCCTCCATCCCTAGACACTTTTATAAATCTTAGATCTGAATGTGTTGGATAGGTTTGGATAGGTCTGAATAGGTTTGGTTAGGTCTGGATAGGTTTGGATAGGTCTGGATAGGTTTGGATAGGTCTGGATAGGTTTGGATAGGTCTGAATAGGTTTGGTTAGGTCTGAATAGGTTTGGTTAGGTCTGGATAGGTTTGGTTAGGTCTGGATAGGTTTGGATAGGTCTGGATAGGTTTGGATCGGTTTGGATAGATCTGTATAGATCTGTATAGGTTTGGATAGGTCTAAATAGACTATTCAGACCCCTTCACTTTTTCCACATGTTGTTTTGTTATAGACATCATTAAAAAAAAATATATAATTAAAATAATTTGCCATCATTTCATACACAATGTCTCAGAATGACAAAGCAAAAACACGTTTTTAGAAATGTCAGGAAACATATAAAAATTCAAATACAGAAGTACCTCATGTACACAAGTATTCAGATCCTTTCCTATGACACCCTTAAAACAAATCATTCAATAAGTTGAATTGAATCAATCTTAATGTTAAGGATAATAGTTCATGTAATTTTGGAATGAATATCTTTGTTTTTATAGGGTCTCTAATTTGCATAGGAAAAAAGTGAAGGGGTCTGAATACTTTCTGAAGGCACTGTACTATAAGCAAGATGGCGGAAATTCAACCTGACCCATCAAAGTGCATGGAGGAGTGACCAGTATGTGCAGAACTCGGCTGCCAGGGTTCTCACCCACACCAAACCCTGGCAGCACATCACCCCCACCCTCATTCACCTTCACTGGCTTCCGGTCCTGGAAAATCCTGCATCACATACAAAATCCTCCTTCTCACCTACAAATCCCTCCACGGATGTACCTAACTAGTACCTAACTGACATTCTCTGCCAACATACCCCATCCCGGAACCTGTAGTCTTCAGACATGGGTCTGCTTTCCACCCCCCGCACCACCCTATGGACCTTCGGGGACAGAACCTTCAGTGTGGCAGCACCCACCCTCTGGAACTCTCTCCCAACAGTGATTTGCAATGCTCCTACCCTGGACACTTTCAAATCAGCCCTCAAAACTCCTCTGTTCACCAAGGCCTTTGGCCCCTAGTTTAGTTTTGTCGCTGTCACTGTCTCTTGTTTTTTTTTCTGTTGTGTGTGTCTGTCTGACTTTCTGTCTGTAAATTCTGTAAAGCGTCCTTGGGTTTGTGAAAGGCGCTATATAAAACCAAGATATTATTATTATTATTATTATTATTATTATTATTATTATTATTATCTTGCTTTTCTATCCACCCCTTCTCAGATCTCCACAAGGGCCTGGGGTTAAGGCAGGGACTAGGGCTGTAACAATCCTGTGCTCTCCTAGAAGAATGAGAGAGTAAGTAAAGCTTAAACCCACGTTCTGTAAGGTGCTCTAACCTTTCCCCTCACCATACCGCTCCATTCTCCCGCTGACGAGAGCTTGTCATCAGACAAACACAACATGTATTATTCTATTATTCCAGACCAATGCTGGGGCGGGGGGGTGGGGGGGTGTTGAGGAGCTTTAGCCAGTGTGAAATCAGGGGAGTTTTGAAACTGCCATAGCAAAGCAATCATGCTCTGGCCTAGGGACACACTTCAGACATAAGAGGCTCTTCAGGCCTGATTCTTCCGCTGGATAGACGGACGCCGCGTCTCTCCAGAGGCCAGGTCAACATGACTGATATGGGAAAAGGCTGTTTGAGTCGGATGAAATGCAAGTGTGTTTGTTTTGTGAGTATTTAATGGTTAATTCCACTGCTTATTCACTGTGTGTGTGTGTGTGTGTGTGTGCATGCATGTGTGTGTTTGGTATGTGTGTCTATGAACTGCATGCGTATCGGCGGGAAGGGGGGCCGGCTCCTCTCCCTCTGTAATGGGATTACACTCATTAAACAGCTGTTTGTTACACGGCAGCGGACCTCTCTCTGTGCCTTTCCCAGGGTTGTTCCGGACCTTTCTGATCCGCGAGGGGGGGGGGGTGGGTGGGTGAGGGGCAGGAGAGGTGGGGTAACTGTCAGGGTGGGGTGGAGGGGGGCGGGGGGGGTGGGGGGGGGCGGTTGGGGGGTTGGGAGGTAGTAGACCTACGAACAAGCACAGCTGCCCGATGCGGATTAGTGTGTGTGTGTGTGTGTGTGTGTGTGTGTGTGTGTGGGGGGGGGGTTCCCCATGACCCCGTGACGAATCACATGCCATTCACACACATGCACATATTTCCTGATACACCCGCTCTGCTCGGGAACATGGAACATGTGTGTGTGTGTGTGTGCATTTGTATGTATCTGTGTCATGAGCAGACATGCTTCAGGGCCATATGTCATATGAATTAATTCCGACCACGGCCTCGCCCCAGAAGGCCCTAAATGGGACACAATGGAGCACAATGTTACACAGTACACACAAGAATTAATCAAACCTACAACAACAATGGGAACCTCAAGCGTTCAAGTATACGTACCTGTATAGGGGAGGCTGGTGGAGGTGGAAATGAGAGGACGGGGGGAGGGGGGCTCATTGTACTGCATGGATTCCCCTGGAGCCTCCCCTGGAGTCTGGCGTGACAGACTGGAGGCCAGTTGTTCTGACTGGAAGAAGAGCAGAGTCTTTTTACAGTACCTGGCTATCAGCAGCGTGACAGCGCCATCTAGTGGCTGAAAGCAGTTTTCATGTTCAGCGTTAATTCTGGTGTGTGTCGAGTCGGACGTTTACCGTCTGAGATGAGTCATGTGGTCACCACGAACGTGAGCAGCTCTTCGGTCTTCAACAGTGGAGGCTGGTAGAGGTAGAAATCACTTGGGTAGTAGTGGGGATTACTCACCGAATCCATAGCATTGCAATATTTCGGCTTGACTAGCGAGTGTGTCATTGATTTTCAACAACATTCTTCTGAATTAAGGTCCAACATTTGGTCCGTTGCCGACTTGTTCCCGCTTTCACCAGCTGCTGTCACATATACTACCATACTGCTGACACATATAGGGGCTCGGAGCTAGGGGTCAGGGGGCTAGGAGGTACAGCAGACTAGGGGTTAGGCGGCTAGGGGGCTTGGGGCAGGTTTG
>NC_137674.1:103791240-103793740 GCF_963989245.1 Nansenia antarctica
TGTGAGTGTGTGTGTGAGTGCGCCCGCGTGTGTGTGTGAGTGTGTGTATGTTTGTGTGTGCATACATGCGGCACGTGTGTGTGTGTGTGTGTGCATGCATACATGCGTGTGTGTGGTGTATGTGTGTGTGTCTGTGTGTGTGTGCGTGTCTATATGATATGATGCCCGTGAGAGAGGGGCCATAACGAGGGTCAGTCTCGAGGTTGTTTGCTGATCACAAAGCGTAGACGTGGAATGCGTAACGTAAACACACCCCTGTGTTAGCCAGATCACAGAACAATGCATTCCCCCCTCGCCTTCTCACCCCCCCCCGCCCCCCTTCCCCCCCCCAAAAAAAAGAACTCTCCATGATCCCCAGACCCCCCCCCCCCCCCCCCCTCCACCACCAACGCCCCGGGGCTCTGTTTTCACAGGCAGAGGGGGCAGAATGCAGAGCGCGGCGCATCAGTAATCTCTGTCCCCCCGGGAACGCAGACTCTAACTGATAAGTGCCAGGGAGCGGGCGGGGGGGGGACGGACTGACTCTGTGAGGAGCGTCTTCACCGGAGCGCGATGGCACGCGGGGCCGGCCACTCAGAGCGCGGCGGCGTAATGCGAGAGGACGTGGCTGACATTACACACCGCCCGATGCCGATCGCAGACGGACGGAGAGAAGGACCTCACAGGCCAACTAGAGAGGGAGAGGGAGAGAGATGGATGGAGAGAGATAGAGCGTGAGAGAGAGAGAGAGATGGAGAGGGAAAGAGCGTGAGAGAGAGAGAGGCCTCTCTAGTAGGGTTATTAAACGCCCCCCCCCGCCCCCACACACACCCATTCACACACACACACCCATTCACACACACACACACACACACACACACACACACACACACACACACCCCCTGCAGCAGTCATAGAGAGGGGTTAAGGGGGTTTAGGTCAAGGGTCGGATTTTCACATTTTCCTTTTGTTTACTATTGTTTGTTTATGAATGTTTGTTTTCCGGTGTGACGATTTGATCACACGGTCGGTTGGTCACATGTCACATCCCTGGGTGCTAATGGATGCGCTGATGCTATTTGTGCTATTTGTGTTGGTTTGTTTATTTGTTTTTTCCTCAACACCATTCTTTCAGGGCACGGGTTAAAGAGGGAGGTGGAGTTGGATAGAAGAAATCATCAATCCAACCTTTTCCACAAGGATCTCCTTTAGATCTGTCTCTCTGTGTTCAGACACACACATGCTGCACACACACACATGCTGCACACACACACATGCTGCATACACACACACGCACGCACGCACACACAATGGGCCGGCTGTGGCGCAGGAGGTAGAGTCAGCGTCTAATGATCGCAAGGTCAGCATATCGGCTGAATGAGATGGGTGAATGAGAGGCTGTTGTAAAGCGCTTTGGAATAAGATGCTACATAAGTCAGTCCATTTACACACACACGAGCACTAGCACGAGCGCACATGCATTCACACACACACAGACGTGCACACACACGCACACACACACACACACACACACACACACACACACACACAGATGTGGAACCTCACTCATACCTTCCTACCCCGGCTCTAAAGGGCAGGTTTCCTGTCAGCTCAGGGCAACAGCGAGGCCTTGTTGTGATTGGTCGGTGGAGGGAGGTGAGGAGAGGTCACATCAGGTGACTGCTCTCACCTTCCCAAAGTGTCGCCGGGTGGAGGTGAGGACAAAGGAAAAGGCCAAAATGGTTGGAATTGAAAAATGCAACATAAAGGGACAGTGCTGCAAATGTCATTTAGCTCAGGGCTGGAGGTGTCAGGAGGGGGGGGACCTTTGAAGAATTGTGTTTGAGAGAGAGGGAGAGAGAGAGAGAACGAGAGAAAAAAAAAGAGAGAGAGAGACGGGGAGGTGTGTGGACACCAGGAAGGTCACCTTGTCGCCGTAGAAACACAGAGCCCCCTGGGAACTCCAGGGTTTTAGTTGTGAAGGCAGAACTCAGATGGCCAGGAACAAGCCCGAACAAGCCCGTTTTAGACGGGCAGAACTTAGCCATGATGGATGTGAACAGGCCCAGGGTCTCAGCTGTGAAGGCAGACTGGCCCAACTCAAAATATGGTTCCAAAATGTGTTAGGCTATAGGCCTACTGCATTAGATAACACTCCTAGCTCTCCATTTTGCACCCTATTATAACGTTCTTCATGATGAATTGGCGTCACCTCGAAACTCTCTCTATGGCAAGATGCGTCTTTCACCATAGTTTTGTCAAAATTGCGCCAATCAGTGTAATTATGTAAATGCTGCATATCTCTGGTAAGGTGTATCATTCACCCAAGTTTTATCCATAGTCCCAGGGGTGTCCCATGTGCCATACGAACAGACAGAATTGTGTGACATACGAATGGACAGAGACCTAAATAGTAGTCCCCTCCCTGATTTCATTGTGGCGGACAATAAGAAAAAATTGAATAAAACACCAGACACAGCTGATATGACATCCTAGTGCTGCACAAGGTCATTGCACGATG
>NC_137674.1:103798740-103823740 GCF_963989245.1 Nansenia antarctica
TGGTGGAGAGAGAGTCTCACTCTGACACCTGCCACCACCACTGGGCAGAGAAGGGCTGTGTGTGTGTATGTGTGTATGTGTGCCCGTGCGTACACGCGCGCGTGTGTGCGTGTGCGTGCGTGTGTGTTTGTGTGCGTGTGTGCGTGTGTGTGTGCACTCACACACACACACACACACACGCACACACAGCAGCAGAGTGGTGGGTCTGCACCTGGACAGGAATGCTGTCAACACAGGCTTTAGATCACTAAGAGGCCGGCACTCCATCTACCTGTTTTAACACATCTCACACTCAGCTGAACACATGGCGGAGGCTCTGAAACCTCTGGCCTCCTCCTCCCTCTCCCCCTCCTCCTCCTCCCTCTCCTCCTCCCTCTCCCCCTCCTCCTCCTCCCTCTCCTCCTCCCTCTCCTCCTCCCTCTCCCCCTCCTCCTCCTCCCTCTCCTCCTCCCTCTCCTCCTCCCTCTCCCCCTCCCTCTCCTCCTCCCTCTCCCCCCGCTGTTCCACAATGGAGGAAGGGAGGAAGGGAGGGATTGTTTGTATGAATTGTCTGGGCCAGGTTATCAATTGGAGGGGGGGGGGGCAAAAGTCTTTAAGTAAAGAAGTGAAAATAATGATTAAATAATAGATAATACTGTTGAATAATTGATCAGTTACACAAATGCATTCATGCTGCGGAAAAATAGACCTGAGTCTTTCATGAGTTCATTCAGCAGAGAGAGAAAGAGAGGGAAGGAGGGAGAGAGAGGGGTGGGCATTGCCTGGTGACCTCCTACTATACACTGTATTATTCAGTTACCTTCAGATCATCCCCTCCTCTCCTCTACTCTCCTCTCATCCCCCTCTCCTCTCCTCCCCCCCCCTATTTGCCGTATTCAGACTTGATTCCCACACAGGTTTGTTCTCGCTCATCTCCCAGTGAATGACACCCTGCAAAACTGAGTGAAGTGCACAGATCTCCAGTCTTCATAGGACCGTTTGGAAATACATCTCTCTAGGGCCCTGCTGGCGGCATGTGGTCCTTTTAAGCATTCAGAGACACTTCTTCATGCGGTACCATTGCAGTTACAGTATATATGTGACAGAAGCTGGTGAAATCCTTCAGCAGCAACCAATCAAAATGTTCAGACTTTTATTCTGAAAAATATAAATACACTGACTCTGTCTCGGTCTCTGACTCTGTCGCTGTCTCTGTCTCTGTCTCTGACTCTGTCTCTGTCTCTGTCTCTGACTCTGACTCTGTCTCTGTCTCTGTCTCTGTCTCTGTCTCTGTCTCTGACTCTGACTCTGTCTCTGTCTCTGACTCTGTCTCTGTCTCTGTCTCTGTCTCTGTCTCTGACTCTGACTCTGTCTCTGTCTCTGACTCTGTCTCTGTCTCTGTCTCTGTCTCTGTCTCTGTCTCTGTGTCTGTCTCTGTCTCTGTCTCTGTCTCTGACTCTGTCTCTGTCTCGGACTCTGACTGTCTCTGTCTCTGTCTCTGTCTCTGTGTCTGTCTCTGTCTCTGTCTCTCTCTTTGTCTCTGTCTCTGTCTCTGACTCTGACTCTGTCTCTGTCTCTGACTCTGACTCTGTCTCTGTCTCTGTCTCTGTCTCTGTCTCTGACTCTGTCTCTGTCTCTGTCTCTGTCTAGACCAGACATGTCTTGTCATTGTGAGGGAGACAAGAGGGGAGACAGGAGGGTAGGGGGGAGGGAAGAGGAGTGAAGGGGGAGGGGGGCGGGGGGTGACCCCTCATAGCAGCCCCCTGCCCTCTGTCTTGCCTGGCTCGTGCCATCAGATTGAGCTGCCCACCATGACTTGCCAGGCACCCCCCCCCCCCCCCCCCACCCCTCTCCCCCCTCCCACCCGCTCCCTCTCTCCCTCCCCTGTCTCTCGACGGGTAGTCTGACAGACAGGGGCACAGATAGATGGGCACTGCCAACGCGTCCACCCCCTCTTCCCTGTGCCCCTCTCTTCGGGGGAGCTCGATGGGCAGTGTGTCCCCCCCCCCCTCCCACACACACACACACACACACACACACACACACACACGCAGACAGGGTCTTGACAGCTCCAGCAGTTCCAGCAGGGGAGGAGGACATGCCTGGCAGGCAAGGCCTGTTCACTGTCACCTGTCAGTTGGCTGCATCAACAGCAGGGTGGCAAACAGCATGGGTGTGTGTGTGTGTGTGTGTATGTGTGTCATCTGAGGAGAACAGGGGGACGGCATGGCGCACGTCGACCTCTCCGGACCTCCGGCGGCTCTGAGGCACAACACGGGACGCAGCGACCTACTGGGCGTCGCCCGGCGCCTGACAACACCCCACCTGGGTGACCTTTACCCTGCGTGACCCCCAGTGGGAGCCAATCACAGTCTACCTAGCGGCCATGCGGGAGACGCCTCCCCTCCAAACAAACAACAGCAGCTTGTGGCGGACATCTTTGACAGGTTGGGGGTGGAGGGTGTAGGAGCCGGTGGGGGGGAGGGGGGTTGCGTGTGTGTGTGTGTGTGTGTAGGGGGGGGGGGGGGGGGTTGTAAAGGTCCAACATGAGATGCTGATGTGATAATGAAAGAAAGGATAGTCAAGCACAACGGTATTCTTTACAAAACTCCAACCTTTTAGACAACTAAACCTTTGTGTTTATGGGTCTCAGAGTGCATGTTTCAAGTTTCAAATGTTATTGTTATGTCACATTACACAAGTGTAAGAGTGAGAGAACATTCTTAGGCTTCGGTTCCTGACATTTCAGCACAAGACAATAAGTCTCATCGCCATCGATGATCAGGCCAATCACTGTTGTGTCATCAGCGAATTGAATGACCTGTGCATGGCCACGCAGTCGTGGGTGTACAGGGAGTAGAGAAGGGGACTCAGGACACAGCCTTGGGGGGCTCCTGTGTTGAGGATCAGAAGGGTGGAGGTCTTTGAGCCCATTCTCACCACCTGTCGTCTGTCTGACAGGAAGTCCAGGATCCAGTGGCATAGTTAAGGCGGGTTAAGGCCTAGGTCTCTGAACTTGGTGTTGAGTCTGGAAGGGACAATGGTGTTGAATGCTGAACTGCAGTCTACGAACAAACAGCATCCTCACATCTTGTCCAGGTGGGTGAGGGCGGAGTGGAGTTTTTTTTTGTCGCCGGATTTGAAAGCAGAATCTCTCACAGTAAGTGCAACCCTGACTGCTCTATTAATCCACGGCTTCTGATTTGGAATGTTACTGTAGATGTAATCAGGCTAGGGGGGGGGGCTCTCCCTTCATGTTCTACTATAATATGCACATGTTCCTAACACACTGTTATCACAAAAGAGAGATGAGGGTTGAACAACGACAACATTTTCAGTAGGCAAATTATTTTTCATATGCTATTATTTCCCCCGTTTTATGATAGGGAGCACTGAGGAAATGCTTGGCGTCATAACCTCCAGGGGTATGCAACCGTCCAACACCTCTACCTACCTGCCCCCGAGTGGGACAAGAGCGCCCCCCGTTGGAGAAGTCAACGCTGCTGCCGCATTTCACACTGGCCTAACGAGGCACGACTGATCACTTCGGAGGGAGGTGACAACATTTTGGTCAAATACCCGTGTAGGGTAGGATATCATACCAATTGGTGACAATTTGGCGTATAACCAATAATCTGCAATTCAACACATGCATGTTTGTTTGAACATAAATAATGTAGCCTTAATAATTAATTAATAATATTATTATTTTTATTTTTTATTTTTTTATCGCAAATAGCCTACATTGAATTTGGTCATCACTATTGCTCACACTTGCTAAATGTTTTTCATTCTTCCTTGATTGACTGGTTCAGAGTCGCTATGTTCGTCCTATGTTGAGTGCTAAATGATATTGATATCACAAATCACGTTATCCGAGATAAGAGTCAAATCCGTGCAGCCCAAGCAGAGAGGGGCTGTATTAACGGTCCCTGACCCAACCATGTGCCTGTCTGTTACTGTACTACACACTGTACTGACCGCAGGCATAGACAGAAGAGGCGGAGATGGGGTCATACGATTACTGTTTCTTCGGGGGATATATGGTGAAAACGAATTATAATTATAATTATGTTTAGATACCAACTCAGCAATTAAAATAATAATAACAATAACACGACGTATACCGCAATGATCATGTAATATCACAATACGCGCTCACATTTTGTCACATGAATTAAAACAGTGTCAGTGACTCCACACGGACACCCCTCTCCCGCTCCGGTTGGTTTCGCCCGTCGTCCTTTGGCCCTGGCCACGTGGTGCGGATGTCCTTCCTCCCTTCTGAGCTGTTTAGAAGTTAAACATGGCTGCGCTCTTGAGATCGGCACGGCTACTGAAGTTCTCGCCTTCGGGCTTGATCCAGATCACCGGGACCAGCAGAACCGGGCCGCCTGTCAGCCGGCTGTACAGCGGAGGTGCCAGCGGCAGAGGGATCGGAGTGTGTTCGAGACAAATCGCCCCTGGCACCCTGAATGTGTCCAGGTACTGACTGCGTTTAGGCTATCCGGCTAATCGGTCCATGTGTTGTCATTGAGACGTTCGAGTCAATGACAGCACGGGTTAGGCATCTAAACATCTATTTGACTAAACCTGTATTGTATCCTGACAGCATCACGCATTTATAACTACTGACATCTCATTTTATCGTGTAGAAAGCTTATCATGCGTCACAGACAGTCCCTCTTGCATAAGATAACATTGCAATGCAATCTGATGATGTTGTTCATTCTTAAAATGCCTCTTTAACTCACTGACTAATGTCATGATGCGTATTGGGCTACTGGCAGTGTTTACTATAACCCAAAATAATAAATGTTCCTAATCCAACAACTTCTGGTTGTAGACAGTATCAAGGTATGCTGAGATGAGGGGGCATCACTGGGGTGGGCTGGGGGGTTCAGGTCAAGGTCAAGATAGTTTTTGGGAGCTTTACATTTTTTGTCAAATGTTTTTTTTTCAAATGTAAAAGCAAAAGTCATGGCGAACATATAAACACTTAATCATCACATCAAACACAGTAAAAACACTGACACACTGTACTATACACAGGCAGTGTGTATTAACCAGGGGAGGCAGGTGGAGGTCGAAATTGGAGGACAGGCTCATTGTAATGTATGGAATGAGGACTGGTTTCATACACGTGTGACCCTGTTCCAACCCTTACCCCTGCCCCCCCCCATTTCCAGGTGTTTGTGGCCCTACGCGGGGGTGCGTCAGTACGGGGTAGTCCCGGAGCAGAGGGGGGCTTCTTGGGATGAGGCCAGCGTGGGGGTGCGCTCTAAGCAGGCCCAGCAGTTCGACTGGGCCCTGGCCAAGCTAGACAGCTCAGTCCGCAGGACGGGCCGCATCACCAAGACTCTGCTGCTGAAGATCTTCCATGACATCAGCAGAACCGGTACGGGACATCTCACCAACACCAACCCTCTCTGCTTCCTGGTGGTCTCTCTCTCCCCCTCCTCTCTCTCTCTTATTTATATCATTAGATCTTGCTTTTTCTCTAACCATCCATCCACTTCACTCACTCCTCTTCACCTTCACCTAACCAGAACCCCCTACATACAGAGTGTGCTCCGTACTGACTCTCTCTCTCTCTCTCTCTCTCTCTCTCTCTCTCTCTCTCTCTCTCTCTCTCTCTCTCTCTCTCTCTCTCTCTCTCTCTCTCTCTCTCTCTCTCTCTCCTCCCCAGGCTACCCCAGTGGGAACCAGGCCCTCCTCCTCCTGAGGAGCTGTGGGTCTCTGCTCCCAGAGATGCCCCTGTCTGAACGCACAGAGCTGGCACACCGCATCTGGGACAAGCTGCACGAGCTAGGTGTGTGTCCTGTGTGTGTGTGTCCTGTGTCCATCCTGTGTGTGTCATTTGTGTGTTGTGTGTGTTGTTTGTGTTGTGTGTGTTGTTTGTGTTGTGTGTGTGTGTGTCGTGTGTGTTGTGTGTGTCTGTGTCTGTGTCTGTGTGTGTGTGTGTGTGTGTGTGTGTGTCTATGTGTCTGTGTCTCTGTGTGTGTGTGTGTGTGTGTGTGTGTGGTGGGAGACAATCAAAGAGACTAATGAATATGGGAGCAATAGGGAGTGGTTCTTCAACATCGTTGATTTGCAAGCGAGCAAAAGAAAGTGAATGATTGTATTGTTGTTTACCTGGTAATGCTTTAGGAGATGACCGAAAACTAAAGAGTGTGTGTGTGTGTGTGTGTGTGTGTGTGTAGGTGCATCCTATGATGCCAGCCATTACAACGCCCTGCTGAAGGTCTACCTGCAGAACGAGTTCAAGTTCTCCCCCACAGAATTCCTGGCTAGGATGGAGGCTGCCAATGTGCAGCCCAACAGAGTGAGTGGATCAGCCCTTAGCCTCCAATGTCCAGCCTCTAACCTCTAACCTCTTACCTCTAACCCCTAGCATCTTATCCCGAGCCTCTAGCCCCTAGCCTCTAACCCCTAGCCTCCAATGTCCAGCCCCTAGCCTCTAACCCCTAGCCTCTAAAGCCCAGCCCCTAGCCTCTAACCTCTAGCCTCTCCTGAGAGTCAGTCTTCCAGTATGTTTTATCACCTGACTGTTCTAATCTAATATATTTCAATTGTATATGTTTCCGTACTTTTATATTTGATTATATTCTGTTATATTCTAGTCCAGTTACCTCTTGTGTCCATGTGAGCGATGGTAGTTAACAGTTGTTCATGTGTGTAGGTGACCTTCCAGAGACTGATAGCAGCGTACTGTCACCACGGAGACATAGAGGGAGCCAGGTGAGACCTGATTAACTCTTTTAATATCTCTGATTATCTCTGATTAACTCTTTTAATATCTCTGATTAACTCTTTTAATATCTCAGATTATCTCTTTAATATCTCAGATTATCTCCTTAATATCTCTGATTATCTCTTTAATATCTCTGATTAACTCTTTTTAATATCTCTGATTATGTCTTTAATATCTCTGATTATGTCTTTAATATCTCTGATTAACTCTTTTAATATCTCTGATTATCTCTTTAATATCTCTGATTATGTCTTTAATATCTCTGATTAACTCTTTTAATATCTCTGATTATCTCTTTAATATCTCTGATTATATCTTTTATCTCTGATTATATCTTTAATATCTCTCCATTCTCTCTTTCCAGCACCATCCTGGGTTTCATGAAGACCAAGGATCTACCAATCACAGAAGCCGTTTTCAACTGTCTGGTGACCGGCCACGCCCGTGCTGGGTGAGTGACATGTTGATCCCGCGTGGTTCAGTCGCTCGAACACGGTGCTAGCAACGCTAACGTTGTGGGTTCGATTCCCGCCGGGACCATATGTACCCCAAAATGTATGCAGTCACTGTACTGTTAGTCGCTTTGGATGAAAGCATCTTACTAAATGGCTTATTATTATTATTATTGTTATTATTATTGTTATTATTATTATTACATGTTTTAATTTACAGTTCTGACAGTCGTGTCATGTATAAGATGTCTAGGAGTCTCTGAACTAGCTCGTGATGACATTGTGATTTGTTTGAATGTGCTATAAAAGGTTGTAGGTCATAAACTGCAGGATGTAAACATACCAGGAGACTGGATGCTTGGTTAGTCTCTCTATCCTCAGAGACCGCTACGCTGCCGCCTGGCTCTGCGTCTGTCGCTAGGTTTACATTCTGTACTTTAGGACGTATAGACTTCCATAGTGTATTGTAATATACGGTTGTCTGACCGTGTGTGTGTGTGTGTGTGTGTTCAGAGACATGGAGAGTGCAGAGGGCATCTTGCCAGTCATGAAAGGGGCGGGCATCGAGCCTGGGCCTGACACCTACGTGGCGCTGCTCAACGCCTATGCCGAGAAGGGAGATATGGACAAGATCAAGCAGGTGTGTGCGTGTGTGCGTGTGTGTGTGTGTGTGTGTGTGTGTGTGTGTGTGTCAGAGAGGAGATATAGGTGTGTGTGTGTTAGGGATGGACGGTTTCCAATTATTGAAACCGAAAAACCGTCAAAGACTAAAACCGCGGTTTTCCGGTTAACCGAAAAACGACCGAAAAAAAAAAAGAAAAAAAAAAGAGCGACAATTTCAAATAATTGAGCCCTACTGCTACAATACACTCATGTCGAACACCATTAAAACACCGTAAGCACAGTCGCAACACATTTAGGCTACTTAGTTTCACAAATATAAGTGGAAAGGCAGACTTTTGTAAGCTACACCATACATGAAAACACATGAACACTTAACACACCAGCTCCGCTGATCCAGGGTGCACGCCTGCACGGAAGATCATCTCTTGGAACAGCGTCTTCATTGAATGAACTGCTTTCTCAATATCTTGGTTCTTAGACAAAGTTTCAGCTGCTGCTCAATGTATTTAAATATTTGAATACTGCTCAATAATCACTGAAATATTAGACTTAGAATTATGCAGTGAACATACTTAAAGCTTTTCATAAAAACCACATGCCGCGAGACTGACTCGTCCTGAACTGTCGTAAGTCAATCAACAAAGAATGCCCCATCAAAATAAAAGTGCCCATGGTAGAGCTGTCAAAATAGAGCTTTCAAAATAAATGTACTAATACAGATAGAGATAAATACAGAACTACCTTTGCGTCACTAAGTGACCGCGTATCTTCTGAGACATGCGTTCTGTCATCACTTTCAGTAGCGCCTTCACACACAGTGGTGCTGTGCACAAACACTCTTGATCCGTATAGCTCTTGTTTTATTATATTGTGGTTTAGTAAATACTGCACTTGGAGTTACATTCAATGCATGATTTGTGCTATAGAACATAAATAAAGTTTGATTGATTGATTGATATCAAATCAAATCACATTTTATTTCTATAGCGCATTTCTCACAAAAGTGACCCAATGCGCTTTACAGAGAGCAGTGAAAATGGTCTTATTAAATGTAAGCGAGTAATTGTAAAAAACCTTTCCTATCTACCAATAACTGAAGGCAACTATCTTTCCCATAGAGTGATTCGTTACCCTTAAATATAATCCCAATTAGATATTAATCCTCAGTTATTCTTCACAACTGACCAAACCTCTCACTCATTGCGCGGCAGATTCAGACTGTATCATTGTTATTTTCACACACGACAAACATGTGACATGTTCCAGTTTTATTCTTTGAACAACATAAGAAAAAAGAAAAAAAAAAACGGTTACCGTTTCTATTTTTATAAACCCCGGTTTTCGGTTTAACCGAAAAACCGTCCATCCCTAGTGTGTGTGTGAGTGAAAGTAAAGTGACAGAGCGGTGTGTTTATTTGTTACATACCATGCTAACGTGTGTGTGTGTGTGTGTGTGTGTGTGTGTGTGTGTGTGTGTGTGTGTGTCAGACCCTGGAGGCGGTGGAGTCAGCAGACAGCAGCCTGATGGACAGAGACCTGATGCAGGTGATGTTCAGTCTGGCCAAGGCAGGCCACCAGCAACACATCCCCAACATAGTGGAGCGCATGAGGCACGACAGGGGCTACATACCAGGTACACACACACACACACACGCGTCACTGAGATGATGATGATGATGATGATGATGATGATGATGATGATGATGATGATTCTCTCCGTGTAGATGCTATGAACCTGTGTGGATGATGATGATGATGATGATGATGATGATGTATCTCCCTGTAGATGATGTGAATATGTGTGTGTATGATGATGATGATGATGAAGATGCTTCTCCCTGTAGATGCTATGAACCTGTGTGTATGATGATGATGATGAAGGTGTCTCTATCTGTAGATGCTATGAACCTGTGTATGATGATGATGATGATGATAATGATGATGAAGGTGTCTCTCTCTGTAGATGCTATGAACCTGTGTCTGAGCCTGATCACCCAGGGTCTGGAGGACACGGCCTTCATCTTCCTCAAGACCTTCCCCACCCTGCAGGGTGACGCCCTCAACGGAGACGCCCCCAACCTGGGCAACTTCTTCCTGCGCCACTGTGTCAACATGGACACGGTAGGACACACACACACACACACTCTGAATTTGTTTTATGACGCTTTTGAAACGGACACCGTTGCTATTTTCTAATACCCCGGGATACCATATTACCGCCCAACCCTAACACGCACACACACTTTGCTTCACATGTACAGTCTATATCAGGGGTGGGCAAATAATTTTCACAATGGGCCACATGAGAAACCAGGACTATTGTGGAGGGCCGGACCAGTAGGCTGAACCATTAAACAAACGTATAATATCATGTACAGAACATGTGTATCATATTACAATCACAGTCACCCTCATTAAACTGTTTAATCATATCCGATTCCCTTTGCAATCCATTAAATCAATAACATTATTATCAAACGTACATTCTGTTAAATGTAATTACGTCACACACATGCAGAGACTGAAGGACAACTTATGTTTTTGTTTTAATAAGCCAGACAGCCAGTCTGCTACCTCACATCACCATTGTAGAGCTCTGGGACCTGGACTACACTGATTATTAATGTGATCAATGGATCTGATCAATCCAAGTGAATTTAATTGTCTGAACATCCTCAATTTCACTCTCTACACACCCAGTATTCATTACACTCAAAATCCTCCAAATACCAAATACATACAATAATAACTAGCTAATAATGAAAATAATTGATAGAAATTGATAGAAAATAATTGATAGCATCTGATTTATAATAATTTGAACACCCAGAGAAGTCAAACAGTCTCATGTATGTAGAGTCATGTGTTCTTATGCGGCTGGAGAGGCTGGGCTGTATCTGACATTGCTGCTGCATATTCACCATCTAGCAGACACACTGAGAGCACAAACTATATGATAACAAACCATAACCAGATCAGAAATTACTCTGTGTGGGGAAATATACCATAATCTTTCCTAATGAGTGACAACAGGTAAAGATAAATGCTTATTTTACTGCTTGGTCAGTCAGCGTGATTGACAGGAGAGATGATTAGAGGGGCAGAGTTTTCACCACCCTTATTCAGGGCAGGGTTGAAGTATGGATAGAGTTTCTCAGTGAAGGTGCAGCCAGTGAAAGAGTAGATCAGAGACCTGGCCTCCACGTCATGAAAGGAGACATGGCCCTCCTCATAATCCACAAACACCCCCACCTTCTGGGGCTTCTCTCTCAGGGACAGGTGGACAGGAGGGTCAGCGCGTGCCTCGTACTCATTTCCATTCCTCAACTTTACAGTCCAGTATCCATTCTTAGGGTTTGGTGTGATACCCACCTTCCTGTTGATGGACTCTCTGGCCACTCCTACAGCCCACCCAGTCTTCTTCTTCACCTCCACTTCATAGTAAAACCTCCCTGAGGAGAAACCCTCCTTTCCCAAGACAGAGACAACCCGGGAAAACCTCTCTGTGTTATCAGGGAGATTCTTTCTTGTGTCTCCATGTCTAACTTGTTTCCCATCCTCAGACAGAATGAGACTGGGATGTGCTGTATCAGGGTCCAGAGTCACGTCCACTGCATACTGCTGAATCATCTTCAGCTCAACATCGCACAACTTCTTTACTTCGCTCGTAAGTGTCTCCTCCAGCTGAGACACAGCTCTCCTCACAGTCCCCACATAGAGATCACTGTGAACCCTGACCTCAGACCAGTCCTTGGTGTGTGGAGAGGTGGACAGGGAAGGGAAGCTCTGGAGGAGGTGGAGGTGGTCCTCAGTGTGTGAGAGCTGCTCCAGCTCAGTGCTTCTCCTCTGTAGCTCAGTGATTTCCTGCTCCAGCTCTTTAATCAGCCCTTCAGCCCGCCTCTCTGCAGCTTTCTGCTTCTCCTCGATCACGCCATGGAGCTCAGCCTGGCTTCTCTTCATGGAGTCCACCAGAGCAGTGAAGACCTGTACGCTGTCGGCTTTCTCTCTCTCTGCAACTTTCTTACTAAGACCTACTGAGCGTTTGATCTCTGAAACCTTCTGCAGTCGCTCCTGGATCATCTGCTGAACATCTGCCTCTGTCTTCCCCAGCTGAGCCTTCCTCTCTCCATACTCCTCCTCTATGGGGACGGTGTCATGGGTCTTGTGGTCTGTTTTCATGCACAGCAAACACACACAGATTTCATCACTCCTACAGAACAGCTCCAGGAGTCTGTCATGCTTCTTACACATCCTGTCTTCCAGGTTCTCCACAGGGTCGATCAGCTTGTGTCTCTTTAAGGCTGCGACTCTCTGATGACGCTCCAGGTGAGTCTCACAGTAAGAGGTCAGACACACCAGGCAGGACTTCAGAGCCTTGAGCTTCGTCCCAGTGCAGATGTCACAAGGCACTTGTCCAGGTTCGACAGGGGACTCATCTTCAGCCCTGACTCTCATTGTCTTGAAGTGCTCTACAACCTCTCTAAACGTTGTGTTGACGCAAAGCTCAGGTCTTCTATAGAATGTTTCCTTACACAACGGACACCGGCACAATTCACTGGTGTCACAGTATCCTCTGATACAGGCCATGCAGAAGGTGTGTCCACATTGAATAGAGACAGGGTCAGTGAACACCTCCAGACAGACAGAACACAGGAACTGCTCCTCAGACAGCAGACTGCTGGAGGAAGCCATATCTAGAGAGACCAGAGGTGACACCATAAAGCATTTCCTGGAATCAATCAGATCTCGATAGTTTCAGCTATGGAGCTGTCAAGACTGTCTTATGGGATTATACAGCGACCAATAATGATAACATTATTCTACATCACATAGAAAATAGTCCTTCAAACAAATCAATATGTTACATGCTGAACTGTCTATAAACCAAACTGGTAGAGACTACACAATAGTTTATCTTGACATGTCATTGTAAGTCTCTCAACTCACCTGTCTGTGATTCTGTGAGGGTGTGGACGCTGTCTCTGTCCTTTATACTGTATGTGTGATAGATGCCCGTTTGAGGACGATATCTAACAAGTTTGAGAGAGTCTGCCCTTGTCCACGATACACTTTACGTCTCTACACAGTTTAGTTTCATTTCAGCAAACTGGCGTTGAGATGCTCCTCCCCTCCCAGTACAGCTCTCCTCCCTAGAACAGGGTTAACCCTTTACAGACTGGTCTGTTTCTAGCATGTGGTTTTACAGACACACTCTTCTTACCTGTCATTTCCAATCATCATATTGTTCCCAGTCAGTATAAACTGTAATCAGAATAATATTTGTGATCAGGGGCCTCATTTATAGAAAGTACTTTGGATCAAATTTTGATCTTACCCGTGTCGTACGTAGAAAACCACGTCAACGTAGTGATTTATACAATTTCAACTTGAGTCAATTTGACCATGGAAACGATCGTTTACTCTACGTCGGGTATTGACCTGACCATTTGAGAAAATGAGTTTAATTCAAGATTTAAAGGGAACTGATGTTTATGATTGTATTTCAGTCTTCCTTTATATTCCTCCGGAGCTGACAAGGCAACGCCAACTCCCCTTCAACATGCCTAATGCGCTAAATTATACTGGATTTTTCTCCGGAGAACGCAAGCGTTTCCACGATCAAATTGACTCACGTTGAAATTGTATAAATCACTACGTTGACGTGGTTTTCTACGTACGACATGGGTAAGATCAACATGTTATCCAAAGTACTTTCTATAAATGAGACCCCAGGTCTTGTTAAAAACCCTACACTCTGCATCAATCTTTCTCTTTTTAACTTGAGCTGACATTTTCCTCCTCAGTATCTCTCCAACTGCACATTACGGTGAAGATGTGTAACATAGTCACGCACGCACATACGTAAATTGAAAATAAAAATTGTCGCCTTCAAAATAAAAGCAATGCAATTTTCTTAACCTCACACAGGGCCGGCCAGGGACAGCCATAGGGCCGCATGCGGCCCGGGGGCCGTACAATGCCCAGGTCTGCTCTATATGATTCTCCAATATTTATGAATCAGTAATGAATGTCTCTGTCTCTCTCTCTGGTCTCTGTCTGTCTCTCTGGTCTCCAGCCAGTGGAGAAGATGGCAGGTTTCTGTAAGGAGCTCCAGGACACCAACCTGCACGCCTCACCTCTGCAGTTCGCTCTCTACTGCTCCCTGGAGGCCAATAAGACAGGTACACCCTCACCTCCCCCCCGACACACACACACACACACACACACACACACACACACACACACACACACACACACACTGTGTGTGCACTGAACTGAGCTGAATGAGGAGAGGACATGTTTACATGGAAGTGTTCCTGTTGTATGTTCCTCCATAACTGTGGCTTGGTTCTCTCTCTCTCTCTCTCTCTCTCTGATCCCTCTTTCTCTCTCTGGTCTCTTTTTTGGTTCTCTCTCGCATTCTCTCCTTCTGTGTCTCCTCTCTCTCTCTCTCTCTCTCTCTCTCTCTCTCTCTCTCTCTCTCTGATCTGTTGTTCTTTCTGGTCTGTCGTTCTCTCCAGGCATGGCCGTTGAGCTGATGAAGAAGATGGCGGAACAAGGACTACCCATAAGGCCACACTACTTCTGGCCCCTCCTCACGCAACACCAGACGGCCAAGAACACAGCTGGTAAGGGCGGGGGTGGGTTAAGTTTCATGCCTAGGAGGAATAGTGGTTGTGGGCCTTTCTGTGCTTCTTAGTCTGGATTTTGTCATATCTCTCCTTTTTGTCTAAGGCTGATGTTTTAGGTGTGGGTTTAGATTAGTGGTTGATACAGTATGCGGTTGTGTTAGCCTGTAGCATCTGTCCCATGGGGACCAGTGTGTTAGCCTGTTAGCCTGTAGCATCTCTCCTGTGGTGACTAGTGTGTTAGCCTGTTAGCCTGTAGCATCTGTCCCATGGTGACCAGTCTGTTGGCCTGTTAGCCTATAGCATCTCTCCCATGGTGACCAGTGTGTTAGCCTGTAGCATCTTTCCCATGGTGACCAGTGTGTTAGCTTGTAGCATCTCTCCCATGGTGTCCAGTGAGGTCCAGTGTGTTTCTCTAATAGAATCAGAATTCTCTTTATTGTCAAGTATATTCGCACATACAGGAAATTGACTTGATGAGGTTGGTGCATAGGACATAAAAAACAACTATATGTAAGCAACAATAATAGGCTGACAGTGACAGGAAGTCCAGAGCCAGGGGCCTGTCAGATTAACAGACCCGTTGTCGACGGTGACGGCGTTTCCGTAGTGCGGGATTGAACCTCCACCGCCGGGGATTGTAGGTCCTGTCTGATGTCGTTGTCTGAGGTCACTCACTTGGTTGACAGCTGCAGTGCTGGTAACCAAGGGAACCGTGGTTTTGGGGGCACTCAGGCTTGTTTTGAAAGGCTCTCTTCAAACAACTGTCTCTCTCTCTCTCTCTCTCTCTCTCTCTCTCTCTCTCTCTCTCTCTCTCTTCACTCTCTGCTGTGCTCCACCAGCCGGCCAGTAGGACTTTTGAGGCAGACTCCTTGAAATAGGCTGGTGTGAGTGAGAGAGAGAGAGAGAGAGAGGTAGAGAGAGAGAGAGTGCATCTGTAAGGGAGAAGTTTGTTGTGTTTAGGTTTTTTCGGTCACTCGGACCGAAAAGTATGTTTTGTATGTGAGAGTGTAATGGGTGATGCCTAGTCCCAGAGGGGCGGTACTATCAGAAGTATTGTGTGTGTGTGTGTGTGTGTGTGTGTGTGTGTGTGTGTGTGCGTGCGCGCGCTGTGGTCCGGCCAGGTTAGGACTCCCCCAGGCCTCTCCTCCATCAGAGGGCCTTTCATGAGAGGAGAGAGGGTGTGTAAATATTAATGTTTTAGAGTGGCTCGCCATGGACGGATTTCACTGGTTTGGGGCGAGCAGGAGCAAAGATCTCTGACAGATCAGACCTCTCCTCCCAAATGTGTACACACACCCCCCTCTGGGGAGCCCCCTCGGAACAGATTTGGGAGGGATGCATGATAGTGTCATTATCCTCTAGATGGACCCCATCCCCCTAACCCCTCAGACCAAAACACTCCCCGGTCTAAAAGCTGTTCTGGACTGAAGTATCACAGCCTATAGTGCACACAGCAAAGACCTAGGTTCTAGGCCCTGGACAATCTAGACAATTTGATGGCAGCTACTAGATTGAAATCAAGTGCAACACTGAAACACAACTGTGAACATTTCAAACCTGCAAACTGCGACACTTTAAATGAATGTGCAAGAACACTATGTGCAATATGACAACCCTCGGGTACATAAGGTTCAGAGATAGGAAATGTTAGAATAGGTATAGCATAGCATAGAGTACAGCACAGTGTTTTATTTGTATAGTATAGTATAGTGGATAGTGTACATAGCCTTTATTTATGTAAACCAGCTCTTTTTCCTTCTTGTTTTTAGTTTTTTTTTTCCTAGCACCAGGGGAGCCCCCCCCTCCCAAATTTCGTTGTTTGGTACCTGTACTATATCAATGACAATAAAGACCATTCATTCATTCATTATATACCCCTGTCTAGGGGTGGGACGATTAGAAAATGTCATGTCACGATTATCGTGGGCAAAATAATCGCGATCCACGATATTATCGTGAGAATTAAAAAAAAAAAAAAAAAAAAAAAAACTTTTTTAAGAATGCCAATAAAACACACTGTAATCACTTTAACTTAGATTTTGTTGTATTTTTATTGAATCATGTTAATAACATTAACATCATTTTAAAAACATCTTGACAAAAATAAAAATCTTTAATAAAATCTTAAATAAGGTAATGATAAATTATAAGGTATCACTGCATAAATAAAGGAAAAAAATACTGTCAAACAAAACTTGAACACTGACACTTTTCTGTCATCAAACTGAGTGCTAGCCTTGTGGCTTAGAGACTTGAAAGCTTCAAGATAGGTTAAAGTGCAAATGTGAGAAATCTCAATTATATTACTATTTATTTATAACATACGATTATGACATCCTCCCTCTCGCCAGTTTTGGGCAACATAGACTTCTCCCCTGGTGCCACGGATAGGGGTTTCAAGCGGTGGGACAGCAAAGGGATGGTTACTATCGGACATTTATATGATACGGAAATACTACTTTCATTTGACCAATTATGTAAGAAATATGACCTACCACGAAATGAGTTTTTCAGATACCTTCAGATACGAAGTTTTTTAAATAGCCAAAAAGACACTGGCCTCTGTCACCAACCCTCTCCGCTGGAGGAGATAGTCTCTGCTGGAAAGACGAGAGGCATTCTGGGGCTTGGGTATAGAGCACTTTCGAAATATGATAAAGGCAAACCTGCATTTACGCCCAAAGACTGGAATAATGACCTGAACATTAATACTGATGAAGCAACTTGGTCACTAATATGGCAATTGGCAAACGACATCTCAATCTGTAATAGGACGAAGGAAACGCAATTTAGACTACTACAACGTTTGCAGATTACTCCCCAACTTAGACATAAAATGGATCATAACAAATCGGAAATGTGTACAAAGTGTATTACCGAGGTTGGGAGCTTTGTTCATTGTGTTTGGACTTGTAGATATATAGATGATTACTGGAAAGGTATAGTGGATAAAATTCATCTAATTCTAGATTACATTGGATAAGGACCCCATGTGTAGGGGTAGTGGTAGTCTAGTGGATAGTGAGTTGGACTTGTGATCGGAAGGTTGTGAGTTCGAATCCCGCCTGAAGCCACACCACTACTAGTGTGCCCTTGAGTAAGGCACTTAGCCCTCAGTTACTCCAGGGGGAATGTCCCTGTAATTCGTAATTGTAAGTCGCTTTGGTTAAAGGCGTCTGCTAAATGGCAAAATTATAAATTATAAATTATAAATTATGTGTCTATTGTTCCCAGACAAACAACTTAAAAGTATGCATTCCAAAAGACTTCTGTGTATCCTCACTTTTTGTGCAAGGAAAAATATATTGCTGAAATGGATAGACTGCAAACCGCCTACAATAGCTGGATGGCACAAGGTAATTTTTGATATGATTCCTATGGAATATCTGACATATACAGGGCTTAAAGTACTCCGGCACAGTGCCGGATTTCCGGCGCGGGAGAATAAAAAAAATAAAAAATAAAAAAACTGCAATTGCGGCATTGCGCCGACGTGGTGGCGGGGCTGTTTCACAAATAACTTAGCTTTCGTGTTTGCTAGCGAAACAGCTGATAGTTGATGTTGACTGCTCAAGGAGAATACATATTTGAAAGTACAGAATGCCTGAGAGCCTTATATTGCATTATATTACATTATATTTTGAATGGCCATCTGGTGCCTGAATATTGTTTTTTCCTTTACATATATAATGACATTTTCACCATAAATTGATGGCGAAAGGGCACAAATTGGTGCATATCAATTCACCAGAATGCAAGAAATTAAGTGTTTGATGCTCGTTTAAGGACCCCCAGACAGCCCCGCTTCATGGGTCCACCCCGATGTCAAACACCACTGGTACCACCTCCGCCTCATTTTGAGCCAGGAAAACCCCTGAGTAGTGACGGGAAGCCTTATGGGACGTGGTGCCAAGAAGGAGAATATAAGTGATAGTGGCTTAATAAGTAATCAGTTTGTTCTTTTAAAGACATGTATATATTTTATTCTGTATTGTTATAGTGATAGTGGCTTAATAAGTGATGCAATCAGTTTGGCCTTTTAAAGACATCTAATTGTATTTATTTTTTATTAAGTATAAAACAGTATTATGAATGAATGAATGGTCTTTATTGTCATTACAGTTTTTCCCAATTGCTAAAACACAAAAGCCAATTCTCTAAACCAAATGACCAGTTCTCTAAACACATTTAATAAAACTAGCTCCCATTTGCCAAAACCATAAACACATTTCACATGAAGACACAATTCACAAAACACAATCCTCCTTTTCTCATAAATCTAAACACATTTTGTCTTGCTAAAACACAAGTTGCAAAAAACTCTGCTCAAAATGTCAAATTCTCAAATTAAAGCTCATGTGATGCAAAATGCTTGCCACAGTCAGCAAAATGTTAACACAATGAACACACCTGGCTTCATTCATTAAACATAACGACTCAAAATGTAAAACACTTGTTGCAAATGATTGTGGTGTGTGTGTGTGTGGTATAGTTCCATAAATAAATAAAAAAACATCACACCCTGAACATTGTTTTCAGTGAGTATTGTTGTGTGTAATGGATCCTCTGTAGTGTTTGCATTGAGTTGTGATACAGTACAGTATTGTACATGTTACGGTACATGTGGGAATACGGTAACATTTTTCAAACCTTTATTTACGTAAAACTCGGTGGACAACAGTGCAACAACTTCGCGGCTGAACTTTAGTAAAATTTCGGACATCGTATGCCATTTAAAGGGGGGAAATAGATATCTAAAAATGCATGACTATCATGCAAAATCAGCCTTACTGTAATGTAAAATATGTAATGTTAGATATAACGTTAGACAGGGAGCGCAGATTTATTTTTATGCATGACTATCATACATGTGGGAAAACTAGGGTTAGGGTTAGGTGCTAGGGTTACAGTAAGGTTAGGGTTAGGATTAGGGGTAGAGTTTGAGTTTTGAAGAGAGAAGGTCTGGTTTTGCTTATGTAGCTTTAGAAAAGTGTGTTGTGTTTAGAGTTTTGGGGAAATGGAGGAAAGTTTTGTGAAATGTGTTTTAGCAATTGAGAAAAGCTGTAATACAGTACAGGTACCATACAACGACATTTAGGAGGGGGGGCTCCCCTGGTGCTTGGAAAAAAAGACTAAAAACACGAGGGCCAAGGGTAAAATAAAAAAGGGAAAAGAGCTGGTTTACATAAATAAAGGCTATGTACACTATCTCTACTATACTACTATACTATACAATAAAACACTGTGCTGTACTCTATGCTATGCTATAAATATCCTAACTTTTCCTATATCTGAACCTTATGTACACAAGGGTTGTCATATTGCACATAGTATTGTTGCACATTCATTTAAAGTATTAATGCATTTTAATATTGAGACATATATTTTGTATTGACTATAAAATAGTATTAATGCATTTAAACATTGAGACAAGAAGCTGTCTTCTGTACCCGCTCTCCCAATATCTCAAACTGTGACCCCCCTCCCCAAGAAAAAGTTTCAGGCACAGGATTTTTTCCCACTTTAAGCCCTGCATATAGGTCTAAGTGTAAGATAAAGACATTCTATAAGATTTGGTCTCCGTTCTTAGATTATATTGGTACCAGCCTGGCTGCCATTGTAATGAAAGGTTTGGTGGATTACACTCAAGAAAGTACACAAGACTAATGTGTAACAGATCTACAATGTATGGGTCACAATATTATTTACTGTGCTGGTGTTGTGCTGCCGCTGTGTTTAGGACTAAGACATGGATGCTGTCTCCGATGGGGGTGATCCCCCCATATATTATGGCATTTGTTGTGTCATTTTCTTTTCTGTTTATTTCTGATATGTGACATGGCCTCCTCCCCCCCCTGCTTTTTTGTTTTTGTTTTGTTTTTAAACATTTTCTGTTTATGGACAATGTACTGCATAACAAAGTGCAAAACTAGTTTTCTACTATTAATGGGACAATAACCTCCCCCACGGATACTAGTTGTTGTTGTTATGTCCTGTTGTGTACATGTCTCTGTGAAACACTGTGAAATATTAACCCCCCCCCAAAAAACACACATAGGTCACATACATTAATACATACAATAAAAACAGACAGACAAAGCAGTGTTTATCAAATGTAGTGCCTATTTAAAAAGTCCAGTAATTTAAAAAAAAAAAAAAAAAAAAAAAACGATTATGACGATTATTCAACTAATTAAAATTCTCCACGATAAAGTTATCACGGGGGTTTTTATCGCGATTAACGATAAACACGATAATCGTCCCATCCCTACCCCTGTCCCACTCTTCTCCATCTCTCTTCCACTGCTCTCCAACTTTCTTCCACTCTTCTCCATCTCTCTTCCACTCCTCCATCTCTCTTCCACTCCTCCATCTCTCTTCCACTCCTCTCCATCTCTCTTCCACTCCTCTCCATCTCTCTTCCACTCCTCTCCATCTCTCTTCCACTCCTCCATCTCTCTTCCACTCCTCCATCTCTCTTCCATCTCTCTTCCACTCCTCCATCTCTCTTCCACTCCTCCATCTCTCTTCCACTCCTCCATCTCTCTTCCACTCCTCCTACTTCATCCTTCTGCAGTGTCTCTGATAGCCTGAGGGGTTATCAACTGATTAAGAATTGGTTATCCCCCCGTCCCCCCACCCCTGGCAAGCACACACACACACACACACACACACACACACACCCTACGCCAGGGGGCCTACAGGGGTTGAAGGTCATTCTGCTACAGTGGCTGTGAGGTCGATAGACCCTTTCAGTCCAGCCCCTATCCCTACGGGACATACAGGGGCGGGGGGGGGGAGGGAGGCTGCGGGTCAGCTAAGGGGTCAAGCAGTAGCGTTCAGGAATGGCTCCGATTTGGTGTCTTTTCCCAAACTGGTGAAAAATGGAGAACTAGCGTTACGCATGTTCCTTTTAGGAAAAGATCTGGAGCGAGACCAGCCCTTCTCGGTGTTCCATGTAAACATTAATGTGAGATGATACGAGAGCTGTCAAATGCATTTAGTCATGTTTAGGTCACCAGTGCTTTTTTTTAATGCTCGGGCTATCTCTTTTGGTTTCGGAGAGGGATTAAAAAATGATATTTCCATGTCCTAAAAGCAGCCCGGCTCTGAGCTGACAGCTAGCTAGGTTACCTCAGCGTGGGGCGTCTCGGCGGGGGTGAGGAGTGTCTCTTGGGGAGGTTAGTTTGGGTGAGATGGTGCTGCTGGAGGAGGCTCTCTGAGTGGTAGCTGCCTGACACCCCCCCCGGTTTGAACACACACGCACGCACGCACACACACACACACACACACACACACACACACACACACTCACACTCACACTCACACTCACACTCATACATATACACACACACACACACTCACACTCACACTCACATACATATACACACACAGACACACACACACAAAACATGTACACACACACAAAAAAACACACATACACAAAAAACACACACACACACACCGGACATCCATTTAGTTGTCAGGCCGCTTAGCAGAAGCAGAGAAACTTCTCTTTCTCTTCACACACTGGTTCCCTCCGTTGTTACCCTTAACCCTCATGAATGATGCAGGCACTCAGTCCCTCTATTGCTGCAGGAGGGGTGTGTGGGTGTGTGGGTGTGTGTGTGCGCCTGTGTGTGTGTGTGCCTGTGTGTGTGTGTGCGCGTGCGCGAGTGCCTGTGTGTGTGTGTGCGCGAGTGCCTGTCTGTGTGTGTGCGCACAAGTGTGTGTGTGTCTGTGTGTGTATAAAGGCGTTCGGGGGGCAGTGTGGTGGAGGTGATGTGACTGATGCGGAGTGACTTGATTTCATGTAAATGCGAGTGCTCTGAGGGAATTCACTTTGGATTACGCGCCCCGCTGTGCACTGGCCATGAAATATTAAGCGCCATGTCACTTTCAGTCCACAGGTGTCACTGGCGGGCAGGGAGGCCCCCACACCCCCCTCTGCCCCCCCCCTACACACACACACACACACGGCGTCCAGGACCCCAAAAAAAACGTAGCATTTTGATGAGGTGTGGGTTTGGGCAGGCGAAGGTCGTGGAAGCATATGCTCTGCTTTTGTCCCACCCGCCGCGAGCCGCAGCCGCATGTCACTCCCGAGCGGGGAGCGCGCGCTTATCACTTATGACACGGCGAGAGAGAGGGAGGGAGAGAAGGAGAGAGAGAGAGAAGGAGAGAGAGAGAGCGCGGCTGGGGCGGCCGTACTTCCTCCGAAGAAGCTTTTATGTCGGAGGGAAGAAAGCCGGAGATCCTAACGCCTAACCCTCGTCTGCCCCCCCCCCCCCCCCCCAACCTCCTCATCAACTACCCGCCCCCCTTATCCTCTAATGCAGCCCTTATCCCGCGTCCCCGTCCCCCCACCTCTCCCACCCTGCGTTGGTCTGTGGTCATTAATGGAAGGAGAGTCTCTCAGCAGTGATTCCATCTGACATCATCATCATCATCACAGCCACCTGTACTCCTCCAGAAAGGGAGGGAGGGAAGAGAAAGAGAGGGAGAGAGAAAAGTGACAGGTAGTCACTTCAAGGACAGAGGAAACGGTGAACTAGTTCACTCTGGTCTTCTCTCACCTCTACTTCCTTTGTTTCTTTCTCTCTTTCTCTCTCTCTTTCTCTCTCTTGTATCTATATTTTGAAAAGTATAGAATTTCAATATTTTTTCCCCCATGCCTATAGTCAAGTTTGTTTTGGCCTGGTCTGAATCTAGGTCTGTTCCAGCCTAGTCTGGTCCGAGTCTGGAACTGGTCTAGCCCTGTTCTAGCCTGGTCTGGTCCGAGTCTGGCCCTGTTCTAGCGTGGTCTGGCCCGAGTCTGGCCTGAGTCTGGCCCTGTTCTAGCCTGTTCTAGCCTGGTCTAGCCTGGTCTGGCCCTGTTCTAGCCTGGTCTGGCCCGAGTCTGGCCTGAGTCTGTTCCTGTTCTAGCCTGGTCTGGATATGGACCTTATTCTGGATCTTATTCTTCTTCTTAAAATGTCACGCTACGTTTTTCAGAGATGCGTATCGTCACTTTTTCATGTTTTTCCATGAATTTCTGTATTTTTTCCTATGCCTATAGTCCAGTCTGGTCTGGTCTGTTCTGGTTGGTCTGGTCCTTCCTAGTTCTGTCCTAGTCCTGGTCTGTCCTAGTTCTGGTGCTTTCTCGTTCCTCTGCTCTGTGTCTCTGTCGACCAGAGTTACCCTGCTCTGTGTCTCTGTAGACCAGAGTTACCATGCTCTGTGTCTCTGTAGACCAGAGTTACCCTGCTCTGTATCTCTGTAGACCAGAGTTACCCTGCTCTGTGTCTCTGTAGACCAGAGTTACCCTGCTCCGTGTCTCTGTAGACCCCAGGGTGCCTCAGGCTTACCTGGAGATATTCCTGACAATCCTATCCCTCGGTGGGTAAGGCTGATATTCCTGACCTGGATAGTCCTACGGGATATACCTAGGCAGGAAGGTTGATATTCCCTGACCTGGACCAGTCCTATACCTAGGTATACGTACAGAAGGTCGATATTCCCACAGCGCAAATATCTCCCTCTCCAGTGTTGTTGTCGAGAGAGTGCAGTTGTACCAGCTCAGCGAAAGGTTATCGAGCTCCCCTCTCTCACTCTCTGGCCTTGTCTGAGAGAATATGAGCTCTGCTCTTTTTTCTCCGCAGCGGGGTTCACGCACCGGAGATATGAAGCCCGTTTGAAACCTGAGTGTCAGCCGTTCGCTGAGCAACCCACTGAACCGGGGGGCCGTTTGGTTTTTAAAAGCCTCCCTCTAACACGCTTGCTAGCTAGCAGGGAGGCTGGCTGGCTGGCTTGGTAACAGGCTGGCAGGGGGTGGTTGGCTGGAGGGGTCTGGAAAGTGCTGATTGTCCGGAAATACACCGTGATACGGAGGTCTATGTATACATTTAGCATCTCCATTCACAGGTTTTTATCTATCTGTCTGGCGGCTTGCTCCGAAATGGATCATCGATAATTCAGCAGGAAAACAGGTGCTCCCTCTTTCATAAAAACAGAAGACAGGATGGGGATGGAAATATAGATGGATGGATGGATGGAGGGGAGGGGAGGGGAGGGGTGGAAGAGGATTCTCTCGGGCTCCGTTGAGAAGAAAGCATCAGATCTGCTGTTTTTCCTTTTTCTTGAAAGCCAGAGGGGCTTAATGAGCTGTGAACGGAGGAGGAGGAGGAGGAGAAGGAGGATGAATGAACAAGGCAGATGGAGGAGAGAGATAGAGTGATGAGATGGCAAGTCCATTCAGGTGCTTTACCTGGCTAATGCCCCCCGCCCTCCCCTCCCCCCAGGCCTAAGGGCTCCGAGGCAGGGTCTAATGGCGGGTTAAAAGCACTGTGTATGTTTTATTCAGGTGTGTTGGGGCGATGGAGGGTATAGCCAGGTGAGCAGGGATCTCCCTGGAGGACACGCATACACAGAGCTGCCTGAGTAGAGTGGAGAGTACACAGGGAACACACACACATACACACACACACACACACTCACACTCACACTCACACTCACACACACTCACATATCGCCAGCACACACACACATATCCAGCACACACACTCACATATCGCCAGCAC
>NC_137674.1:103836048-103841048 GCF_963989245.1 Nansenia antarctica
ATGGCGTGTGTGAAGTTTGTTTACCTGGTCTACTGGTGGTAGCAGGGGTGCCTGTCTGTCTGTCTGGCTGATGGGGGTTCTCCTGGCCGGGGCTGATATGCAGGATGGTCGTCAGGCTCCGTTTGGATGCGTTAGCGTTAGCGCCGAGCCAGTGACCACGCTGATTAGCGGGTCTGTCAGGAGAGAGAGAGAAGAGATGATGATCTGTCTCTCTCTGGGCTATCGGACTCTGGTGTTAGGGGTGGGGTGGGAAGGGGACGGAGGCTCTTTGGACCTACACACACACACACACACACACACACACACACACACACAGGCCTACACATTTACACATACACACAAATGCATAGGTGCGCAGGTGGACACACACACACACACACACAGGCGCGCTTACACACAAACACACACACGCGCATGCACATAGAACCCTTCACCCCTCATCCCCTTCACCAATTTCCCTTTTTGCCTCATTAAATCTGTGACAGTCACACACTCTGTGCCTCATTTGCATAACAACAGTGAGAAAATGAGGGAGGCGGAGAGACTGGAATTTGGATGCCAAAGCACTCACCAGTGGAGTGGACTGATCATGGATCCAAACACACTCACACCTGTAGTGGCCCTAACCTGTCTGTCTGTCTGTCTGTCTGCCTGTCCATCCTTCACTCTGTCTGTCTGTCTGTCCTTCACTCTGTCTGTCTGTCTGTCTGTCTCTCGTCTCTGTCTGTCTGTCTCTCGTCTCTGTCTGTCTGCCTGTCTGCCTGTCTGCCTGCCTCTCTGTCTGTCTGTCACCTAGTCTGTCTGTGAGAGGTAGGGTTTAAACATCTCACAAGGCCAGATCATAACTCCCATACACCCACAGTGAAGGCCCAGCGCAAGGGATACACCCATACTGATACCAGTACTCGTCCTGATACTGTGCTCATGTACTTACTTGTATACAATACGACAACAACTACGTCCGCTCCCGATAGCACTTGGCTGCAACATAACGTATCCTCTCGTAGCAGGTAGGCAGAGGAGGAGCAATGTCAGGAGAATCGTCAAGTCGCGAAAATGACTAAAACCTTTTTATTTTATTCAGTTGTTTGAAGAGCCCACTCAATATAACAAACAACCGTTTTAGAATCTATAAATGCTTGTAATTTGTCAGCAAATTCAGCATGTTTATGTTCGTTGTGTGTTAAACATGCAGTTAGATGTTACATAGTAAGGTTTTTTGTTGTCGCTATGTAAATAGATTTATAAATAAATAATATAAAATGTTTTCAAAGTCATTGTGAGAACTGTAATTGTATTATTAAGTACTCGTATCAGTACTCAGTATCGGAAAGTACCCAACTTGGTTTGAAAAAAATGTGTTATCGGTGCATCCCTACCCAGCGCCAATGATGTTTGGTAGTAGTGTGTGTGTGTGTGTGTGTGAGAGTCTCTCTCTCTCTCTCTCTCTCTCTCTCTCTCTCTCTCTCTCTCTCTCTCTCTCTCTCCCTAGATGTTTTCCCTCTCTCTGACCAGGCAGTGTTGATTAGTATCAGCCCGTCCAAACAGACCGTATCGGTATCAAGCCATTATCACACCGTTAAACGCGCGGTAAACACCTCTTAATGATCTGGCTCTCTGACAGGGGCGCCAGCTGCCTCGCCTTCGCCGTTAACCGTTCACCACTCCGTCACCAGCCAGCCAGCTGGGCCCCGCCCCCCTGGACCTGCGGTAAAAAGCCTCCATTTATCATGGCGGCGGCGTGAAGCTATCGGGGTGGTGGTGGTGGTGGGGGGGCGGGGGGGGGGGGGGTGGTACACGGGGGGTCACGCCGGGCATTCGGCGTACACCTATAATTTCGCCTGGCGCTTTCGCAGGCGGCGTCGGGAGCGAGGGGGGGGGGGGGTAATTGTAGTCTCGTTTAGAAAAATGCAAGTAGCAATTAGCAGGAAGTTGTCATTATACGGCCGGGATCCGCTTCCTGCTGCGTATGCAACAGGGTTGTTGTGCCCACACGGAATTATCTAAGGGCTTTTTGTCACCTCTCTCGCTCTCTCGTTTTCTCTCTCTCTCTTCTCTCTCTCATTCTCGCTCTCCCTTTCTCTCATTCTCTCCCACCCCCCCCCCCCTCTCGTATGTCCTCCTCCAGTGGAGCTCTGGGTTCTGGTCCAGATGTCTTCATGGTAGACCAGGTTCTGGCCCGGGTTCTGGACCTCTGTGGTGTCATGTCAGGGACAAACATTCATTCAACGCTGAAGCAAAGTTTACCAAATGTTTGTTTTTGCTGACTCTCTTTATCTCTCTCTCTCTCCCTTCCTTTTCTCTTTCTTTCTTTTTCTTTCTTTCTTTCTTTCCTTCCCTCTCTCTTCCTCCTTCCCTTCCTCTCTACCTTTCTCTCCCCATCTCTTCCTTTCTCCCTGTCCTTTCCCTCCCTCCCTCTCTCTCTCTTCCTTTCTCTCTGTTCCTTTCCCTCCTCCTTCCCCCTGTCTCTCTCTTCCTCTCTCTCTCCCTCCCTCCCTCCTTCCCCCATCTCTCTCTTCTTTCTCTCTCTCTTTCTCCCTCCCTCGCTCCTTCCCCCGTCTCTCTCTTCCTTTCTCTCTCTCCCTCCCTCCCTCCTTCCCTCGGTCCCCCCGTACAGAAGCGGTGGACATGCTGAAGGAGATGAAGGAGAAGGACGTGGCGGTGAAGGACACCACGGTGACCCTGCTGTTCCACGTGCTGAACGGCGCCGCCCAGAAGGGCGAGGTGGCGGCGGTGCGCAGGCTGCAGGACACCATCTTCTCCCTGGGCCTGGCCAAACCCACCGCCAACCTCTGCTCCCCGCTCATCACCGCCTACCTGGAGAGGTACGCGCGCACGCGCACGCACACACACACACACGCACACACACACACACACTTGGAGAGGTACACACACACACACCTGGAGAGGTAGGAAACTCACACACACACACACCTGGAGAGGTAGGAGAACTCACACACACACCTGGAGAGGTAGGAGAACTCACACACACACACACACACACACCTGGAGATAGGGCTGCAACAACGAATCGATGAAATCGATAAAAATCGATAATGAAATTCGTTGGCGACAAATTCCATTATCGATTCGTCGGGTCTTGTTTCATAACAAACCTACTTCCTGTTGACGCACGAGAAAACGACTCGACCGAAATCGTCACATTAAAAGCTACCCTCAGCAGGGTAAGTTATACGAGTTTAACGTTGGCTGTACCCATGCCATACGTTGCGTTTTGAAGTGAGGATTATTCGTTTCACTGGCACAGCTGTAGGCCTAAGTTAGTTCTTCTCGTTTATCTAATAGATTCTCCCTCTTAATGACCTATTGTATTTTTAGCTTGCTATTCGCATTCTATGCCTTCAGCACCGGAGTATGCTCATAGTCACTTATGTATTAGTAAGGAGATGCACTTGTGAGTTCTGGCGAAGCGTCAGCTAAATGACTGTAATGTAATGCGATAGCCAGTGAGTGTTTGCTCGCATTCATGAATTCAATATTGCATGACAAGTGTATTTAGCTAGCTGGCTAACGTCAGTGGTAGAGCAGAGGTGAGGTGATAAGCTAAAGGTTAGCTAGTGGTAGCCTACCAAGCTACCCGTGAGTTAGAGTGAGACACTGACTGTAGCCTAGCCTATTGTATGGAGTGAGAGGACACATTGCATTGTTTTGGAGCATATCTGTTATATAAAAACATTAGTGTCTTGTCTGTAGCCTATATTGCACTTTGGGTTACTGACCTTTACATTAAGCAAAGTTATTACCTAAAACAATGCATGTATTGAGCTAGAGTTCAACTACTTTATTGAAACAATCTACCGCCATAGTCCATGGCCTGTTGTTAAACCTATTTGATGTAGCAAAGCCTTTTTTATTTATATTATTTATAATTTTTTATTAATACTTATTCATTTTGCACATGTATATGTATAGGCCTGGCTGATTTAGAAAACATAAAATAAAATTTGCTAAATAAATCTGCTTTTTTCATTTTTATCCAATTAATCGAAAAAATAATCTGCAGATTAATCGATTATCAAAATAATCGTTAGTTGCAGCCCTACCTGGAGAGGTAGGAAACACACACACACACACACACACACACACACACACACACACACACACCTGGAGAGGTAGGAGAACACACACTCACACACACACACACACACACACACACACACACACACACACACCTGTAGCGGTAGGAGAACACACACACACACACACATCAAAAAAGTAAATTAACCGACAATAACAAACCTATCATCATTGGTTCTGGGCCCTAACTGTGACATAAGGGATGTCCATATGAATGAATGAATGAATGAATGGACTTTATTGTCATTGCTACAGTACAGGTACCAAACAACGAAATTTATGATGGTTCTGATTAACATGTTCCTGTTAGTATGTTTGTAGTTTGTTAGTCAGAATGACCATGTTTGTAGTTTGTTAGTCAGAATGACCATGTTTGTAGTTTGTTAGTCAGAATGACCATGTTTGTAGTTAGTTAGTCAGAATGACCATGTTTGTAGTTTGTTAGTCAGAATGACCATGTTTGTAGTTTGTTAGTCAGAATGACCATGTTTGTAGTTTGTTAGTCAGAATGACCATGTTTGTAGTTAGTTGGTTCCGGTGAACAATCACTTCCTCTCACAGAATGTCTCTAGAATGTCTCCTCATTGGCCAGATTGGGTCACACATGTAGTGACAGCCTGTGTGAAGCGGCAGGGGGGGGGGTGCTTCTGGGTCAGCACCCTAGCCATATAGAGGATTAGGGTGTAGGGTGGAGGGCTGGAGGATATGTGTGTGTGTGTGTGTGTGGGGGGGGGGTAATGGAGAGAGGGGTGGGGGGGTCGGGTCATGTTCAGGCTTTGTGTTTGTTTGTTTAGGGATCGGCCAGCTGCTGCCCCCCCCCACCCCCCAACGCCCCCCCCCTCACCCCCATTAACATAACCCAGCACTGTCCTGCATGGCGTCTCCCAGAGATGGCTATCGAT
>NC_137674.1:103851048-103866048 GCF_963989245.1 Nansenia antarctica
AACTGAAAAACACCTCTGTGGGACGGACCCCTCTGATATCTCTCTCACACACACACAGACCATACACACACACACACACACACACACACACACACACACACACACACACTCACACGCAACCCCCGCCCCCCCTGCTCACTCAGCCTCTCTGTGCCTGTATGTAGACACACGCACACAGCAGGGGAGGCTGGTGGAGGTAGAACATCGGAGGACGGGGCTCATTGTAATGCATGGAATGGACACACACACACACACACACACACACCATGTCCATTCCATGCATTCACAATGAGCCCCGTCCTCCGATGTTCTACCTCCACCAGCCTCCCCTGGTACACAGCTGTCATCAACCCCCCCCCCCCGACCTCTGACCCCTCTGAGCATGGCCAGTCAGGACCGCCACAAGTCCCTGTTTCTTACAGGAAGACAAAATGGGATTGGAGGCCAGGCGGGTTTTTATTTTATTTTACAAATATCATTGGCATCAGGGTTCTGATGGCTGGTCAGGGCCTCTAATGCTGCTGCTGCCTAGGGGGCTCCTCAGGAGAGACCATACACACACACACACACACACACACACACACTCTCTCTCTCTCTCTCTCAAACTCAAACATGCACGCACCCTCACATACCGATACACACATGCACACACAGACTGAGACACACGCACATTACCCAGCATTCTGTACGCCTGACCACTCTCTCTCTCTCTCTCTCTCTCTCTCTCTCTCTCTCTCTCTCTCTCTCTCTCTCTCTCTCTCTCTCTCTCTCTCTCCCCCTGAGTTGGGTTGGAATACATTATGCCCCTACCCCCAGTCGTGTGTGTGTGTGTGTGTGTGTGTGTGTGTGTGTGCGTGTGTGTGTGTGTGTGTGTGTGTGTGTTTTAGAGTATGAGAGTGTGCGAGTTTCTCAACGTTTGTGTGTGTGTGTGTGTGTGCGCGTGTCAGCTTGTTCATGTTTGTGTGAGTTGGAGTGTGTGTGTGTCTGGTTGTGTAGTATGCAGTTGTTTGCGTGGTTGTGTAGATGTGTGTGTGTTGTTTGTGTGGTTGTGTAGATGTGTGTGTTGTTTGTGTGGCTGGTTTGGGGAAGCCCTAGAGCGAGATGAGACAGGAAGCGAAGGCTGTAGCCCGCGGCGATGACCCTGGTGACCCCTGGGGGGCTAGAGTTGTCCCCCCCTCACCCCCTCCGCCCCCCCTGGTCTGATTAGCCCCCAGCCAGCACAGCTTAACCCCCTCCCCCCTGGGCTGCACGGGTGACTGGACATCAGAGCCTGTTCTAGCACTCTCTCACACACACACACACACACACACACACACACACATACTTGTTTATGCTACATTGTGGGACAATATGACTAGGACCTCCCGTGTGGGGACACCCCTTTCTAGACACCGTACAGCACTGAGAAAAATCAGGCATGATCAGAAAAAATTCAGGAACCAGAATCTCACTTCAAATTAGCAATATTCAATACTTTTTTCAAGACATGACTTCTACCACCCATGTGGGGAGTCTCAGGTTGCTATCTTTCTGGGGACACCATAACACACTTTCAGATATTACAATCTTTCTGGGGACACCATAACACACTTTCAGATATTACTATCTTTCCGGGGACACCATAACACACTTTCAGATGTTACCATCTTTCTGGGGACACCATAACACACTTTCAGATGTTACTATCTTTCTGGGGACACCATAACACACTTTCAGATGTTACCATCTTTCTGGGGACACCATAACACACTTTCAGATGTTACCATCTTTCTGGGGAACACCTTAACACACTTTCAGATGTTACCATCTTTCTGGGGAACACCTTAACACACTTTGGTTGAATCCCAAATGGAGCCCTTATCCAAGCCCTGAACCCTTGAAGACTTTGGGTGCGTTTGTTTAATCTCCCGGGAGCGCACTCGGGTTGACATAGTGAGTTATTGTCACTATGTTATTGTTGTTATTGTTGTTATTGTCACTATAATTGTATAGTTATTGTTAACTCGGGTTACAGCTTAGCATGTAACTCAGTACTCTAGTTAGCACTGATACAGCTTAGCATATAACTCAGTACAGTAGTTAGCACTGATACAGCTTAGCATGTAACTCAGTACTCTAGTTAGCACTGATACAGCTTAGCATGTAACTCAATACTCTAGTTAGCACTGATACAGCTTAGCATGTAACTCAGTACTCTAGTTAGCACTGATACAGCTTAGCATGTAACTCAGTACTCTAGTTAGCACTGATACAGCTTAGCATGTAACTCAGTACTCTAGTTAGCACTGATACAGCTTAGCATGTAACTCAGTACTCTAGTTAGCACTGATACAGCTTAGCATGCAACTCAGTACTCTAGTTAGCACTGATACAGCTTAGCATGTAACTCAGTACTCTAGTTAGCACTGATACAGCTTAGCATGTAACTCAATACTCTCTAGCCCAATGTATCACCAAACAGCGCTCAATTTAGTCACTCACTATTCGCCTCCCCCTCCCCCACACAGCACCTTCCACAGCTAGCAGCACACTCAGGCCTCAGCCGTTCATTTAACATTGCCGACCTCCTGAACTTTAAGGTTAAAATAAATACATACAATATCCTTTGTAAAAGTCAAACCCTGAAAAGTCATCAAACTGTGATGGAGCATATTAAGCCAGTAGCTTTTGGAAAATGGATGCATTTTGTGCATTCCTGGGCCTGCTGGTTAACTGAGAACCAATCACTATTCGCCTCCCCCTCCCCCACACAGCACCTTCCACAGACAGCAACACACAGGCCTCTGCTGTTCATTTAACATTGCCGACCTCCTGAACTTTAGGCTCACTTTTGGGACACTTCCTATGTAGCCAGGGGAACAGAAAAAGACACACACCATCAGTGGGATGCCAGCTTTCAGACAAAATTGTTTTCAAGTCTCTAGTCCATTGTATGGCCAAACAGGGTTTAACTTATTGGGGATAGGCCTCCATTGACATTACATTGCCGACCTCCTGAACTTTAGGCTCACTTTTGGGACACTTCCTATGTAGCCAGGTGAACAGAAAAAGACACACGCCATCAATGGGATGCCAGCTTTCAGCCAAAAGTGATTTCAAGTCTCTAGCCCAATGTATCACCAAACAGCGCTCAATTTAGTTGTGCACTATGCAGACAGAGCACTGATTTGCACCCCTCCCCCACACAGTTAAGTTTCTGTTCTGCTGAAATCTGCCTCGCTCTGTTCAATTAACCTTCCTTCATGACCGGCTCACGGTGGGACCCGTGCCGTGCTGGCGCACTCATGTCCATAATCGAGAATTTCTCTTAGCTTCTCTCCCACCATGTCAGCCATGCAGAGAGCGATTTTTTTACTAAAATAAAATAACCAGAATGTTTATGATATGCTTTTTGTTAACTTTAGCACTGTGAGACTTGCAGTTGGAGTTCATATAATTGTAATCTCACCATATATGACAATACTCTTAAAAGTCTCTAGCCCAATGTATCACCAAACAGCACTCAATTTAGTCACTCACTACCCCTCCCCACTCAGCCGTTTAACATTGGCGACCTCCTGAACTTTAGGCTCACTTTTGGGACACTTCCTATGTAGCCAGGGGAACAGAAACAGACACACACCATCAGTGGGATGCCAGCTTTCAGCCAAAAGTGATTTCAAGTCTCTAGCCCAATGTATCACCAAACAGCACTCAATTATATGCTCAATATATTTTAACAGTGAAAAAACAGGAAATACGGATTTAAAAAAATAAATAAATAATCACAATAGTATGTTATTAGAATGATATAAACTTAAAATAAAATCAGTCTACTGTTAATAAAACTACTGCTGCAGATTTCTGTTGGTCTGTTTCTCAGACTGAATTGGTTCCATACTGCTTGGCCCTCTGAAAGGTCACAGCCAGGTCAGCTGCAGGTTGGGGCGGGGGAGGGGAGACATCAATTAACCACCTGCACCTCCAAACTTTCCCCAAAGCTACTGCTGCATTCAATGCACACGGGAATAACTGGTTTTCTGGAACAAGATGAATAATTATTATTCATAAATGTAGAACTGCTTAATCCCTTTATGTTTTGTCATTATTTAAAGATAAAACAACAGTTTTAAATGTTTTTATAATTTAAACCATTATATGGCTTGCATGATTGAGAATGTTGTCATTTTTAATACACAGTTTTGGTACACTACATTAACGCATTTACAGAACTCTCCTTAAAATTACAAATATAGTACTTATTACTAATACACTCAGGCCTCAGCCGTTCATTTAACATTGCCGACCTCCTGAACTTTAGGGACACTTCCTATGTAGCCAGGGGAACAGAAAAAGACACACGCCATCAGTGGGATGCCAGCTTTCAGCCAAACGTGATTTCAAGTCTCTAGCCCAATGTATCACCAAACAGCGCTCAATTTAGTCACTCACTATTCGCCTCCCCCTCCCCCACACAGCACCTTCCACAGCTAGCAGCACACTCAGGCCTCAGCCGTTCATTTAACATTGCCGACCTCCTGAACTTTAGTCTCTAGCCCAATGTATCACCAAACAGCGCTCAATTATATGCTCAATATATTTTAACAGTGAAAAAACAGGAAATACAGATTTAAAAAAAAAGAAAATCACAATAGTATGTTATTAGAATGATATAAACTTAAAATAAAATCAGTCTACTGTTAATAAAACTACTGCTGCAGATTTTCTGTTGGTCTGTTTCTCAGACTGAATTGGTGCCATACTGCTTGGCCCTCTGAAAGGTCACAGCCAGGTCAGCTGCAGGTTGGGGCGGGGGAGGGGAGACATCACCAGAATACCTCTGTGTCATTGGCTGCTATAGGCATAAAAGGAGAGAAACTCATGGTGTGGCCCCCATCTTCCCCTGACCTCAACCCTATTGAGAACCTTTGGAGCATCCTCAAGCAAAAATATATATGAGGGTGGGAGGCAGTTCACATCAAAACAGCAGCTCTGGGAGGCTATTCTGGCATCCTGCAAAGAAATTCAAGCAGAAACTGTCCAAAAACTCACAAGTTCAATGGATGCAAGAATTGTGAAGGTGATATCAAAGAAGGGGTCCTATGTTAACATGTAACTTGACCTGTTACAGTTTTTCTCAGTCGCTTTGGTGCATTTCTCACATCACTATTAACATTTGCACAACAGTTAGTGCATTTCTCAGAACAATTAGTACAAACTGCAAAACCTAGGTGTTAACCTGCAAAAGCGTGTCACTTGCTCAAAATGGATAGTTCATTCCTCAAAAGCAAGTATTCATGTCAATGAAAGTGTCAGTGTCATCAAAATGAAAAGTCCTGACACCATTGTTTATGAACAAGATAGTCAAATGGCTTTGTCATGTTTTCATTATGACAGTTCACTCTAAGTGTTTTCCAATGCAAAAAAGTCAGATCTTGGTGACACTACCTGAAAATGCTCAAGACAGTACTATACACTATTTGCACAGCCATTTGAAATCTACAGTGGGTTACACATTACTGTATTTAGTGAGGTAAATGAGTACAAGACGCTGAATAGTTATGTTTCACATTTTTACTGCATATGCTCTTTGCAATTCTAATTTGTTCACAGCATTGTGCAAAAGAAAAATACAAACTTGTTTACCACAAACATAAGAAACACCCTTTGGGTAGAGCTGTGCACAACTGTAAACAATATTGCAGTACATATTGGAACTGAATTGGAACATCCAACATACTGTAAATCATTCATTGACATCCAGACGTTCCTGTCTGTCTGGCCACATATTTTCATCGACATCACAGCGAATATCATCCCTGGTAATGCAGCGAGGAAAGTATCTCCCTGAGTGGCGAATCCACCCTCTGCTAGCAAGGCCATTTGGGTATGTGGATGCCGGTCATATACCTTCCACCTCCAGGCAGAGAAAAACTCCTCTATTGGATTCAGGAATGGCGAGTAGGGAGGGAGATATTCCACCAGCATCCTTTCATGTGCTGCAAACCACTGTCTGACCAGATCTGAGTGGTGAAAACGCACATTATCCCATACAACAACATACTTGTTCAGATGGTCTCCATTTAGACCCCTCTCATTCTCAGGGATTATGTCCCTGTAAAGAGTGTCTAAAAAAGTCAGCAGATGTTGTGTTGTGTGGACCAAGACAGGGTATATGGGTGAGGACGCCGTTTTCTGAGACGGCTGCACACATTGTAATATTCCCTCCTCGTTGGCCTGGGACATCAATGGTTGCTCTCTGTCCAATGTGATTTCTGCCACGCCTTCTACCTTTTGCCAGATTAACGCCTCATCAACGTATATGAATGTGTGCAGCGGTTCCCTGGCCTCCAGCTCCAGTACACACTTTATCCCAGAATAGAGAGAGAGAGAAAAAAACTCATTTTGGACAACATATTGTACAGTATGAATTGTCATGTAAGTGTACTGCATGGCACTACACAAAGTAACCAGTTTACAGCACTGGACATTAGAGTATGCATAGAACACATAAATGTTTTACCTGTACATACTGGTGACGGATCTCCTTCACTCTGTCGCTGTTCCGTTCAAATGGCACATTGTACAATTGTTTCATGCGCATTTCATTTCTCCTGAGCAGTCAATTGTAGCGATTGAAACGGATTCAATATTCCCAAAGATATTGTCATCCTCTATAACAGCGCTTTGTATCTCTCTCAACCTTATGGCATTGTTTGCAATCACCATTGCACACATGGCTTCCTCTTGTTGTGGAGTAAAAAGGGGCCCTTTTCCACCTCTGCAAGGTTGTCTTGCCTTGTCTTGTCTATGTGGTGCAGAGTAAAATTACAGTAATGTACAGTAAACATGAGATATACGGCTTTAACCCATATTACTGTAGTGAACAATAACAGAGAGAAATTGTTCAATTTGGGAGACATTTTCAGGAAAAATGATAAAGAAATGTATACAATTTGCTTGACAGATTTTGACAACTTGTTCAACATTTTTGGATGTAATGACTCAAGCAATGAAATGAGGACTTAGTTTTATAGGGAATGACTATTAAGCATCCAAAAGTATAGTTCATTTTGACTGACATGACATAAGCAAATGATAATGTTATAAAACAGCAGAGAATTGTATGACAGCAATTGATGCATGTCCAAAAGCATTTGCAATTTGTTTGAAGGAATGAGAAACTGCTACTATGATGTGCACAAATGACTAAATGTTGTGGAGGTTGAACTAACAGTTATGAGAATTTCAATTCTGATCAGAGAAATGCACCAAAGCAATTGAGAAAAACTGTAAGATGTTTTTGTTTGAAATAGCTTTTGATTTCAGTAAATATGACCTCCTAATATGACCTCCTAACCCTAAATTCATCACAATTGTTTGTTCTTTACAACCTATAAAATGTTTTGAAACTCTGTTGTGCATAATAATTTGGAACAGTGCATTTTGAGTTTTTTATTAAAAAAAAAAATACTGTTATCATTGGGAGGTTTGTTCAATAACATTTGAATTATACTCTAACGGTTGATGACTTTTTTGTCATTTGCATCGACTATTTAGGAAAATCTGATAAAAATATAATTTGCATAATAATTTGGAACGAGGTGTATATTTAACCTTTTCGAGAGGGAACTGTGCTCAGTATAGTTTTAACAATAAAGGTCCCATATTATCTTATATCTTAATTCACTTCCTGGTAATTGCTATGTTGCAAATACCCTGCGTTATTAAAATATGGAGAAATATGAATTAGGAAATTATGGAAATACTGTAATAGGTACAGATTTTAAAAGCATGCCCCCATCAGAATCAGAATCAGAAAAGTGTATTGCCAAGTACGTTCACACATACAAGGAATTTGCTTTGTAAAACATGGAAAGGTAATAAAAACAAGTGCCATAACCTGTGCCCCACCCAAAAACCAGCCGCCACTGCTATTTACACCATGGAATTATAGTCACACACTTTCTAGTCACAATAATAAGACCAATGTTAACCAGCGTTCTCTGTCAGAACACTCAGCCAGTATATTTGCTAGCGTTTCACCCTGCAAAAACTCTCGCGTCGCGCGCACACACTCGTCTCGCGCGCACACTCGCGCACAATCTTGTATTATTCTCCAACGGCACAACGCGAAACGAAGTGTGCTCCGTCCCCACTAATTAGATCTTCAGCCAAACCTGCACACCTGTCTCCACCCCCAATCATGTGCTTGATGCAAAGTGCACGTGACAGACAGGCAGCTCATATGATTGGCTGCAGGAGTGTTAAATGTGTGTTAAAATTTCTGCCATTTCCGTGAAAAAAATAGTAAAAAATGGCGATTTCGCCACCAGGGGCGCACTCTAAACACTGATTAAGCACTCTTTTCAGACTTATGTAGCAGTGTGGGTCAAAATTTAAAACATAGAAATATTTGCACTAGACATATCAGCAACACTTTTTCTACCAAATTCAATGAAAATCGGTGTGGGGACCCGTTTTGGGTCCCCACACCGATTTCGAGTCCCCACACCGTGGTTGTGCTGTCAGACCTCAGTCCCCACATAGTAGTATATACAGGCACACACACACACACACACACACACATGCTCATACACACTCACACTCACTCACACACATGCATGCATTCAAACAAACACACACACACACACTCATACTCACTCACACACATGCATGCATTCAAACACACACATACATTTCACACACACACACACACACACACACACACACACACACGTGTGTGTTTACCAAAGGTACTAGTGATGTGTGTGTAGTCATGGTAGTATTAGGAGTATTGGCCTGTGAGTGATAGCTGGAGGATAAAACCCTCTTTGTGTGTGTGTGTGTGTGTGTGTATGCACACTGCCCTCCTGTCCAGGCGTGGTACGAGCAGGCAGCCGTGTCAGAGCAGCCGACGGCCCCAAAGCCCCGGACCCCCAAGACCACTAGGACCCCCCCCTCCACCCCCACCTCCGACCATGGGCCGGACTACCAGCTCCGCCTTCTCACCCTGTGCAAGAAGGGCAAGGCTAAAGGTACGCACCCCGGGGGAGGGGGGGGGTGTGTGTGTGTGTGTGTCACTCACCGTCACCATGGAGACCCCCTCTGGGGTTTAGAGTTGCTCTACAGTTGGTTTATGTCCTGATGATGATGATGATGATGATGATGATCTTTGATCTTCCTCCTCCACCTCACCTCATATTCTCTCGCTCTATCTATTCCCCCCCTCTTTCTCTCTCTCTCTCTCTCTCTCTCTCTCTCTCTCTCTCTCTCTCTCTCTCTCTCTCTCAGAGGCCTATGGAATCCTGAAGGATGTTGATAGGAGGGGTGTGGCCCTTGGCCCCGCCCCTTACGACAGCCTGATCAGAGCCCTATTGGCCGACGGCAACATGGAGGACGCCATGGTGGTCAAAGAGATGTGAGTCTGTCTGCCTGTCTGTCTGTCTGTCTGTCTGTCTGCCTGTCTGTCTGTCTGTCTGTCTCTCTGTGTGTGTGTGTGTGTGTGTGACCACGCCGGTTGAGCGATCCAACCCTTAGAGGCCCGCCCCCCTGACCACACCCACCCCCTCGCTCCTCCTTAGAGCCCCGCCCCTCTGACCACACCCACCTCCTCGCTTCACGGCTCAGACCGCCAGATTACCCAGGGGCCCCTTCACCTCACTCCTCACCGACCACTTGAGCGTCCAATCCAGATCGCTCTCCTCCAGGGTCTCGGCTGTCTGTAGTCTGAGATTACGGAGTGATTGTGATCTTGACCCCCCCCCCGATCCTCCTGGACATAAACATCAGTCTGGTAATCCCCCCCCCTCCCCTTCACACCCCCTCCTTCGAGCACTGAGCCCTGAGCTTCAGCTGAACGTGATGCCAGCGTGATTTGTCTGATTAGTAATCTAATAATCATAATCATAATAATCATAATAATCCAGATTAGTAATGTGTTGCGTGGGAGTGTTGTGAACGCTGTGGAACCAGTAGGGATTTATCTCCACTCTGGGCTTTCTAACCAGCCCAATTTATGACCTCATTTCTCTTCTCTCCCCCCTCCTCTCCTCCTCTCCTCCCATCTCTCAGCCCAGTAACACACCCCTAGGCCAGGTCAGGAAGGTAAACCAGGGCAGGGCCAACCCCTGGAAGAGGAGAGAGGGAGGATAGAGGGAGGGAGGGAGGGATAGAGGGAGGGAGGGAGTAGTTTTAATCATGGAGGAGAAAGATGATGAAGTGGTATTACAGTATTAGTTCCTCTAGTATAGTACCTTGTCTAGTGTGTGTGTGTGTGTGTGTATAGTGTGTGTATAGTGTGTGTATGGTGTGTGTGTGTGTGTGTGTGTGTGTGTGTGTGTGTAGGGGCAGGGGTTGCGTTGAGGCTGTGAGGGAGAGAGAGAGAGAGCAGGGCGACAGTGGGGATTTTCTCCCTGGGATTGATGAGAATAACGACTGACCCCTCCGTTGCCGTGGCAATCTGCCCACGGGAGGTGTCCAGAGGGGGGGGGGCTGGCCAGCAGTTGGTCAGGCCAGCGATAAGGAGGCAGCGGCTGATGCTCATTTGAGCGTCTGGCCAGATTAATCTGTTCAGAGACGGGAATAGAAAAAAAGAAAGAGAGTTTGATTGAGGTTTTAGTGGCTGAGAAATGAGAAAGAGGAGGTCTGAAAGGGCAGGGGATAGAGGGAGGGAGGGAGGGAGGGGGGGGGTGAGGTCCTCGGGTCTCGGAGCTGCAGCAGCTGGTCTTGTCCCTGCCCAGTCCCAGATGAGGGACACACACACACACACACACACACACACACACACACACATCTCAGTGGGCAAGGGGGTGAGGTGAGACCAGATTGTAGATTCTAGAACATGCATGGATGGACCAGCGTATCAATCCCACTCATTTTCACTCTCTTAGCTTTAGTATCTGATTCTCTCACTCTCTCTCCTTTCACCTGTCTCTCTCCTCTCGTCTATCTCTCTCTCTCTCCTCTCGCCTGTCTCCCTCTCCTCTCGCCTGTCTGTCTCTTTCTCCCTCCTCTCCCCTGTCTCTCTCCTCTCGCCTGTCTCTCTCTCCTCTTCTCTGTCTGTCTCTCTCTCTCTCTCTTGCCTGTCTCTCTCCTCTCGTCTGTCTCTCTCTCTGTCCCCATGTCTCCATAGACTGGATGGTCCTTCAGTGCTGTTTGAAACTCTGCTCTATATCACTCTGTAGTCATATAATGTGACTCTCTCTCTCTCTCTCTCTCTCTCTCTCTCTCTCTCTCTCTCTCTCTCTCTCTCTCTCTCTCTCTCTCTCTCAGTGCATCCTCTCGCCACCCAGGCTTCCATCTGAGTGACATCGCCAGCAGCCTACTTGTCATCACAGAGGCCAAGAGAGGCCTGGTCACAAGTAGGTACACACACACACACCCACACCCACACACACACACACACACCCACACCCACACACACACACACACACACACACACACACACACACCCACACACACACACGCACACACACAGTCTAACCTCTCCCTCCCTCCTCTAGACAGCCTGTCCTCTCTCAAGACTATGATTCTGGCAGACCAGGTGCCCTCTCGGATGGCCATCACCCGATTGGTCCAGGCCCTGGGTAGCCAAGGCAACGTGCAGGGCATCAAGGAAGTGGAGGAGCTGATGAAGGGTTTGAACACGCCCCTCAACCTGTCCAGCATGGTCTTCGTCAACAACACGGCCCTGGCACACGTCAAGAAGTACGACTTAACGCGCACACACACACACACACACACACACACACACACACACACACTCTCTAGTCCGGTCCAGATTTTCAATCACTCCTGGTCCTGAGAGTACACACTACTAGGGAATACACACTACTAGGGAGTACACACTACTAGGGAGTACACACTACTAGGGAATTAGGGAAGACATTCAAATGTATTCAAATGTAGGGAATTCAGTGAGGCTACTACCATGGGACGTGGAGTGGGGGAGGTTGGGACGTGGAGTGGGGGAGGTTGTTATGATCACTGGTCATTAACGCTGAGCTCATGTTGTTGAAGAACTCCCAGAGGAGTCATTTCAGGGTTTTTAAAGTGGGACAAGGGTGTGTGTGAGTATAATAATCAATGGCCAATGACCCCTGGTCCTAGCATAGATTTTTTTTCTTATGATGACTGATGTATAGATGATTCACTTACTTAGACAAATGTACTTGTCGTAAGTCGCTTTGGATAAAGGCGTCTGCTAAATGTCTAAAATGTAAAAGAAAAGCATAATGTAAAACTACTGAATACACACACTACTGAGGATACACACTACTGAGGATACACACTACTGAGCATACACACTACTGAGCATACACACCATGGCCTTCACACTGACATGATCACATAGAGACGTTTGTTTCCGACGTTGCCTCTACCAAACCGGCCAGCGCTCCAAATCACAGTTAATCTGAACAACTCGACCTGGCAACCCAGCCAGCTAATAACACTTAAACCTCCCTCCCTCCTTCCCCTCCCACCCTCTCCTCCTCCATCCATCCCTCGCCCCCCCCCCCCCCTCCTCCTCCTCCGCCACCAGCCCGTATGAATATTTAAAGGTCTGTAGTCGTGGTGATCGCTGTGACTGTTGAGTCTGAATTATTTACCGGCCGGGCCTCTAAATGTGGCGCCTCCCTTCCGGAGCCTTCCGCCTGGCCTCTTAGCCAGTCAGCTCGGCTCAGACGCCATCGCCGCGCACGTGTCACTGCTGCTTAGAGACCCACCGCGGGGGTCAGAGTTCATCGTGACAGGCCCGGGCAAGGAGGGGAGGGGAGGGGAGGGGAGGCGAGTCCAATCGGGCATGAGCACGAGCGGCCGTCCTGTTTCCTCTGCCCTCTCGGTTCCCCTCCGCGTCTGTCTGGAAGGACGTTGGGACGACAGGCGCTCGCGCTAGCGTTAGCGTTAGTGTTGTAGCCTGGGCCGCTAATGCAGCGGATGCAGACGCAGCGTATCCAGAGACATTGAAGAGACAGACTCGTAGGACGAGAAAAAATACCACCTCGCAAAACAGGCTGAATGCTCTTCAAATGCACAGCCGCGTTAAGTGGCGTAGCACGCGAAGACACCGTGCCGTATCAAGGTCGCTGGTTCAATTCCGACATATCCTGCCATGTCATCCCTCCTCTCTCTCGTCCATCCTTCCAGTCAATCTCTACCGTCTCTATCCCAAGAAAGCAGAAATGCCCTAAAAACATCTATATATATATAATAAAATAAAAATGATAATCTAAAAGGGTTTGGTGAGGGGATATTGTGAGGTGAGCTGTCTGCCCTCTTGGATTAGGAGCATACGTCACCTCCATGTAGATCTAGACAGTATTGTGTACGTCTCTGTGTGCTTTTGTCTTTCTTGTTTCACTGGGTTTTCGAGAAAGGATCTGAACATTCTCTCTTTCCCCCAACCCCTCCCTACTCCCTCCCCCCCTCCCCAGCGGTGACCTGGAGGCTGCCGTGGAGGGTCTGGAGGTGGTGTACACCCAGCAGGACAGCGAGGGGACGCGCCAGGCCTCCAGCATGTCCTTCGTCTTCAGGAAGCTCCTGGAGGACGAGAACGACGCAGCGCTGGACAAACGTAAGACGCCGTGACCCCTGACCTCCCCTGTGTACCCCTCCCTCCCTGACCTCAGCTGTTCACCTGTGTACCCCTCCCTGACCTTGCTGCGGTTGTGTGTGTGTGTGTGTGTATGTGTGTGTGTGTGTGTGTGTGTGCGTGCGTGTGTGTGTCTGACTGTCTCTTCTGGTCTCTACAGTGAGTGCCATGGCGGAGAAGATGGCCAATCAGTTTGCGGTGTACCGCCCGGCGTCTGACCTGTTCCTCCAGCTGCTGGAGATGGACAAAGTACAGGACGCCAAGTTCATGCTGGCTGTAAGTATTACAGCCCTGTGTGTGTGTGTGTGTGTGTACGCTTGTTTGAGCATGTGTGTGTGCCTGAGTGCACCTGCGTGTGTGAGCGTGTGTCTGCGTGTGAGCGCGACTGTGCCTGTGAACATATGAGAGTGTGAGTTTTTACATAATGTCCACACTCTGAGAGACCCCCCCCCCCCCCCCCCTCCTCCTCCCCCCCGGTGTAGCAGCTCTCTATCACTCTGAAACACACATCAGTCATACATCAGTCATACATCAGTCATGCTCCACAGGTCAGAGGCTGTGATACGGCGACTCGGACGTGTGTTTTCCTCGGCTCTGAGTCACTCTCAGACGGAGGTGAAAAGGTCGACGGAGCCGTCTGGCTTCTACCCCCCTCCCCCTCCTCCTTCCTCCCCCTTCCCCCCCTCGACTTCCCGTCTAATTCCACCGCCTGCTCAATGATTAACAGCGTAGGGCCTAGCCGACGCAGGCATGAAAATGAGCGTGGGTATTCCTGCTCGCAACTCATCAAGTATTTAACGGCGAATTACACAAATCCGTGTCTCGTGCGATGATGATTATGATTATGATGATGATGATGATGATCTTATGCATCTGGTTTTTAAGATGAGCCGCCATTTGAGGCGTGTTTGGTATGGGGAGTTGTTTAAGTGGAATCCTTTGGGGGCGACCCTAACCTTACCCTCACCCTAAACCCTTCACCCTAACCCTAAACCTTAAATTACCCTAATGTTAACCATAACCGTTTTTTTTTTAAATTGTATTTATTTTTTGGGGGGGGGGGTCCGTCCCAAGCATCCCACCTAGCATCTAGTGTCTGCCTGGTACGCTTGCGGCCTCTCTGGGGGGGTCATGGGGAGGTCTCAGCAGAACGGCCCTGCTCTGGAACAACTGGAACTCTCCTAACAGGGCTGAAAGACAGAAAGAGGGGGGCGATGAAAGAAAGAGGGGGATGAATTCAGTCATTAAGAAGTGAGATGGAACAGTGTGTGTGTGTGTGTGTGTGTGTGTGAGAGAGAGATGGGGGGAGGCAGAGGGATGGATGTCCCCTGACCATCTCTAGCTTTTAGGCCGGCAAGTGGAAGTACTCTGGGGTGGGGGGGGGGAGGAAGCAGAGATATGGTGTGTGTGTGTGGGGGGGGGGGGGT
>NC_137674.1:103871048-103881048 GCF_963989245.1 Nansenia antarctica
GTCAATCAACAAAGAATGCCCCATCAAAATAAAAGTGCCCATGGTAGAGCTGTCAAAATAGAGCTTTCAAAATAAATGTACTAGAGATAAATACAGAACTACCTTTGCGTCACTAAGTGACCGCGTATCTTCTGAGACATGCGTTCTGTCATCACTTTCAGTAGCGCCTTCACACACAGTGGTGCTGTGCACAAACACTCTTGATCCGTATAGCTCTTGTTTTATTATATTGTGGTTTAGTAAATACTGCACTTGGAGTTACATTCAATGCATGATTTGTGCTATAGAACATAAATAAAGTTTGATTGATTGATTGATATCAAATCAAATCACATTTTATTTCTATAGCGCATTTTTCACAAAAGTGACCCAATGCGCTTTACAGAGAGCAGCGAAAATGATCTTATTAAATGTAAGCGAGTAATTGTAAAAAACCTTTCCTATCTACCAATAACTGAAGGCAACTATCTTTCCCATAGAGTGATTCGTTACCCTTAAATATAATCCCAATTAGATATTAATCCTCAGTTATTCTTCACAACTGACCAAACCTCTCACTCATTGCGCGGCAGATTCAGACTGTATCATTGTTATTTTCACACACGACAAACATGTGACATGTTCCAGTTTTATTCTTTGAACAACATAGGATTTTTTTTTTAATAATAAATAAATAAACGGTTTCAGACGGTTTTGATAAAAAAACGTTTCTATTTTTATAAACCCCGGTTTTCGGTTTAACCGAAAAACCGTCCATCCCTAATACACACATACATACATACATACATACATACATACACACATACATACATACATACATACATACATACATACATACATACATACATACATACATACATACATACATACATACATACATACATACATACACACACACATACATACATACATACATACATACACACATACATACATACATACATCTACACACATACGCACAACATACATAAACACCTAAACACACATACAGACACATACATATGTCCGTGACACGTGCAATCGCCTACCTTACACCCCCCCCCCCCACACACACACACACACACAGACACACACACACACACACACACATCCCTCCCCCCTCGGTGCAGCAGAGAGCTCACATAGGCTCACTGCATTATTAACACTCTGTCAGAAAGGTGGAGAGGTAAAGCCACGTTTCATAACCACATCTTTCTCTCCTCTCCTCCTCCTCTCCCCCTCTCTCCTCCTCCACCTCTCCTCCTCCTCTCCTCCTCCTCCTCTCCCCCTCTCTCCTCCTCCTCTCCTCCTCCTCCTCTCCCCCTCTCTCCTCCTCCTCTCCCCCTCTCTCCTTCTGAGCTCAAAGTTTACCTTTAAAGTTTCCACCAACCAATCTCTTGGGTAGTTCTCTTTCTCACACACACACAAACACACACACACAAATAACACAGACACACTCTCACACACACACACACACACACACGCAAATAACACAGACACACTCTCACACACACACACACAAATAACACAGACACACTCTCTCACACACACACACACACACAAATAACACAGACACACTCTCACACACACACAAACACAGACACACACACACACACACACACAAATAACACAGACACACTCTCACACACACACACACACACACAAATAACACACACACACACACACACCTGGTATTGCCGTTGTAGCCTTCAGTACAAAGCGTCTCCTGAGAGAGCAGATAAGAGGAGATTCGCGGCGTCTCCGTGGCGCCTGGCGCCCGTCTGCCCCCCACCTGACCCCCCCTCCCCCCCCCGACACGACTCCCTCTGTTTATCAACTTTAATTACAATGTTAATAAGGGAATATACAATGTTACTGCAACGTTAATCTCCTGAAAGCATTCACCTTCCCCAAAAAAGACCACTTTCTTTCTGAGGCTGAAAGGAGTGTTTAATTAGGGGGGAGGGATGGGGGGGGGGGTAGCAGCGCTAAAAACCTCTGATTTCCTAAATTAATCTGGATTTTCCAGATGAAACGCCTCCGCCTGATTGGATAAGAGAAGTGTGTTAGTTGGACCCGGGGGTGCTGTGTACTTTTATACAGACGGAGGGAAACCTGTTTTCCTGCTAAACACATGCGGATACACACACACACACACACACACACACACACACACATACACACACACACACACACACACACACACACATTTGCCTGCGAAACGTGCACACACACACACACACACACACACAGTACAGTACAACAGTCTCTTGTTCTACTACAGGTTGTGACTAGTTTTGTGTGTATCCTGTCAGCTAACTCTCTCTCTCCATCTCTCCCTCGCTCTCTCCCTCCTCCCCTCTCTCTCTCTCTCTCTCTCTCTCTCTCTCTCTCTCTCTCTCTCTCTCTCTCTAGGAGTCATTTAAGTTCTATTCAGACTTGTTGAAGTTGAAGAGTAGGGTCCAGGAGGAATAAGACCCCTGCTCTCCTCTTTTCTCTGCTTGTCCCTCCCTCCCTCCCTCCCTCCCTCCATCCCTCCTTCGTATCATCAATATGTTCTGTTGCTTTATTTGTTTTGTTTTTTTATAAGACGTGTGAACAGACCGTGTATATTGTTGTTATTAGATGTTAAACCATGTGAAACCCCCCCCCCCTGCCGACGATGAAGATGATGATGATGATGATGACGATAATGTACAGAAGTATTTATGCAAATAAATAAATGTTGTGGAGAAGTTGTGACACTGTCGTTTGTGGTGTTGACACTTAAAAAGCTGTGTGTGTGTGTGTCGGAACAGTGTTTCCTCTGAGCCTGGTTAGACATGACGTCACACAGCTGTATGATGGTTGACAGCAGCATCATCAGTCCTCCAGTGTCCCACAGCCACCGTGTCTGAACCTGACTAGAGAGGTCACACCTCCCTGCTGCTGTCCTCTAACTCACACCTTTAACGCTCTCTCCCTCTCTCGCTCTCTCTCTCCCCCTCTCTCTCTCTCTCTCTCTCTCTGTCTCTCCCCCTCTCTCTCTCCCCCCCTTCTCTCTCTCCCCCTGTCTCTCTCGCTCCCTGTCTCTCTCTCCCCCTGTCTCTCTCTCCCCCTGTCTCCATCTCGCCGTCTCTCTCTCTCTCACTCTCTCTCTCCCTCTGTCTCCCCCTCTCTCTCTCCCCCCCCGTCTCTCTCTCCCTGTCTTTCTCTCCCCCTGTCTCTCTCTCCCATTGTCTCCATCTCCCCATCTCTCTCTCTCTCACTCTCTCTCCCTGTCTCCATCTTCCCCCCCCCCTCTCTCTCTCTCTCTCTCCCCCCCGTCCCTGCCCTATAGGCCTGTATTCTCTTGTATCCTTCTCTTCATCACTGGGCTAGGGCCTGGGAGATGCTGTAAGTCTTAACAACAGTCGAACCAGTGTGTGTCTCACACACACACACACACACACACTGACCGACCTCTCAACTCATATTAGGAATATACGTTTGGCTTAGAGACCCCCGCTGTAACATCTGCGGTGTTCTTGACCCAGATATTCCCCATATACTGTATGTATTAAGGAGAGACACGTGTTTGCTCAGTATTAATATTAGTCACGGGATGATTGCGTGTGTGGTATAGCGTGAATATGCATCCAGTGGACGGACTCCAGTTTATTGTAATCTTTTTACTAATGTCAAAAAACATGCCGGCGATACATTTTATCAGGCACCAGTGCAAAACTAACATAATCTTCCATCTCGCTACAACACAAAGCTCTGTTCTCAAAGTGTGACTTACTAACCCTGTCTGAAGATTTAGACTCTAGTGTACTGGCACACACACATTGTTAAGCTTAATAACCTCACATATACAAAACAGATTAAGCTGTAGAAAAAAGAAAAAAAATGAAAGCAGAGAGAGATTGAAAATGGAACAAGTGAATGCTGTTGATGGATATCTGCCAGTGTGACGTTCTAATAATTTGCCTAGACACAAAAAGAACAGAAAATTCCATCATTCTTTTTTTTATTATTATACCCGTGGTGGCAGAGTGCAGAATGCAGTACGCTGCTGCCATCCAGCGGCAGACGCTGGTACTGCAACAATAACGTTGATTTGCTCGGGTTCCATGAAGAAAGAGAGGAGGGCGGCACGTAGGGACTATGGGCGGCCTTCTCAGTCCTGGCTGGACGTCTGCTGGTCCAGGAGTCGTGGGCAGATAGGGAGTAGGGACCAGGGGTTGATTCTAGACAGGGCCTTAGTTGGGTGGTTTCATCAGTGCTAGCTGGACTTCTGCTGGTCAAGATAAGTGTTATGGGTTAGGGGTTAAGGGGCTAGGGGATATAGGGGTTAAGGGCTAGGGGCTATAGGGATTAAGGACTAGGGGATATAGGGGTTAAGGACTAGGGGCTAGTAGGGGTTAAGGACTAGGGGTTAAGGGGCTAGGGGATATCGGGGTTAAGGACGAGGGGTTAAGGGCTAGGGGCTATAGGGATTAAGGGCTATGGGCTACAGGGGTTAAGGACTAGGGGCTATAGGGGTTAAGGGCTAGGGGATAAAGGGGTTAAGGGCTAGGGGTTAAGGGGCTAGGGGATATAGGGGTTAAGGGCCAGGGGATAAAGGGGTTAAGGGCTAGGGGTTAAGGGGCTACAGGGGTTAAGGGCTACGGGCTATAGAGATTAAGGACTAGGGGTTATAGGGGTTAAGGACTAGGGGATATAGAGATTAAGGACTAGGGGATATAGGGGTTAAGGGCTATAGGGGTTTGTTTGTGGCCAGGCCTCCAGGCGGGTGGTGGATGTTCACCAGTCCTGACTGGACTTCTGCTTGATGAACTTGAGAGACAGGTAGTAGAGCAGCAGGAACCCCACCACCACGCCCATCAGAACCAGGTAGCAGGAGTACAGAGGGTACTGGTTCATGTCCATGGCCTCCACCACCTGCACAAGCAAAACACATTCACATTCATGACTTATCATCTTACACAGGTGATTTAAAGCCACACTCCGTAATTTGTACATGTGAGTAGTGTTGTCATGTCTACAGTGTAACGTTGTAACATCTCCATCCTGAGAGTTGAGAGGCAGCATTAAAGGGATAGTTCCCCCAAATTACAAAAGCACAATATCGGTTCCTTACTGAAAAGAGGCTATGGACAAGGAACGACTTGGTTGAAATGACTTTGATGTGATTTGCGCATGACACTTTCTAAACATGCTCATTTAGGATCCATTGACTTCCATCAAATTTTTTTGGCGTGGGGAGGGGGTTAAAATAAAATACTAGCAATTGCCCAGATTTAGTCCGTCCTCATCACAAGACTCTTTTCCAGGGTAAGGAACCAAAATGTAATTCGGGTGGTCTCGAGAAGCAGTGTTTCAGCGGAGGAGTCAGTCAGACTCACGTGTATGCCGTCGATGTTGAAGGAGATGTTGCCGATGGAGACGGGGTACTTGAGACCCCTGAACTGCACCTGCAGCATGCCGTCGAAGCCCCAGCGCATGAAGGAGGCATGTGAGAACCACGACGCCACTGGACACACACACACACACACACACAGGGTCAGTGTTGCAACAGAACTACAGATCCATAAACATAGACAGGCCTAAATGACTTACATAAGTTACCTACCTACCTAACATTCTATCTATCTATCTATATAACATTCTATCTATTTATCTATCTATCTAACCATGCTCTCTCTCTCTCTCTCTCTCCCTATCCCTCCCTCTCCCTCTCCCTCTCTCTCCTTCTCCCTCTCCCTCTCTTTCCCTCTCTCTCTCTCTCCCTCTATCCCCCTCTCTCTCCTTCTCTCTCTCTCTCTGTTTCTCTCCCTCTCTCTCTCCATCTCTCCCTCTCTCTCTCTCCCTCTCCTTCTCTCTCTCTCTCCCTCTGTCTCTCTCTCTCTCTACCCCCTGCTCTCTCTCCCCCGCTCTCTCCCTCTCTCCCCCCCCTCTCTCTCTCTCTCTCTCTCTCTCTCCCCCTCCCCCCCCCTCTCTCTCTCTCCCTCCCCCTCTCTCCCCCCCCTCTCCCCCCTCTCCCTCTCTCCCTCGCTCCCTCTCTCTCTCACCCAGCCACATGTTGTCCAGGCTGATGACGAAGCCCCCCGTCAGGTAGAAGACGGTGAAGACGGCGTTGCCCATGAAGGCGGAGGTCTGCAGGGTGGGCAGGGCGGCCGCCACGAACAGCGCCATGGAGCGGCTGCAGTACACCATCAGCCACACCAGCAGGAAGTTGAGCAGGAAGCGGTCGGGGGCGCCGTTGAGACCCGCCAGCCAGTAGATGGGCAGACCGTACACCAGGGTAAACACACAGTGCTCGGGGAGCTCCCCCAGGATCTGAGGAAGGGACGCAGGGGAGTACGCACACACACACACACACACGCACACACACACACACGCACACACACACACACACACACACACACACACACACACACACACACACACGCACACACTTAAACACTATGATTCACAACATAGTGATAGTGCGTTTGCATTTCTTGTCTATGGCAACAAGTGTAGTCTCTCCTGTCCAGAGCCTTTAGAGCTCTACATTTAGAGCACACACTGAAGTCTGGCTGAAGCATGGAGCTCTGCTGACCCCTGCTGGCCAGTAAGGGAACTATTGTTTCATAGATACAGTCGTTGAAAGAGGAGAGTGTTGATTGTTGAAAGCAGTGTGATACAGGGGGGAGGCTGGTGGAGGTAGAAATTGGAGGATGGGCTCCTTGCAATGCATCAAACATTGTTCGTCATTCCCTTCCACGCATTACAACGAGGCCGTCCTCCAATCTCTACCTCCGGCGGCCTCCCCTGGCGTGATGTGTTACCTTGGCGAAGAAGTAGGAGGTGACAGAGTACATGCCGTCCTCCAGTTCATGGTACAACATGGCTCTCTCTGTGTGACCTGGAGTGGGGGGGAGGGGGGGGGGGACAGTATGAAGGCCCTGTCCAAAACCAATCCCTGGCCCCTACACCCTAGCTCCTACACCCTACATACACCTACTATCCCCTATGCACTTAACTCATTGAGTGCCGATGGTGAATAAAGTCGCCCAAAGTGTCAACATTCTAGAGTGCCCAGGGTGACTTTATTCACCACAAATGTATAAACTACGATGCTTCATTTTGTAGCCAATCAAAGTATTGTTGCTAGGTAAACAAAACCACATAAAAGACATGGCACTCTAGAATGGTGAGTGTTCCAGAATTCGTAGGCAGTTATGAATGAATGAATGGACTTTATTGTCATTGCTACAGTACAGGTACCAAACAACGAAATTTAGGAGGGGTGGCTCCCCTGGTGTTAGGAAAGGGGGAAAAAAAACACTTTAAAAACAAAAATCACAAGAAGGGAAGGAGCTGGTTTACATAAATAAAGGCTATGTACACAATCCACTGTACTATACTGTACAGATAGACGACTAGGGTTGTCATATTGCACAATAGTATTGTTTCACGTTATTTAAAGTGTCACAGTTTGCAGGCTTGAAATGTACATGTTTGTGCCTCAGCACTACACCTGATTTTTTGTGAGTTAAGGAGATCAGACTGGCTTACACAGGTAAAAGTGTGAAATAATTGAACATGTTGGTAACAAAAAATTCCATTTTGAAGCTATTGCCATAATATTTATACCTTTCAAGTCCTCTCAGATCTCCACAAGTGCATTCGGGTGAAGAGAGTAGGAGCTCCAGGTTGATTCGGAATCGACCGAAGAGCACCTCCTATCGGCTCCTATCAGTCTAAAACTCTGAACTCTGATTGGTTGTCATGTCTGTCACTCACACTTTGCTATGACGTCCAGCACCACAGCGAATGGGGTGAGAGCTCCGATCATGTAGAGGAGAGCTACGGTGTCCTGGAGGGCCAGACGCTCCTCCCCGGCGCCGTAGTACAGGAAGCCAATCAGGAGAGACATGAGAAGGGCCTCAAACCCGTGGACCAATAGGGTCACCAGGTCTCTGAAGTCGTTGTACACCTGACGCCTGGGAGGAACACGGTTTAGGATGTCAAGCAGGAGGACACACACACACACTGAATTCCAATTAAGTCAAGTTAACAAAAGGTGTACAAAGAGGGAATGGTCGTACCTGATGAGGACGGTGAACTGGTGTAGCCTTCCTGGTAGCCTGTCTCTCTGATTGGTCACTGTGATCACCTGCTCTTCCTGAGGCCTGGACTGAGCACTGGTGGGGTGGAGGGCGGGTGGGAGGGCTTGGGTTGAGGTCCACATGAAGTCCTCCGTCCCGCCCACCTGGTCCAGAAAGTGGGCCGCCAGAACCCTAGCCCGCTCCAGACACTCCTTCTCTCTCTCAGGACTGCGCCGGTCGATACTGATCAGATCCACTGAGGCGACACACACACACACACACACACACACACACACACACACACGCACGCACACACACATGAAGGAACAAACAAACACACACACACATGAATGAGCACACATATGGTTGCCATGTACACACACACACACACACACACACACCCGCACACACCCACAGAATGCCCTCCCAACCCACCCAACACAAACACTCCTCCTGTCCTCCCACCAGAACATTCCTAACTCCCTCTCCTTCTTTACCGTAGAAGTCGGAGGGGTTGCAGTAGCGCGGGCAGGGGTACCCCAGGCAGGTGAAGTAGTGGACCATGTCCCGGGCCGGCCCGCAGTACACAGCCGATCCGGAGGACAGCAGCACCACCAGGTCAAACAGCTGGAAGATGTCGGAGCGGGGCTGGTGGACGGACAGCAGGACCAGCCTGTTGCCCCGGGCCAGCCGGGACAGGGTGATCACCAGGTTGTGGGCCGTGAAACTGTCCAGGCCCGACGTGGGCTCGTCCAGGATCAGGATACCTGCAGGGGGGGTAGGAAGGGGGGGGATAAGGGAGTTAGGAGAGAGACACAGAGAGAGAGGGACTCTATCTAACTTATTTTCCATATTAGGTCATACCGATTCATCAGTTGTACGCTACTCCACCAACCCCCCCGCCCTCTCCCACCCGTGACCCCCCCCCCCCCCCTCATCCCCCACCCACGTTCTCTCACCAGGGTTCCACAGCAGCTGCACGGCGATGCTGACCCGCCTCCTCTCCCCTCCGGACACGCCCCTCACCACGTCGTTGCCCACCCGGGTGTGGGCGCACTGCCGCAGGCGCAGCTCGGCGATGACATCATCAACCTGCGCCCGGGACAGAGCAGCCAGAGAGTCACATGTCATGCCACATGTCACCTCTAGACAGCTGGAGAGATGTCATCACAAACACTCACACTCATAGGATGAAACAATGTCAGGATGTGAGCCCATGCATTGTAAAGCCTGGCCGATTCATGGACTTTAATGGAGATTGATGAGACTAATGGAGTTTAAAAGAGATAAAGGAGTTTGATGGAGGTTAACAGAGTTTTGACGGAGTTTGACGAAGTTTGTTGGAGTTAAAAGGAGTTTGATGGAGTTTGACGAAGTTTGGCGGAGTTTAGACGAAGTTTGTCAGAGTTAAAAAGAGTTTGATGGAGTTTCATAGAGTTCAATGGAGTTCGATGGAGCTCATCAAGCCAATCAGGTGCCTTATCAGCGACACGAAATGTGTGAACGAACGAATGAATGAATGAATGAATGAATGAATGAATGCATGAATGAATGAATGAATGACAGTTGTGTTGGACTGGACGTCCCCTCCCTGGCCTTACCCTCTGCTCCCTCTGGGCCTGGGTGAAGTGGGTGGGCAGGCGGAGCTTGGCCACGAACACCAGGGTCTCCCGGACGGTGAGGTGGGGCAGCAGGCGGTCGTCCTGGCGGACGTGGGCCGTGGTCTTCCTCACCAGCTGGGGGGTGCTGGGACGCCCGTTGATCAGGATCTGACCGGACGCCATCGAGCCCCCCTCGTCACGACACGTGATCACGTCCAGCAGGGACGTCTTACCACAGCCTGGGGGGGGGGGGGGGGGGTTGGGGGGTAGGTAGGTAGGTAAACACAGAGCGACTTAACCAGTGGAGGCTGGGGAGGGGGGGGGGGGGAGAAGAGTGAAACTCTCACGGCCAGTGGCGGT
>NC_137674.1:103888548-103911048 GCF_963989245.1 Nansenia antarctica
TGCCCCCCCCCCTGCAATCTGTTCATAGAGTGACCCTTCCTGAGTCGTGTGTGTACACATTGTACTAGCTCAGACCCAGCACTGACACACCTGATTCAACCAATGAACTGAAGGACTTGATGGTTATTTGATATCAGGTGTGTCAGTGCAAATGTGCACAAGGCAGAACAGATCTGTCATACCATTCCACTGGACTCTTACCACTGTAAAATCACCAGATAAGCAGGGAGATGGATGGATGAATAGATAGATAGATAGATAGATAGGTAGACCCACCTCCACCCCCACCAGCTCCAACACTGGGTACAGTAATAGCATGTTGTTGATCTCTCTCTCTCTCTCCATCTGTCTCTCTTTCCCTCCCTCTCTCTCCTCTCATACTCTCTCTCCATCCCTCTCTCCTCCTCTCTCTCTCCGTCCCTTTCTCCTCCTTCTCTCTCTCCATCCCTCTCTCCTTCTCTCCCACTTGTTCTCACTCTCACTATATGATTCTCTCTCTCTCTCTCTCTCTCTCTCTCTCTCTCTCTCTCTCTCTCTCTCTCTCTCTCTCTCTCTCTCTCTGTCCACATCCCTCTCTCTCGTCCCGGGGGGGTCAGGTGTCGTCGGTGATGGCCGAGCTGAGCCTGGGCCACGTGGCCCACAGCGTCATCGGGGGACGCGTCTTCCCGGGGATCTCCGGGGGAGAGAGACGGAGGGTGTCCATCGCCAGCCAGCTGCTCCAGGACCCCAGTGAGTACCCCACCAGGCCGCCTCAGATGTCGCCTGCTCAGAATCACAGGATACGACGAGCGTGTAAAAGACACATTCCACAAGGAGCAGAATTCACATGAATACTAAAGAGCTGACACATAAAGACATATAAGAGGTTATTAACCAAAATGGTTACTATGGTTACCACCTCCCCCCCCCCCCGGTGGACAGAGAGAGGAAGGGTGAGAGGGATGGACAGAGAGAGAAGGGATGAGAGGAGAGAGAGTAAGAGAGAAGCAAGAGAGAGAAGGAGAGAGGGATGGACAGAGAGAGAGAGCGCGAGAGAGAGAGAAGAGAGTGGGAGGAGGGTAATAGAAGTCAGAGTTATCACTCTCTCTGTATTAAGCCGGGTCCAGTGGGGGGGTTCCCAGGTGTAGTTTATCAGGCCTGCGGCCCCCCCTGGAGGGCTGGGGGGTCTCAGCCCTCATCCAGGATTAACCACCACCCCCCCCCCCACCCCTCTTCACTAGCTCTGGGCCTCAGTAATGAAGAGTTCCCTCCCAGTGCCTCTCCAATCGACCAGGAAATGAGTTCATCACACAATTAATGCATCTCTTAATTCCTCTCAGCCTTTTAGAACGAAAGGCAATCTTTTAATTGTCCTAAACGGAGAAATTAAGAGAAAAGAACACACTTATCTGAAAGAGGTGGCCCTCAGAGGGGTCTGCGCCACTTAAGGAAAAAAAGTACAACATTTTAGAAGTTAAACTGGAAAAACTTTTGTCCGTCCTCCTTTTCCTCTCTTTTACCTTCCCTCTGTTCTGGGTGCTTCCCTGTTGTGTGACTTTTGGGGACATGGCTGTGTGATGATGTCATTCCAGAGGTCATCCTATTGGACGAGCCGACCACGGGCCTGGACAGCATGACAGCCAATCAGATTATAGTTCTGCTGGCGGAGCTGGCCACAAGGGACCGCGTCGTCATAGTAACCATCCACCAGCCGCGCTCTGAACTCTTCAGGGTGAGTTCGAGAGAAGAGAGATACCGTCACCGCATTCTATTCTGTTCTATTCTATTGTATTCAGTTCTGTTCTATTCTATTGTATTCAGTTCTGTTCTATTCTATTCTATTATTGTCTATCTTATCTCAAGTGTGATGGTGTGATGTTGAATTGTAAATGGACTTCACTTACAGTATATGGCGCCTTATTCCAAAGCGCTTTACAATGGCCTCTCATTCACCCATTCACACACCAATGGCAGCAAGGCGCTGGCCCGCTCATTGGGAGCAATTTGGGGTTCAGTGTCTTGCCTAAGGACACCTCGACATGTGGCCAGCCGGGGTTCGAACCGCCGATGAATAATCAGCCCCATACGACAGTAGGATAGCCATCATGAGCAGAGGAAGGCTGTTCTGTGTTCTTAACCTTGTGTGTGTGTGTGCGTGTGCGTGTGTGTGTGTGCGTGTGTGTGCGTGTGTGTGTGCGTGTGTGTGTGCGTGTGCGTGTGCGTGTGTGTGTGTGCGTGTGTGCGTGTGTGTGTGCGTGTGCGTGTGTGCGTGTGCGTGTGTGTGTCCTGCAGGTGTTCAGCAGGATAGCCATCATGAGCAAAGGAGAGCTGGTGTTCTGTGGTCAGCCAGAAGAGATGGTGAACTTCTTCAGCCAATGTGGCTACGAGTGTCCAGACTACTGCAACCCCTTCGATATCTATGGTATAAGCTGTTGTTTAACTTTGTCACACTAGCCATCCAACCAGGGGAGGCTGGTGGAGGCAGAAATCGGAGGATAATGCATGGAATGGAATGAGGCAGGGTATTTGATGATTCCTCATTCCATTTCGTGCATGCACAATGAACCTGTCCTCTGATTTCTACCTCCACCAGCCTCCCCTGCATCCAACCTAGGTGTGTGTGCTTTTGTTTCCTCCCGGGGAGGCTGGTGGAGGTAGAAATCAGACGGACGTGTGTTCGATACAGTTTCTCATTCCATTCCATGCATTCGATGACGCCTTCCTCCGATGTCTACCTCCACCAGCCTCCCCTGGTTCACTCACTCCCACTCATGGATTTACTGTAAAGCAAATATATTTATGTTATTTATTACTTATTATAATAATTATATATTATTTTATATATGTATATATATATATATATACATATTTATATATATATATAAATAAGCAAACATAAAAACATAAAAAAACAATGTCCTATGCACCAACCACACCGAGTCAATTTCCTGTATGTGCGGATATACTTCGCAATAAACATAATTTTGATTCTGATCCTGATTCTGATGGACTAGCTTCAGCCGTTTAGAGGAACTCTAATGTTGACATCAGTCCATCGTTGTCGGATCCATCAGCTGGTAGTGAACAAATACAAGTTTCTCATTTCCATTCTCTTGTTGTGTGGACCTTTTGAAACAGCACTATAACAGGAAAAGTAATACAATAAATATACTTCACAGACCATACCTTTGACCTTTGACCTGCTCTCCTGTCCTTCTGTCTCTGTCCTGACCTTTGACCTGCCCTCCTGTCCTTCTGTCTCTGTCCTGACCCTTTGACCTGCCCTCCTGTCCTTCCGTCTCTGTCCTGACCCTTGACCTGAACCTCCTGTCCTTGTCTGTCTCTGACCTCCAGTCGACCTGACGTCGGTGGACACGCGCTGCAGCGAGAGAGAGGCCGCCACCTACAGCCGCATGCACGACATGACGTCGTCCTATCAGGGCTCAGAGATCTACCAGGGCATGCTGAGGCAGACCGAGCAGAGCTGCCAGAGGACCGACAAGCCCAGCATTCCCTTTAAGAGCAAAGAGTCGCCCAGCGGGTCGGCCAAGCTGGCCGTGCTGATCAGGTCAGAGACATCCCCTTTAAGAGCAAAGAGTCGCCCAGCGGCCTGGCCAAGCTGGCCGTGCTGATCAGGTCAGAGACATCCCCTTTAAGAGCAAAGAGTCGCCCAGCGGGATGGCCAAGCTGGCCGTGCTGATCAGGTCAGAGACATCCCCTTTAAGAGCAAAGAGTCGCCCAGCGGGATGGCCAAGCTGGCCGTGCTGATCAGGTCAGAGACATCCCCTTTAAGAGCAAAGAGTCGCCCAGCGGCCTGGCCAAGCTGGCCGTGCTGATCAGGTCAGAGACATCCCCTTTAAGAGCAAAGAGTCGCCCAGCGGCCTGGCCAAGCTGGCCGTGCTGATCAGGTCAGAGACATCCCCTTTAAGAGCAAAGAGTCGCCCAGCGGCCTGGCCAAGCTGGCCGTGCTGATCAGGTCAGAGACATCCCCTTTAAGAGCAAAGAGTCGCCCAGCGGCCTGGCCAAGCTGGCCGTGCTGATCAGGTCAGAGACATCCCCTTTAAGAGCAAAGATTCGCCCAGCGGGATGGCCAAGCTGGCCGTGCTGATCAGGTCAGAGACATCCCCTTTAAGAGCAGAGAGTCGCCCAGCGGGTTGGCCAAGCTGGCTGTGCTGATCAGGTCAGAGACTGGACCTGTCTGTCTGCCCCTGTCTGTCTGTCTGTCCCTGTCTGTCTGTCCCTGTCTGTCAAAGAGTCGCCCAGCGGACTGGCCAAGCTGGCTGTGCTGATCAGGTCAGAGACATCCCCTTTAAGAGCAAAGAGTCGCCCAGCGGGTCGGCCAAGCTGGCTGTGCTGATCAGGTCAGAGACTGGCCAAGCTGGCTGTGCTGATCAGGTCAGAGACTGGACCTGTCTGTCTGCCCCTGTCTGTCTGTCTGTCCCTGTCTGTCAAAGAGTCGCCCAGCGGGCTGGCCAAGCTGGCTGTGCTGATCAGGTCAGAGACTGGACCGGGCTGGTGCCCTCCCACTTCCCTCAGCCAGCCCCCCCCCCTCACCCCCCCGGCTTCTCTGCCTCTCTGTTCATCTCTTTGTCCGTCACTCTTTCTATACCCAGGCCCCTCTGTGTGTGTGTCTGTTTGTGTGTGTGTGTGTGTGTGTGCGCGAATGCGAATGTGTGTTTTTGTTTGTGTGTGATCCGTGCACGCGTGTGTCTGTGTGTGTGTGTGTGTGTGTGTGTGTGTGTGTGTGTGTGTGTGTGTGTGTGTGTGGTGTGTGCGTATGTGTGTTTTTGTTTGTGTGTGATCCGTGCACGCGTGTGTGTGATGTCTGTGCACGTGTGGTGCATGCTCGATCATGTGTATGTATATGTGTATGTCTGTGTGTGTGTGTGTGCGTGTGTGTGTGTATATGTGTGTGTGTGTGTGTGTGTGTGTGTGTGTGTATGGTGTGTGCGTATGTGTGTTTTTGTTTGTGTGTGTGTGTGTGTGTGTGTGTGTGTGTCTGTTTGTGTGTGTGTGTGTGTGTGTGTGTGTGTGTGGTGTGTGCGTATGTGTGTTTTTGTTTGTGTGTGATCCGTGCACGCGTGTGTGTGTGTGATGTCTGTGCACGTGTGGTGCATGCTCGATCATGTGTATGTATATATGTGTATGTCTGTGTGTGTGTGTGTGTGTGTGTATATGTGTGTGTGTGCGTGTGTGTGTGTGTGTGTAGGAGGGTGGTGAGGAACCTGTCTCGTGACCGCATGGGCATCCTGATGCGTCTGTCTCAGAACCTGATCTACGGGCTCTTCGTGGCGTTCTTCGTCATGCGGCTGGATGATGATGTCAGCAAGGGTGCGATCCAGGACCGCATCGGCATCATCTACCAGTCCATGGGGGCGTCGCCGTACACCGGCATGCTGAACGCTGTGGCGCTGTGTGAGTTGTCAATCAATCAATCAATCAATCAATCAATCAATCAATCAGTAAAACGTTATTATCCATCATGGCTTGGCATGTGTGCACATTGTACAACAGTTAGACAGCAACATAATCACATTGGGGTAACTGAACATAAGGCACGGTTTAAACACTGAACCCCCTCTGGTTTATACTTCGTCACCTATACAAGTTCATCGCTGAACACCGTGTGTGACTGACTGTGTGTTAGCGATGTGGACCTGGCTCGGTGCTGTCTGACCTCGGTGCTGTCTGACCTCGGTGCTGTCTGACCTTGGTGCTGAGATCACCCTGACCATGAACTCTCCGCCACATCTCTCGGGAACGTCCAATGAACCCACTGCACGTACATACTGTATCAGATCTGACCGTACAGTGAACCAACGGGAGGCTGGCGGAGGTAGAAATCGAAGGACGGGGCCTCGTTGTAATGCAACGTAACGGAATGAGGAACGGTATCAACCACGTGCGCTCCTGGCTGCCTGCTATCTCAGAGTGGAGATAGATAGGGGGATGGTTATTAAGATAAGACAGAGTAGGCCAAGAGGCTGAAGAGAAACTAGCAGTCGCCAAAGCACCCAAACAGGCAGAGATAACCACCAAGGACAAGGTGGTTTCCTGGCCTTGACCCTAGGGGTTAGTGGTGATAACACACATGGGAGGGAGGCTACGTTTGACACACATCAAGTTTACCTACGTTTAGTAGACAAGACACTTTCACTGTCGAAGGGTGATGGACAGCTGATTCACAGGACTGACGCTAACTGTGCTCTATTCTGTGGAGTCCAAGCGGTGATGCTAATACTGATGCTAACTATGCTCTGTGTATGTAGTCCCAGCCCTGATGCTAACTATGCTCTGCTCTATGTAGCCCTGATGCTAACTATTCTCTGCTCTATGTAGCCCTGATGCTAACTATGCTCTGCTCTATGTAGCCCTGATGCTAACTATGCTCTGTCTATGTAGTCCCAGCCCTGATGCTAACTATTCTCTGCTCTATGTAGCCCTGATGCTAACTATGCTCTGCTCTATGTAGCCCTGATGCTAACTATGCTCTGTCTATGTAGTCCCAGCCCTGATGCTAACTATGCTCTGCTCTATGTAGTCCTGATGCTAACTATGCTCTGTCTATGTAGTCCCAGCCCTGATGCTAACTATGCTCTGCTCTATGTAGTCCTGATGCTAACTATGCTCTGTCTATGTAGTCCTGATGCTAACTATGCTCTGTCTATGTAGTCCCAGCCCTGAGGGCCATCAGTGACCAGGAGAGTAAGGACGGTCTGTACCACAAATGGCAGATGTTCCTGGCCTACATCTTCCACATCCTCCCCTTCAGCATCGTCAGCGTCTTCATCTTCAGCTCCTTCCTCTACTGGTGGGTACATCTGTGTGTGTGTGTGTGTGTGTGTGTGTGTGTGTGTGTGTGTGTGTGTGTGTGTGTCTCTCTGTCAGAATGGTAGGGATGCACCCTGACATGTAGCCTACAGTATGTATTACAATGCACAGTACCATACTGTGTGTGTGTACGTGTGTACGTGTGTACGTATGTTGTACATTGTACATGTGCGTCTCCCTCTCTCTCTGTCTCAGGACAGTTAGGATGCACCCTAACAAGTGTGTGTGTATGTGTGTTTATGTATGTACTGTACGTGTGTATGTGTGTGTGTGTGTGTGTGTGTGTGTTTATGTACCGTACGTGTATATGTGTGTGTGTGTGTGTGTGTGTTTATGTACTGTATGTGTGTGTGTGCGTGTGTGTTGTGTGTGTGTGTGTGTGTGTGTGTGTGTCTCAGGACGGTAGGGATGCACCCAGACACGGGCCGGTTCCTGTGTTTCTCCGCTGTGATCCTGGTGCCCCATCTGATGGGTGAGCTGCTGACCCTGGTGCTGATGGGCGTGATCCAGGACCCCAACATGATCAACACGGGCGTGGCGCTGCTCAACGTGGCCGGCCTCTTGGTGGGCTCAGGCTTCCTCAGGTGAGACCACAGACCCCCCCTGTCCAGTGTTGCCAGATTGGGCTACTATTCCAGCCCAATTGGGCTACTTATTATCACATTGGATGGTTTTTAGACTGTGATTAGGCTGGAAAACAATCCCATCTGGCAACACTGCCCCTGTCCTCGGTCTGGTGTACAGTCTCTACCTGCTGTCTGTAAGTTCCACATTGTGTGGACAATACAGTTGTTTCAGAACTCTATTCTGGTGTCTATGCTGCCTACAGTATACCAGTGGAGGCTGGTGGAGGTAGAAATTGGAGGACGGGCTCGTCGTAATGCATGGAATGGATATGATGAATGGTATCAAACACGTGTCCCTCCTCCCCCTCCGTAGTACTAGTGTCTCTCATCTAAACTGCCCCTCCTCCCCCTCCGTAGGAGTGTCTCTCATCGAAATTGTCCCTCCTCCCCCTCCTTAGGAGTAGTAGTGTGTCTCTTGTCTAAACTGTCCCTCCTCCCCCTCCGTAGGAGTAGTAGCAGTGTCTCTCGTCTAAACTGTCCCTCCTCCCCCTCCTTAGGAGTAGTAGTAGTGTCTCTAGTCTAAACTGTCCCTCCTCCCCTTCTGTAGGAGCACAGAGCAGATGCCAGAAGTGTTCCAGTGGCTGAGTTACCTGACCTTCCAGAAGTACGGCTGTGAGCTCCTCATCGTCACAGAGTTCCACGGCCTCAACTTCACATGCAGTAAGACCCGTCTCTCTGTCTCTAGTTAGCAGTGAGATACTAACTCACACACCTGTCTCTCTGTCTCTAATTAGCAGTGAGACACTAACCCTCACACCTGTCTGTCTGTCTGTCTGTCTGTCTCTAGTGAGCAGTGAGACACTAACCCAATAATAATATAGCTAGCTACCTAGCATCGACTACGCTGGTATTGGTTGGTCATTGGTCATGATAATCCTGCCTACAACCTCTGACATAAGCGGTTCTTGACTGGTTCTAGACCAGCTGGTTCTGGTTCTAGACCAGCCAAGTGTTGATGCCTCTGTGGAACCAGTTTTCCTGGCCGAGAGCTGGTTCTTTTACTGTCGACAGACAGGCAGGCGGGCAGACAAACAGACAGAGTGTATCTGTCTGTTTGTCTGCCCGCCTGCCTGTCTACAGTATGACTACTGACTACAGTATGTCCCATGAGTTCTGACAGCACAATAGAACAGTTATAGTTGTTTTGTTCTTTTGATAATCATATCAATGAAATAATTAATTCCTTCATTCCCTTCCTTTCTTCATTCCTCCCTCCCTCCCTCCTTCCTGTGCAGGTCAGTCTTCCATGCCCGGCGCATGTGTGATAATGGAGGGTAGCCAGATCATCGACCAGGGCTACCCTGGAGCTCTCTCCCGATACACCCTGGACTTCCTGATGCTCTACTCCTTCCTCCCCGCCCTTGTTCTCCTGGGGGTCATCAGCTACAAGATCAGAGACCGTCTCACACAACACTGATAGACACAAGCGCCACACACACACACACACACACACAGCTATCAGGGAAGTAACTCACCCATATGTATGGAGACTATAGCCTCATACAACACTGACACACACACACACACACACACACACACACACACACACACACACACACACACACACACACACACTAGAGACTGCAGCAATCACTCTGGAGACAATACCAATGGCCATGGAGATAGTTTGCTTTTCCACGAGCTAGAGCCACGTCATTATATCTCTGTATACGACTGGTCCAACGTATTTGTGCTGCTCGTCGCGATTGCTATGGACGGCGATTACGTTCAAGAAGAAAGGTAATCACCTAACACGCTTTGATTATTATTAACACTGGACGTGAGATGTTAATGTTAGCCTTTGTTGTAAGCTAGCTCGCTAGGATAATATAGCTAGCTACCTAGCATCGACTATGCTGGTATCGATTGGTCATTGGTCATGATAATCCTGCCTACAACCTCTGACGTAAGCGGTTCTTGACTGGTCCTAGACCAGCTGGTTCTGGTTCTAGACCAGCCAAGTGTTGATGACACTGTGAAACCAGTTTTCCTGGCTGAGAGCTGGTTCTTTTACTGTTGAAACACAAAGAACTGGTTCGATATTAGGCACTGGCTCGGAGCCGGCTCTCAAAATGCCTTGGTGGAAAAGGGGCACCAGAGAACAAGTCTAGAGTTGACCTATCACATTCACCAGGCGTGCCAAGAACAAGGCCAGCCATTGGTGTGTTAGTGGCCCTATAGCCACAATCCAATCAGGTGAATGATCTGACACAATGATGTGGAAGTGGAAATGTAAAGACTTCCGTACATCACCTGTAATGAATGGATTCTTATTTGTGCAGTTTGATTACATTGTATCTAATTCTTTTTTTCTCATGCTTTTAAAAAGTGGTAAATAACCTGCTAGTGTAAACATTGGATAATGTGAAAATCTTCTTATTCAAGATATCATGTTCTTCAAGTTGTAGAAAATGTCAACAAGTCAATAATTTATTTTTCCAAATGTATTTTTTCTCATTAAAATACATACAACATTTCAGTGACTCATGTAAAATGTGTCTTGTACAGAGATTACAAGAGCAGCACACAAGAACAAAACAACATAAACCTCTCAAAGTATTTGATGAAAGCAACATTTCTGTGTGTAAAAACGACAGTACTGTATGTCAGTTTTCATCTCCAGGCCTGTCCCAGACTGGAACACGTCAGAGTGTCTCTACACTGGGCCTCTCTCTGGGTCTCTCTCTGGGCCTCTCTCTGGCCAGGGGATGGTGAAGATCACCTATCTAGGTCACCTATCACATTTCAGAACTCCTGGATATGTGTTTAACAGCGTTATTATATATATCGCCCTAGTGCATCATTGTGACATAGCGATCCGATATCAATGGATCATGTAGCAAGGCTCCTGCCCAAAGTGTCTCTCTGGTGTGATGATCTCATTGGCTGAGGGACGTGAGGTTGAAGGTCACTCAGCTAAGACTCCAGCTCCAGGCCTTTCCACGACTTGGCCACATTCCTCTTGTACTGATCCAGCTCCTGTAGTGGGGGGAGGTGATGACATTATCAATAAACACTTTAATTTCATTGAAACTTCCCTTGGTTAACATATGGGACAGAATCCAACACTTAAAGAACCTTAAAGAAGGTAGAAGAGAACGTTTCCAAGATGCGAGGTCGGCCTCGTCACCTGTATTTTGACCCCACGGACTCTCGTCCAATCAAAGGGGGGTGCCTGAACCCAGTTCCTTGTGAGGACTAGCTCCACCTAAGGACTCCTGTCTGGGCCTCTGGATGCTGCCAACTGCCCAGACACGTGTGCCCACTTCAACACCCACATTCTCTATGACCTGGTTGGCACAGTGTGCCAGGCACCACATGTCAAGGTTAAAGTTATTTATTGTCACATAACAGTAGACAGTGAGATGCTTGTTTTATATGGGGGCCTCAACTGTGTTATACTTAATACACAATAATTACCTAAATGTTTATCTCCACTCCTATCGACTGACTCCACCCATCGTATGATCCCTGACCAATGAGAGAGCTCTCTAAATGGCTGACTCCACCCATCGTAAGATCCCTGACCAATGGGAGAGCTCTCTAAATGGCTGACTCCAGCCATCATATGATCCCTGACCAATGGGAGAGCTCTCTAAATGGCTGACACCACCTATCATATCACACCTGACCAATGAGAGAGCTCTGTGAGATACAGCGATAGCGTCATCATGTGCAGGGATTGTAGAGAGGAGGTAACTATAGTTCACACACCTCAGTGACAAACACAACAGAATAGGGCAGGCAGGCAGGCAGGCAGGCAGGCAGGCAGGCATACAGACAGACAGGCAGGCAGGCAGACAGACAGGCAGGCAGGCAGGCAGGCAGGCAGGCAGACAGGCAGGCAGGCAGACAGGCAGGCGGGCAGACAGACAGCCAGGCGGACGGGCAGACAGGCAGGCGGACAGACAGACAGACAAACAGACAGAGTGTATCTGACTACAGTATGTCCCATGAGTTCTGACAGCACAATAGAACAGTTATATGACAAAAGACAGTCAGGGGTTACTACAGAGCGAGTGGCTGAGGTTATTGGAGGAGAAGCAGACAGGTAGCAGGTAGGTTAACAGTGTAGATACTGTATCTACACTAACACATAAGTTACTGAGATACTGAGTCTACAGCACATAAAGTCTACACTCTCAATTTGCACCCAAATTGTTGAATGCACTGCCAGTTTACATTAGGGATGCAACCTCAGCAAATATGTTCAAGTCAAGACTAAAAACCCATATTTTAAATATTGCCTTTAAAAGAATAACTAATTAAATTATGATTATATAATGATTTGAGCACTTTGAGTTGCAACGTTTGCAGGAAAAGCGCTATACAAATAAAAGTTATTATTATTATTATTATTATTATTATTATTATTATGAGGAAAAAAATGGCTCTAAAAGGGTTCTTCAATTTGTCCCCATAGGGGAACCCTTTTGGGTTCAATGTAGAATTGTTTGAGGGTGGGGCGCTTAGGTGGCGTAGCGGGTTAAGCGCTGACCATGTAACCGCAGGGTCCCCGGTTCGATTCCGGCCGGGGACATATCCTGCATGTCATCCCTTCTCTCTCTCTCTCTCTCACCCATCCTTCCTGTCTAAATCTTTACTGTATCTGTTAAATAAAATGAAAAATATGAGTGTGAGCCCCACTCAGAAAAAATAACTTAAAAAAAAAAAGATTTGTTTGGGGGTAAAAAATGGTGAACCCTTTTGGGTTCCATTCAGAACCTTCTGTGAAAAGAGGTCTACATCTAACTGTCTGTACACAAAGGTCCTGTACGTATGGCTAGGTCAGTACCTGGTCCTTCTGCGCTCTCATGGAGTCTATCTGGGGCTCGCTGTACTGGGGGTCCATGGCCGGGTCCTTCTGCTCTCTGTGTTCACTGGTGCTCTGGTGGGGGAGAGAGGGACACGGATTGGTGTCTCACACACATTCACATTGTGGTGTGAGTGTGTGTGTGTGTGTGTGTGTGTGTGTGTGTGTGTGTGTGTGTGTGTGTGTGTGTGTGTGTGTGTGTGTGTGTGTGCGTGCGTGCGTGCGTATGAGAGAATGAGAGAAACAGAAACAGAGAGAAGAATCACCTCAGGAGGAAAGACGATCTCAAACACTTTCTTCCACAGATCCAGGGGGTTTTTGGCATGAAGAGTACCAATGTCAATGCCTGTGGCTTGGGGAGAGCCTGGAAGGTCAAATAACGTGTTACCGGTGTCTTGAGCAGTACTGACCCGTACTATAAATTGCAGCAGTACCAGACTATTACCACAGGGGGGTGCTAAACAGCGCAGCTCACCTATCTGACTGAAAGAGTCCATCCCTTCAGGAATGACCAGGCATGAACTGAGGTCGCACGACATGGACTTCCTGTCAAAACAGGAAGGGGAATTGTGTAAGTCTGTGTGTGTGTGTGTGTGTTACAGGGGGATGACAGAGGGGACTAATTACTCAGGGCCTCTCAATTACAGGAGGGTAGATATAGAACAGTTATATGGTTGTTTTGTTCTTTTGATAATCGTATCAATGAAATAATTAATTCCTTCATTCCCTTCCTTTCTTCATTCCTCCCTCCCTCCCTCCTTCCTGTGCAGGTCAGTCTTCCATGCCCGGCGCATGTGTGATAATGGAGGGTAGCCAGATCATCGACCAGGGCTACGGTCAGGGTACGGTCCCATTTAGCATCTACTACTATAGATGAGCGTAGAGCTCTCCAATACCCTAATCACACGCTGAGCTGAGCTGAGCTGTACTGGGCTGGTGTGTGGATGCTGTAACAATAGTGGAAAGGTCCATGTGAAAAAGAAATGATCCAAGCCAGCATGGTACAGTACAGTACGGTTCTGCCCTCTAGTGTGTACAGCCCCCAACTTAGCCCTGTGGGACTAGACAGAGGGTCTAGAATGGGGACACCCAGAATGGCAGATATTGTAAACGTCTACTCTCCTACCCCTTCTCTCCTCTGAAGGCCAGGGGTGTGAAGAAGCTCTTGGCTTTAGACATCGTGGCCTCTGACTTGCTGCTGGTGAACTACAGGAAGAGGAATGATTGATGAAAGAGGGAGGGGGGAGGAGAGAGAGAGAATAATTTTTTCATAAATGATGAAATTCATGAATTTTGTAAAGTTTAGTCATTCAAACGAAAATGTTGATAGACTCAGTAGCCTAGCAGCATTACATGCAATCTGTCATCGCATGCTGTGAGCAAAACAGAATGAACAGACATTTAACGTGAACTCTGGACATGAATGGCAACATCATATGATAAACAAGAGTGTATATACACCACTGGCACAGCATTAGAGATATTCTACAGTACAAGACTGCAATAGTGTTTCCAGTGACAGTCCATTGATGACTGCTCCAGGTCTTACAATGAGAGATGCTGCGTAGTAGTGAGCGATGAACCGCAGGGTCTTACAGATCACTTTCCTCTTATCCGAGTTCAAGTCCTGCTGGGAGAAGAGGCATCTTTCACCAGCCCTGACACGGTTGGTCTCCAGTGGAGGCTAGTGGAGGACGAGCTCATTGTAATGCATGGAACGGAATGAGGAATGGTACCAAACATGTGCGATTTGATACCATCCCTCATCCCATGCTTTACAATGAGCCCGTCCTCCGATTTCTACCTCCGCCAGCCTCCTCTGGAGACAATGGAAGCTAACCATATCAGGGCTATATCCTTACAATACATGTGCTAACACAAAAACAAACTGGCACAAGATTTCACAAGATCAGGAAACAATGGACAGAAAGCAATGCTTTTTAAAAGAAATTTAGGAGTAGCATTTAATTTCCTTTTTTCCCCTGCTCAAATCTTCCATTAAATGGAGGACATGAGTAGAAAATAACAATCGCAATTGTACTTAATGTACAGCTATTCACACACACACACACACACACACACACACACACACACACACACACACACACACACACACACACACACACACACACACTCCCTTCTCTGCCTGTATTGGGTTCAAAAGTGAATTCCGATATCCACAGGTCAACCCACTTTTCCCAATATATTACCATTTAACTACAACTCTTCATAACAAATGTTATTAACAAATGTTATGAACGTAACTCCTCTGGGTGAATATGGTTGTTACCTGAAAGACATCAAACTTGCTGCCGATGAGGAGCAGGGGAACAGGGAAAGCACTGATCAGCTCCCTGTCCTGTTGAGACGTAGGAGAGCAGAGGACATGTTTCGGGTGCAACAAATTGATCGATAAAGTTGTATTGTTTTTGTATTGTTGAGACACTCACAGGTTATCACGTAAGTAACTCAATGTCTGGCTGATATTTAAATGTTTAAAGACTTTGGATTTTCAGCACTGCACTTTCATGTTGAATGAAATGAATGAATGATTTAATTAATGTTATGTTAAATAATGTGTCATACAGTATATACTTTCTCCATCCGGGGCTCCAAAAATGACACTCTGCAACAACTGAATACCAGCCATCCTCTAATTCAATAGAAGAGTGAATAATGTTGTGATGTTCCATTCCCAGCCTCTGGGGGGAGCTGTTGTCTTACAGGGTGGTCTTTAGGTAGGACCCGGGGTGGGGTTCTCTTGTGGGCCTGCAGCTTGGTCCCAGCCTGGGACTCTCCTACCCCGCGAGGCTGGGCGCAGGCCTTCTCCACCTGGGCACACCCTGCCTGCAGCAGCCTTTCCATGGTTCCCCACAGGGCGTTGGGCTTAGACAGGTCAAGGACTAGAACCATAGACAGAGACCTGAGGCCGCACACACACACACACACACACACACACACACACACACACATTAGGTTTTCCATACCATGACAGAGGTATAGAAAACCACACACGTTAGGCGATTTACAGAACACATTTTTAGATGAATGAGTTCTCTATGGAATCAGTTGAGATGGTGGGGTAACAGGAGCAGGGGGCTTGCCTGACATTGTGAGCAGTGATGGGGATCCGAACCAGGTCTGACAGGGAGGTTCCTCCCCCCAGCTCCCACAGGTGGGCTATGTCTTTGGGCTGGAAGATAGAAGGAGAACCATGGGTGAGTTTCACAAAAGTAGTTACCGGTAATACAGTTTAAGTGAAGCTTTTGTGAAGCTTTTATCCGGACCACCTGGCCGCAAAGCCACAAAGGTAGTACTTAAACCACCAAGCTCTTGAGAAATTCACCCCTGGGCAAACTGAGTATCTCACAGCATCATCGTTCTGTGGATTATTCGCCCTATGACTGAGAGGGTATTATTGACCAAGTATAACATTGGTATTGGTTATTAGAAGATGACATACCGTGTTGTGACCCCGAGCCCGTCTGCCAAAGGTGTACTCTAACGCTAGGGTTGGTTTGGCAGGCTCATCCCTAGTAGAGAAACTACATGTCATTCACAATCACTGGTGACACAGGTAAACAGTCATGCCAACTCTCTCTCACTACATGATTGAGCTTGCCTGGATTACACATCTCACACTCACCTCTCAAGACATCTGAGCAAAATGGTCGTTTTACCCTGAGAGAGGGGGGGGGGGCATAAATAATGCATGAATTGTGTTATTCTTTTAGTCATTTAAAAAGCAATTGTTTTAGCTAGTTGTTATCGACTCAATAGACTAGATGCAATATTTCATACCATGAAGTGAGGAACTATTTAGCTTCCGTGGAAGTGTGTTCTCTGTGGCTCCTCTTACCCCAGCCTTGCTCCCCAGGAAGAACACCGTTCTCTCGCTCAGTACGGTGGCCTCTCCTCCTCCTCCGCCCTCCTCCTCCTCCTCCTCCCCTGTCGCGCTGCTCTCCCGACTCTGGACCTCCGCCAAGGCCAAGTCCCATATCGTGTCGTTGCTAAATGAATGAATGAATGGTCTTTATTGTCATTAATACAGTACAGGTACCATACAACGAAATTTAGGAGGGGGGGCTCCCCTGGTGCTAGGAAAAAAATAAAATAATACTAAAAACAAGAAGGGAAAAGAGCTGGTTTACATAAATAAAGGCTATATACACTATCCACTATACTATACAAATAAAACACTGTGCTGTACTCTATGCTATGCTATAAATATCCTAACATTTCCTATTCTCTGCAACCTTGTGTACCCTAGGGTTGTCATATTGCACATAGTGTTATTTTTTTAGTTTGCAGGTTTGAAATGTTCACAGTTGTATTTCAGTATTGCACTTGATTACAATCTAGTAGCTGCCATCAAATTGTCTAAAGGCGAGAGGCCAGTTGAATAAGCTAGTAACACATTTCAATGACTTCACTTCTGGCGTGGTAGTTCACTATTAGCTGAAACATAATTATGTCTAAGCCTACGACTAGGGGGGTTTGGGGGGAAACAAGCTGAAGCTATCAAAAATGGCTTTATCACTTTAACACCGTCTGGCTGGTTAGCAAGATAGTTTCCTCGATAGCTAAATAACTAGGATTTGTAAGCTCGATGCAAATCTCTCACCTTATCTTTGGCATTGAAATGTCGACTTGATGTAAAATGACTAAACGTGCTGTTTAGCTTTACACAACTAGCGGCTGGCTAAGATGTTGATGTCTCCGTTTTCTGCCCGTGAAGCTGGTCAACGTTGCGCAGGGCAACGTCGCATCTAGATGACGTAGCTTTGTTGTTGTTCGGAGTTGTGGGAAATGTAGTCCAGCGTGGTTGATTCCACTGTCAACACGAATAGATCGAGGCTAAACGTTGTTATTAGACAGGGCCAACCAAGTGGAACAATAAGTATACATTTCGCTTGTAGTGCTTTTTACTTTATACTCATACTTCTGTGTATTTATTAGTCATGTTGCAGACCTACACGACCACGGTCAACAAGTACTGAACCAATAACCTTCAGTCTCAATATCTATTATTCTGAGCAGAAATAGAAAATATTTTCCAGGAACAACTGAAATCTGTCATATCCATAGTATCCCACGGTGGGGGGGGGGGGGGGGGATACTGAGAGTCATAGTCAAGTGTGTGTGTGGAGGGGGTGGGCAGTTCAGTGTCTGGAGGGGGGGATTGTATATCAGAGTGATAGCTCTGTTATCTCCATCGGGGAGTTTCAAAGGACTATGCTACTGTATTTGATAACTGCCCACTTACCCCATTTAGTATGGCTAAAAATAGCCAATGCACTAAGATGAGACAACGGAATGGTTTTATTCTCAGAAAAGACAAGGGATCCCTCTTGCCAAATACATTCATAGAGACATTCTAGAGATTGCAGCTTTAGTGTATTCACTGTATGTCCACAGGAGTGTAAAGAGGCCCAGATGTTGGAGGCACCAGCGCCAGCTTTCCCAACCTACACCCCAGTCCCACAGAGCACAGACGGACAGGCCTGCCACATGAGAGCCATGCTCAAAGTGGCAAACGAAAGAAAGGCAGAGGAAGAGGTTTGGAAGAGGGAGATGGAGGAGAAAGAGAAAGAGCGGGAGCAAGCAGAGGCCAGGCACACGAGAGAGATGGCCAGAGTCGAAAAAGAAAGAAAGGAAGAGCGAGGGGTTTGGAAGAGGGAGATGGAGGAGAAAGAGAAAGAGCGGGAGCAAGCAGAGGCCAGGCACACGAGAGAGATGGCCAGAGTCGAAAAAGAAAGAAAGAAAGAGCGAGGGGTATGGAAGAGGGAGATGGAGAAGAGAGAGAAAGAGGTGGAGGAAGTGCAACGCCTCCTGCAGAAGGAGAAGGAAGACAGCAACGCAGAGAAGGAGAGGCTGAAGAAAGAGAGAGAGAGGGTGAGAAAGGAGGTGATGAAGAGAAAAGAAGAGGTAGAGAGAGACAGAGAGGAGAAAGAAATGGAAGTGAAAGAATGGAAAGAGAGGATGGAAGAGACGAAGAGGGTCGAGAGAGAGAGAGAGGGAGAAAATCCTGAAAGAGACAGAAGGCGAGGTTAAACGTGTGAGAAAAGAGATGGGTGAGACTATGAAGAATACGATAGAAAGGAAGGAAAAGGAGATGAGACAGTTTACAGAACATACTGTGAAGACGATGAAGACAGAAATGGAGAGAGAGAGGGAGGAGATTGAAGAGAAAAGAAGAGTAACTTTGGCGGCTAATCTGGTGTTCGTAAGAGACAGCATGGAGAGGGCCTTCGGGAAACAAAATACAGGTAGGCTCGTCATTATCTGCTAACATGATTCTATTGGCTTCTCAAATTACCTCAAAGTAATTTATATTTTATCTACACAAATGATAAGACAGTTTTTTCCCTTTCAGATATTTCAAGGCAATTCTGGCAGTTCTGGAAATGATCCACAACAATGGAGAACCTACTACCACTATAGCTAATTTACAATTTTATTTATTTATTATTATTATTATTATTTTATTATTTGTAACCTTTATTTTACCAGGCGAGACAATTAAGAACAAAATTCTTATTTACAATGCCGGCCTGCCTCATAAGGGGAAAGGGGAGGAGGGCTGAAAGATAAAACATGTTAAAAACAAAGCACTTAAAACCACAATTAAATCGACAATTGAGATGCCACAAAACAACAATAAGCATTAAACACATGCATGTAACACAAACAATACAACAAAAGCACTAACGGACATCAAGAATGGAATACAACAGTAAGCTCAAAAAGCAGACAGGCAACACAAGACAATACAATACAACAAAACGCACTGGGACACAGCCAAGCAAACACAACAATACAGCAGTAAGCACTGATACACAGTCAGGAAAGACAATAATACAACAATAAGCGCTGGGACACGACCAATCAACACAGCGATACAACATAGACACTAAGACAGCCAGTAAACAAACCAATACAACAACACACTGAGACACAGTCAAGCAAACATAAATACAGTACAACAATAACCACTGAGACACAGCCACCAAATACAACAACAGCAATAAGCACTTACGAAACAGGCAAACAAACATTAGAAAACATTATTAACATTAACACAGAAAAGCTTAAAAGCAAAGTTTTAATTAGTTACTACAACAACAACTATATTTTTTGCACCTTCCTAATTAAGTGATAATGATAATCTTGATCATCTATTTTTACAAATCACTATTGAATACTACAATCAATAATTATGCAATACACATTTTTTCACATTAATCTTTTATTTAACAAACTTACAGTTTCTTATATTTATTAAAAATGCAGAAATAAAAATGTGCAAAATATCTAAAAATATTACAGCACCAGGGATAAAACTGTTTAAGAAAAAGAAAGGATAAAGCAAAGTTAGAATACCTCAAAGGAAAGGATATGGCAAAATAACCCTCGCCACGAACAGATGCATTTTTGTGGTACACACACTGAACCTTTTAGCTTATGGCTTAGACATGGCTACTCCATATAGAATTGTATTTTCTGAAGCTGCAATTGAAAGCAAGCACCATAAAGTCTTATGGTTGTGACTAAAACCTCTGTTTGTTCTATTGTTGCTCTGAGTTCTCAGTGTATCTCTCTGTTGTAAAACAGCCATGATCTATGGTGGGCACTGAAGTTGGTCATCAACTACTATCATTCAGGATTAGTGGTCTCAAAGCCCTCAGGATGCGATCACTCTTTGTAAGATCTCCTGGCAGTTCATTATTCTGTAAAGAAATAACATCATAATAACCGATAATAACAACATCAGAATCCAAAGTCCTCATCGTGTCTTCTCGTTTCCATTATTTCCCTTTTCTTTATTCCCACTAAGCGACCTACCTTGTTGGGTAGTGTGGGGTCTGCATTGGCAGAGAGCAGAAGCGCCACAGTTTGAAGATTCCCTCCCATGACAGCAGCGTGGAGGGCTGTGGAACCATTCTGGAGAGCAATATTCAACGAAACATTATGTAGAATGTCCTTATGATTTCAGTACCCTACACTATGAAATACAACAAAGTAGCTAGATTTGAGAAAACTGTACTTCAAGAGAGGACTAAAGTGTCACACGTCTTTTCCTATGTTACCTTGAGAAGGCCCAGCGAAGGGGAAAACTTGAGGAGTTCCTCAATGACATGACTGTGTCCTTTGAAAGCTGCCTTGAATAATGCAGTTGACCCATCCTTAAAGGAAGGAGGTTAACGAAAACATGACAAATTGGTATTTCAAACACCCATTCAATATATAATACGGCTGAATCAAAAGACACAAAGAAATGCAGTTAAATGGGGAGCCAAAGGATGACATACCTTTCTGTCAGCATCCCGATCTGCACCACGCAGGAGCAAAACCTTCACTACCTCATTGTGTCCCATCTGGGCTGCCATCCACAAGGGGGCGGTACCATCCTGGAGGGTAAGGTCAGGGAAGGAGCACGTGAGGAGGAATCGGAGGAGGGAAAAAGACAACAGTGAAGCCGGAAGTGAGGAGAGAAAAAAAGTGGGAGAGGAAAGAAAGGTAAGGATGAAACGAGAGTGAAAGAGAAGTGCCAAGAGAGGGATAACAGAAAATGGAGCGGAGAAAATAAAGGCAAACGGTGTAATACTTTAGAAGAGGTCAAACTATATATTAACAAGTGTCAGCCTTTGAGGTCCTCTGTGGCTGCGGGGGGAAGTCCTCACCTCCCTGGGATGGTTCACTTTAGCCCCGGACGACAGCAGTTGACGAATCACAGTCACATGACCCTCCTGGGAGGCGAGGAAAAGGGGCGTGGCACCATCCTGAAACAGGAGATGCACAAGTTTAAGTGTTTATCTTCAGCGAGGCAAATTGCATGACACACTCATGCAATGCAATGCTTTTAGTGTCTGAATAGTAGCATATAGCCTGTATGTGTGACTGTTGTGGACACAAATAATGTTGTGCATGGCAGCCAGGGGCCAGGAGATGGCTCACATGCCCTACAGGGATGAATAGACGGCATGACATTGACATTGCAACATCAGGGCTGGCAGTGAACAGTGAACAGAATCACTACTAACCTTGTTATTCTGACGGAAGCTGATAAGAAAACAATTTCACACGTCCAATCTCCCCTGACGTGGTGACTAAAGCCTAAAGCAAACTCAGTCATGTCCAGGGTGAGAGAACTAGTGCCGAGCACTGTGAATGTCAGACTCAGCGGTAACCTGAGTGGGTAAATACCCATGGGGCAAAGTTCACCACTGACCACCCGTGTCACAACACAGCAGCGTACACCAGTGGAGCCCTGCTGAGGGCTTTACACACTACGGGGGCCAAGCCAAACCACACTGTGCCGGCTCAGATATGATTTCCCTTTCACATTGTCCTGTACAGCAGCAACATTTCCAGCAGCTATGGTGGGTGCTTAGCAAGGCCTGAGCCCTTAGCTCAGATCGGCTCTGTAGTGTCAACTAGGGTCAGGAATGGTAGAGTAGGACGGACACAGTGAGAGTGGATGGAAGTGGAGGAGGAGGAGGAGGAGGATGAAGAGGACGCTCACGTGCAGTTGGTCATGAACGTTGGCTCCGTTCTTCAGCAGGGTGTCCACCACGTTGGAGTGCCCATACTGACAGGCAGCAGAGAGGGCGGTGCCTCCGTCCTGCCCAAAGCATGACAGCCGACACAGAGGAGAGAGAAGGTAAACACTTTAGCAGCTGTGTGGGGAATGAACCTACAAAATACACAGGACCGTTCAAAACAACAGGTAATACTGCTGCTACTGCTAATGTACATATACGTTCCCAGGTTTTCTGACTAAAACACGCCCGGTGAGTTATTTTCCAAAGGAGTGCATCCAAGAATATGATTGCAATTTTAGTATCTAGACCACAAATATCATATCAAAGTTTTTTTAAATTTTTTTTATATATATAATTCTGTGATCTAGACTTTCTCGTGAAATACTACAATACTACAAACTGTAGCTATAGGAGGGATACTCAAAATTAGGGACAAATCTTACAATGGTTTAATAATATTATATACTGTATATACAGTATGGTGAAGAAACTGTGGTCATAAGCGCATCACATAGAGGTGCTAAATAAATACAGTGTCCTATTGGAAAGAGGAAGCATTTTGTCATCTGTTTTCTCTAATAGTCCAACAGTTTGGATTTGAAATCAAACAATTACTACTGGGTCTAAATTGAGTTTCTCAGCTTGGATTCAATGGGGTGGCCCCACCAGATGCTGGGTATCGTCTCTGGTGATGCAGACAATTCTA
>NC_137674.1:103913548-103933548 GCF_963989245.1 Nansenia antarctica
TCACTTGATTCCCGTAGTAGCATAACATTAGATGAAAGCACAATTCATGGACGAGCATACATGATTATTTATGTCAGGTGCGATGTCACTGGAAATGGAGATGTGGACAATGTGTCGTGCTAACAGGGAAAGTGAATGGACTGTATAGCAAAAACAACTAAATGATTGGCCGAGATACCCGTAACTATCGCTTATAGCTGTTGTTTCATGTGGTGCTGTTGATGTGGTGAAATGAGTAGCCTATGGCTAATTAAAACTTGTAAGTCCCATCGCTGTGTGGGCATGATTTGCGCGCGTGCATGAGAACATTTCGCACTGTTATTTTGGAGACCCCCACAAAGCTCAGCTTATAACTCGAACCCTGGGTTGTACTGTAGCTCTCTCTTTCTCTCCTACCACAGGTGGTTTATGGGTAAAGCGTGCAGCTGAGCCGCCAGGGCATGCAGCATCATCCGTACACTGTCTCTGCAGTCGGCGTCCACACGCCCACTGTTGAGCAGCAGCTGAAGCAGAGCCAAGTTCCCCTTCCGAGCCGCCCAAAACACAGCGTTAGCCAGGGGTGTCTCCTTCTGTAGGATAAACACACACACGCACACACACGCACACGCACGCACACACACACACACACACACACACACACACATACACACACACATACACATACACATACACACACACACACATACACACACACACACACACACACACACACACACACACACATCAAACTGTCAGATGACAGACATGTAACCAGACTTAAGGCAAGAGATGTGAGTGACTAAGGAAAAAAGATTAGACTCTCAAGTCTGAAATGTCTTTGGCTTGGTGGTATTGATCACATAATGGAGGCTCATGTAAAATCATCTCTAAGGAGATACAGTTGCCTCTTGTTGCTCACAATCAATGATATCGACAGACATGCACGATTAGACGCGCGCGCGGGCGCGCACATACACACACACACACACACACACACACACACACACACACACGATTGAAATTGTGCAGAATCACAATTCATTAAAAGTGATGATTTGTGAATCAAGCATTTTCAAAACGTTTTGGTTATTCCATGGCCATTTGTCAATGGGGGTACTGATGCACTATTCACCCCACCTGTTTTATACGTGTCAACCTAATCTTAGAGACAGGGCATAAATGGCACAACTCTGTCCGTAGGGGCCGTTACTTATTGAAGGTCGACCGGATCTGATTTCCATGAAGACCGATTTTATGGCACATAATCCACCACAACGATAAAAATAGCAAATTTACAAATTTTACAAATATTGCAAAGGCCTTACACAAATTAAGATAACCAGACAGAGAAGGAAAGTTGGCTATACTGAGACGAGAGTGTGTATTAGACATGATTAATTTCAAGCTTGGTCGCTAGTGTAGGCTACAGAAAAAGAGGACAAATAGAACGGTTACCTTGAATGACATCCTGCAGACCTCATTCGTCGTGACTCATCTTTCTGGCGTGAGGATCAGAAAAGGCTGTACCAACCAAGGTAATGTAGGACCGTCACTCGCATATGTTTTTGCCGCACTGTTTTTACTGGGTGTCGGCGCCGCCAGGGGCTCGTCCCGACAATAACAAAAACACGGCTGTCAATGGATCCTCTCTCTGCAGTGCCGCCGCACACAACAGTCACGACCGCTATTCGGCGCTCACAGCTCACTGTCCACCGAGCTGATTGACTCGATTTCAGGGAGGAGCGGTGGAGGGGAGGGGAGGAGTATGGAGGACCAAGTCTGTCAAAATTAACAATAAATATATAGATACATAAATGAATGTATGAACAAATAAATGAATGAATACACGTGGAAAACAATGTGGAAAAGAAAGAATGAATGTGGAAAAGAAAGAATGAATGTGGAAAAGAATAAATAAATATAGAAATGTATTTCGTTATACTGTGTGTATTCATTCATTTATTTGTTCATACATTCATTTATGTGTCTATATATTTATTGTTAATTTTGACAGACTTGGTCCTCCGAGGGGGGGACGTGCGCATGTTGGGTTGTTGCTGAGTTTGGTGTCTTTTTTCATAAGGATTAGTTAGTTGGCTGGACGAAAGGGAGGGGGAGGGGGGCGTTATTTCTTATGGGCATACATTGACGGTATACTTTGCTAGGAAGTAGTCACCTAATAGGACAGCTGCTAGAAGATGACTGTGTGGAAATGTAATGATGTAGCCACATGGGCTATACACCTACTACCTATCACACCAAAATGTCAGGGTTGGCTACATAATTGCATGGATATGGTAGAGGTGCTCACTGGAAGCTGGTAATTGACTTTAGATAGGCAGTTTCTAAAGTCACAGCTGTAAATATCAGTGCCTCCTGGAAAACGAGGGTTAGAATTAGTTTTGGTAATCATTGTTTGCGTGTGTGTGTGTGTGTGTGTGTGTGGGTGTGTGTGTGGGTGGGTGTGTGTGTCTGTACAGTATGTGTGTGTGTGTGTGTGTGTGTATGTGTGTGTGTGTGTGTGCCTGTGTCTGTCTGTACAGTATGTGTGTGTGTGTGTGTGTGGCAAAGATCTCTGATGCACTTTGAGTGGTGGTTATACATACCTCATACTGTTTACTCAGGGATCCTTCCTCTGTCGTTACCTCCCTCTAAGGTGTAGATGATGGGGATTCAGACATGCCCAGTGGGAACACTCCCTCAATCACAGGCAATAAAAGAAAGCCTGGTGACATGCCACTGCCAGAGTGTGGAGTCAGCCACAGACCATGAAGACAAGACAGCCCAACGTCCCAGCAGGTGAGTAGCTCTCATGATTTCCCCAAAGTAGATTTTATAATTCCAACATAATTCGAACAAAAATGACAATAAAACAAAGGAATCTCTGCGAATAACAGAATAGCAACTAACAAATGCAATATGTTGTACAAAGATGAAGTTATGGAGACAATCTAATTGTACGTATAGTGTGTATTACAGTGTATACTGTATGTGATCCTTCACCCCTCCAGGCCAATGGGCAGGCTGTGTGGTGAGAGCAGTGCTCCTCTCTCTGCTCCTCTGTGACCCCCCCTATGTGGCTGCAGAGTCAGATGAGGTGGTGCAGGTGCCCTCAGACTGGCAAACATGGAAGAGGAGCCACGGAGTGTCCTATGATGAATGGGTTAGAATCTAAACTTCATCTTATATCCAAGCTTAACACTAGAACAGCCGTGCCTTTAGAACTACTAAAAGAGCCACCTCGGGGGTCAAATGACAACAATGCTCAAGCTGCTATTTACACACAACGACCACTAATTGGCAAAATAGCTTTATATTAGCTTGTCCTGATGTGATTTTGAAAATGTAAGGATACTGGGTGGTAGAACGCACATATCTAGGAAAAGTCATGAAAGGAGGGTCCTGAAATTTTACATTTTGCTAAGATATAGCATTTTTCTTTACTCACAGACTTGTTCTAGTGTTAAAGACTAGTGTTAAAGACTTGTTTATCAAATCCAAATCAATATGCATTTGTACAGTAAATAGTCTTGTCCCACCATTAGTCACCTGTCTTCACATAGAGTCACCAACCATGCATTTGTTTGTTTGTTGTGTTCTTTCACACGTAGCAGGATGACTTTGAGAGGAAGGCCATTTGGGAGAACAACATGAGGGATATCGAGGAGAACAACCAAGGTTTTCTCGGAGGGAGAAAGATGTTCACCATGTCTATGAACAGATATGGAGACCTGGTGGGTTCAGCAGCATCAGATGTTATATAGACCAATGCGCTACTATTTCAAGTGACCTACTTTGTTCAATGTTGAGCGATTTCAACTCACAGCATTGGAGAGCTGTGCAATCCTATTGTGTTATGTTCTCATTTCTGAAGTAGTTTGCATTTTTCTAAGAACTTTGGTGCACTGAGTGAGTGCACTGCAGTGAGCTGCATGTTCTTTCCTCTATGTGTAGACCAGACAAGAATACAATCGTTTGCAAGGTGCTAGGATTAATGGCAACGCCAAGAGGAGAGGGAAGAATGTGTCTGCCCGCAAGCTTCGTTCCAGCGCTCGGAGTTTAGGGGCCGTTACCGTCGACTACAGAGCCATGGGTTACGTCACTGAAGTCAAAGACCAGGTGAGGGTTTCCTTAGAAACGTCTGGATGACGTATTCATGATTGAATACCCAAAAGGTTATTTTACAGACAAACTGCCGCTTCATTTCTCCTCTCAGGGATATTGTGGATCCTGCTGGGCCTTTAGCACTACGGGGGCCATCGAGGGACAAATGTTCAAGAAGACAGGCCAGTTGATGTCTTTGAGTGAGCAGAACCTATTGGACTGCTCCAAGCCTTACGGTACCTACGGCTGCAGCGGGGCCTGGATGGCTAATGCCTACGATTACGTGGTCAACAATGGACTGCAGTCCTCAGACACATATCCCTACACATCAGTGGTAAGAAGAACCCGTCTGCATACAGCCTCCTCTATGTACATCAGTGAAAACAGTGATACAAGATGACCTCTCGTAAATGTACGTTAAGGTTGTGGAATGCGATTCCCACAGGGATCATGTGTACTGTATGTATGTACTCACTGTAGTTAAAATCGCTTTGGATATAATTGTCTGCTAAATGGTCTATAATAATCATAAGTTGACTTCCATGTTTCTCTTATTATCCAGGACACCCAACCCTGTTTCTATGACAGCAGTCAGTCGGTTGCCACGGTCACTGATTACAGGTTCATACCCAAAGGAGACGAGCAGGCCCTAGCTGATGCCGTGGCGACCATTGGGCCAATCACAATCGCTGTGGATGCAGACAACCCAAGCTTCATGTTCTACAGCTCAGGTCAGTTTCCTGTGGTGGTTGTTTTCTCTACACCGTAAAGGTGTTCTTGAAGTTGTCTTACTTGATTTACAACGTTTGTAGTTGTGTTAGCCATGTTTGGGAATTCCAATTCAAATTGTGTGTTTTTGCATTGTTGTTTTTGCATTGTTGTACCAAGGCTGATCATTTTGTCCAATATAGGAATATACGAGGAGCCAATGTGTAACCCCAACAACCTCAGTCATGCAGTGCTACTGGTTGGCTATGGCTCTGAAGGAGGACAAGACTATTGGCTCATCAAAAACAGGTACTGTAGGTCAAACATATGTGGTAAAAAAAGGGATCTGGCTTTGCCCTTTTTGACAAGAATAATAGTAAATGTCCTTGTCAAAAAGGACAGTGAATGTAAATAGTAAATATCCTTTCTACAGCCCCCTTTGAGTCGGTCTTCATAAATATATGTAGACCTTTAAATGCTCTCTTTGTCTATACCTGATTACCATTGTTTCGTGTTGGTCTAAGTACCTCTTTCTTGTGTTTACCAGGTTCTTGGTACAGTACAGTATGTCATTATGTTCTTGTTTTCTTTTCCTTCCCAGTTGGGGCTCTGCATGGGGAGAGGCTGGCTACATGCGAATGGTCCGGAATGGCAGCAACACTTGTGGCATTGCAAGCTATGCTCTGTTCCCCATTCTATAAGTCAGACCAAATATAGACATATAGACACAGAATACTAGATCACCTTTGTTTTGGTATGATAGGCTACCTGAGGTTAAATTAATATCATTTATTTAGTAGTAGAATATCATTTATTTTGTGGGACTTGATGATGCTGTCCATGTAATGTGCTGTTATGATTCAGAATAAAGTAAGTAAGACTTGACAAAGGCTACGGCCGGAACCGTTGTCAATTAAGACTCTTAACGACACTTTTGCAATTGGAACTAGAGTGTGCGGCTTCTACTTCATTCCATAGTATTCTGCTCCGTCGCCAGCACCTCGCCTAAGTTTTCTGCACTGTGCGTTCTCTTCTTTTTCAATTATGATTCAGAATAAAAACCAAATGTAATTGTATGGTTGTGTTGTTTTGTTTGTGTTGAACATTTAGACTACTGTGTATTTGGGAATGGGGTTTCTGTAATGACATCAAACAGCCAACAGGAGGTGACATAATAGTGGAACAGGTGCTCTGCTGGAAATCAGTCTGAAAGCAACACTTGGCTCTGATTTTCTAAATCAAATGACTCTTAGGAATTTCATTGTAACTGATCTACTCTTATCACAGTGAAGATATTTGATTTTAAATAACATGTCATCATAAACATGTGCTTACTAATGGATGCATCAACCCTGAGATGCCATTGCATGACGACAGTACACACACTATCTAGGTTATGCCATGCTTCTTGTTGCCATGCAGCTTTGAAAACATCAAGGAGCGCAGCCACACCTTGTCGATCTTTGAACCTCAACATGTGCAACACTACATACTCACTCCCACCCCAGACTTTACTGCCCAGTCCTTTCCTTCCCTTTATACTGTAGGTCTACCTCCGTGTCTTTAACCAGCGTAGTCTAGGCGTGTGCACTCTCTGTCCCCTACCTTACAGGAGGAGGAGGAGGAGCAGGTATTTGGCGTTCTCTCACAGCTAGGCTAGCTCAGACGACAGTGAGGGAGAAGTCTCATATAGACAAATGATGCAGAGGAACATTTACTGGTTTCAGGGTGTTTGCGTGTTGTTGCTCTGGTGTGCTTTGTTTGCACCCGGTACGGAAGGTCAGAGGCCAACACCGCGACACCCCAGGCGTCGGTATGACAACCTCAAACTGAGCCACGGGCCCCACCCTGGGAACCCGAGGCCCCAGAACCACAAAATTAAGTACTGTGCACCTTCAGACGACCACTCCTCAGGAGCCAGCACCCAGGTACTGTAACACAGTTCTACAGAGTGTCTCTGGGGTGAGGCTTTATTAGGTTACTACTTACAGTAGGGTACTGCATCTACAACCGTGGAGGCTGGTGGAGGTAGACATCAGAGGACAGGGGGAGGCTGGTGGAGGTAGACATCAGAGGACAGGGGGAGGCTGGTGGAGGTAGACATCAGAGGACGGACACGGACTCATTGTACTGCATGGGATGTAATCAGGAATGGTACTATCTACCTGTGTTATTTGTGATACCATTGTTTATTCCATCCCATGCATTACAATGAGCCCGTCCTCCGATTCCTCCGATTTCCCGAACGTTCTAACTCTATTTTATTTATTTGTTTCACTTTTGGATGGTATGCATTCTTCTCCTAGCTCTACCTAGTGGATGTTAGAAAGCGTACAGTACAGTCACTAGATGTATTAGTATGAGAAATTCCCTAATCCCATAGCAAGAATATCAGAGTTCATAAAGTTCATTCAGGTTGACACACATTCCTCAGGTGTTGCCCTTTGTTCTTTGTTCATGTGTTGATTTGGTGTTATACACACACCCTGATTAACAACTGAAACAAACGATGATTGTCCCTGATCACCTTTACTTTACCTTTTAAAGGCTTAAATATGATCTTTTTACAAGCCGAATGTGTCTGAACCCCCCCAAAAAGTTATTTTAATTTTCATTGATTAAACCGTTGCAAGATTATAAGATTCATGATTCATAAGCAGGTGAATCTTTTTTTTTTTTTTTTTTTTTGAAAACCCAATGGGGAAATGTTGTTGTCAAACAGCTCAGTTAGGGCAGAAAACATTCAATACAGAAAACAGAAAACATTCAATAAAATACATAAAACAGTGCAGGCTCAATAAGTAAAAAGTTCCAAAAGTTCCAGCTCCAGGTCTCCCCCACCCTGCAGGGCCTGGTTGTAGAGTCGGATCATATGACATTACTGTTCTCCTATGAAATTAAATTGGGCCAGTTCTATCTCACTCTTTTCCTGTCCATACAGAAGTGTGCTTCAGGATACTACAGGGAGTGGAAGGAGCCTCTGACAGGCCGGTGTAGACCCTGTAGCTGTAATGGCCTGTCCAATGAATGTGAGGAACACACAGGGAACTGTCTGGTGGGTCTCTCTCATCACTGTCTCAGCCTTTCTCTCACACACACGCACACACACGCACACACACACACACACACACACACACACACACACACACATACACACACACACACACACACACACACACACTTATTATTATAAATCTTTTTATTATTTTACTATATTATTAAGTTAGATGACCACTAGTTTGAAAGGATATAAGTTAAAATGGTACTAACTCCACCCCAGTTTGGTTGTGACAGCATTTCAGTAGAGACATTACAATAGAGAGATCTCAGTAGAGACATTTCAGTAAAGACATTACATTACATTACAGTAGAGACATTACTCTAGCAAGCTTGACTTGTGACACCGGTGTCTAATCGTTGTGTTTCAGAACTGTCGGTTTAACACTGACGGGGATCGATGTGAACGATGCAAAGAGGGTTACTACGGCAATGCTGCCCAGAGGACCTGCCGTGCGTGTCCATGTCCCTTCATACACAATAAGTCAGTTTCAATCTGTAGCCTACTGTTGATTCTATAATCTCATAGTGCATGAAGTGACAGCTTTCTAGCAAACGTCTTTGAGGTCACCACAGCAGACCCTCTGCTTTGAGTATGTCAAGTAGCCTTCCACGGCTTACGTATAGATTCACATGTATTTGAATTGGATAATGAGTGAAAACCATTGACTAGTATTGTTTCCTCTTTGTCCAGTTTTGCGTTGGCCTGTTTGGACATCGATGCAGGGCTCGAGACCAGGCTTGAATGTTTGTGTAAACCTGGCTACGTGGGGATCAGATGTGAGAGGTACGATATTCTGGTCCAGCTCATATTTTGTTACATTACATTTGAAATATTATATATAATTATATATAATATATATTTAAATCACATTTACATACCTAATTCTGGTGTCACACCATTAACATTGCTATAACAAACATTCAATAAATGTATTAGATTAAACTAGTGTGCCATTCAGTCAAAATCTGATTTAATTGTGATTTAAATGTACATGTTAAATTGAACAATCACCAAACCAATGTGTGCATCACTCAAAAGTCTTCATTTCTCCTTCATACCTCCTCCTTTTATCCACTAGGTGTGCTGTTGGGTACTATGGAAACCCAATGATATATGGAGGCAGCTGCCAACCTTGCAACTGTGGTCATGGCAACTCTAACATCTGTGACTCTTCCACTGGAGGTAACCTGAGGAATCAAGATACACAATATAGGGATCTGGATTGCTGCAATGACTTTTCTTATATATTCACATGACATATCATGATGACAACTGTTTGTCTTATTCTGTAGATGTTCTATCTCTGTTGTTCATTGTATATTTCCTATGTCTGCTTTAGAGTGTAAGAGGCCCGGCACAGATGACCCCTGCTATGGTTGGTTAAGCACCTTCTACATACATGTTCACTGACTTTATCACAGAAGATGCTTACAGTAACAATAGTCTGAGCTTGTGGTATCTGCTTGCAAGATTTCTACTGGTCTGTCATCAGCATCAATGTCTATGTAGATTAGATTCTGCTAATCACTCATTTGCAATTCTAGTCAGACGCCAGGCAACTGCGACAGTACGCGCTGCCTCTCACTCCCACTAATCGATAGAAAAGATAGAGTAGACCTGGTGGAATGAGCTCCCCCTCGGCTGTCAGAACGGCACCCATCTTCCGTCGTAGACTGGACCCATCTCTTCAGGTTACACCTTAACTGCTCCTCCTGAGACATCTTCTGCCCCTCACCACTACATCTCCTAAAGACACCCGCTATCACCTCTACTGTGTCCCTAAGAACTTCTATTGCCCCCCTTGTACCGTTTATGTGTTTCTCCAGTGTAAAATAAATAAATAAATAAAAGGTTTTAGAAGAAGGTGATAGGAGAAGGTTTTTCCTTCTATCAATGGCCCCGGGCCTGAGCTAGATTACTCTTCCTGCTACGAATGGTGGACTGTTGATTCACATGCTTAGTATTCAAATGTATTGATTGTAAGTCGCTTTGGAATAAGGCGTCTGCTAAATGCCAAAAATGTAAATGTAATGTAGACCTTACTAGACGATCTGCTCTTCTTCTCTGTGTGGCCAGAGTGTGATAGCTGTGCTGAGGCCTTACTGAGCGAGTTGGAGAGGATGGATGGTGAGCTGACATCAGTGAGGCAGGAGCTCCAGAACACCAGTCACAGCCCCGTCTCACTCACCGGACTCAAGATGCTGGAGGACACCGTTGCTGAAACGAAGGTATCAACGTTTCAGTGATCCTCAAGAGATAATGTGTATGTTGTCATTAAAGGGATAGTTCACCGAACTTAATCACTTCACTTACCCTGAAAGGAGTCCATGGGCAAGGACAGACTGTGGTTAATTATTTTTACCAAAAAGCAATGGATGTCAATGGTAGCTAAATTAGCATGTTTAAAAGACTGACTGGGTTATATAGTAAATGTTTTTTGAGTAAAAATAACCCTTTAAGTTGTCCCCATAGCCTGCCTGCCTGTATTGAAACTCCTTAATTATTTAACATGAACCCAATGTCACAAGAAGAGTAATCTCACCTGTTTGCCTCTGACAGCGTCTGGTTGGAAGGTACAGCAGGGCTGTGAAAGATCAGATTCCCAAGGTGGAGCAGCTTAAGGCCGACGTAGAGAGTGTCAAAGAGGACATGAGCCTACTGAAAGACAAGGTGACTGAAGCCTGATGCTGCGGCATTCATGATCGGATGTCAACAACTCTTCCTCTGCTCAAACTCACTCATTTATATTTCCAGTATTTCCAGTTCCACTATAGACATTTGAACAGAAATACTGTACAGAGAATTCTTACATACTGTATCTATGGTTTTCTTCTATCTACAGGCAGATCAAATGTTCTCCAATTCCGAAAACGTCTCAGAGAGAGTGGCTCAAACCCCTCAGAGGGCTGCAGATCTTCTTTCTGAAGCTCAAGATCTCTTTATGAAAATACAAGGTGAAATGGAACAACAATAGTTGTAACTTTGAAAAGTTTGCAACTCTTTTGCACTGCTACAGTATTATAACGATGATCTATTGTAACGCCTATCAAAGGACAAACACTGGAAATTAGTATTCTGATGCATCGGACTGTTGTTAATTCAATGTGTCAAATTATTTTATTGCGTCTGTCCCTACTCAAATAAACGATGACATAAACAGAAATCGTTGTTACAGTGATAATCTATCTCTACCACGGGGTCAGCCGGTGAGCCGAAGACAATTTTCCACGTTGGTGGACAATAAAGTTCAATTCAATTCAATCCAATTCAATTCAATCCAATTCAATTCAATTCAATTCAATTCAATTCAATTCAATTCAATTCAATTCAATTCAATTCAAGTCAATTCAATTCAATCCAATTCAATTCAATTCAATTCAATTCAATTCAATTCAATTCAATCCAATTCAATTCAATTCAATTCAATTCCCCCAGAGCTCCTGCAGCAGCAGAGTGAGATGAAGCCCACAGGGGAGGGCAATGACACCGAGGCGCTCCGGACGCAGGCCCAGCGCATGGTGCAGGAGATGAGAAGGCGTGGCTGCACCGCTCAGAAGCAGGAGGCTAAAAGGGAGCGACAGGAAGCACACAAACGTGAGAGCTTCAACTCTTACCATGTCATATACTGTACTATGAAAATGCCTAAAGGGATAGTTCACCCAAATTATAAAATGACTTCCTAGACTGGAAGCAGTCTAATTTTGGCAGCGGCTACATCAACGTTGAACTCCTAATTGAACCACTCTTTCATTTTTTGAGTGAACTATCCCTTAACCTCAGAATATGACGCAGCCCGGACTTCATCATTATGTACGTTATGTCACAAGTCACAATGTATGATCTGCGTGCCCCTCTCAGTCTTGGACTTCATCAGGAACAACATGACCGTTCCACTGGACTGCAACCAGGCTATAGCCAACGAGACGGCAGGATCTCTCATGACGTTAGGCGCAGAGCTTAGTGACCTGGCGGAGGTCGTGTCAGAAGCAGAGGTCACAGTGGACAGGACACGCGGCCTCAACCTGCACAGTGACGCTTCCCTGAGAGACCTGGTGGTAATGTCAGACTAACACAAAATTTTGGGGTTACATATCTCCCCTTTACCGAGTAGAAATACCAAATCACGGCTTGAATATTCAGTGTCTTACTTCTCATGATAATCACTGTTTTCTCCTCTAACCAGAGACTGACAGGTGAGCTGGAGACCCAGAGAGATGCCATCCTTCCTGTGGTTGAAATGACCAAAGATCAGCTGACAAATACCACAGAACTTTTGGGCATGCTGAAGGAGAGCCAAGAGGTATAATGAGAGAGTACACTCTTAAAAACAAAAAAAAGGGTTCCAAAAGTACACTTTAGAAAAATAGGGTGCTAGCATAAAGTGTTAATAAAGGGTTATTCCGCTGTCCCAGTGGTAGAACCGTATGAAGAACACCCTATGGGTTCCCCAAAAGGGTTCTACTGTACATGGAACCACAGGGACAGCTGAAGAACGCTTTATTAACACTTTATGCTAGCACCCTATTTTTCTAAAGTGTACTGTTACCAGGCTGTGTCGTCATATAGCTTATTTCACACTAACTTGTGTGTTTGACTTTGGTTTCTATCGTATCCCTATGACCGAAAATAATTGTAAAGCACGTGAATGAAAAACCTTAATTTGTATTTCTGTTGCAATGAAAGAGCTAAAGTTTCATGGTAATCTTACAGGAATATGAACACCTTGCGGCCCAGATCGACGGGGCTAAGCAGGAGCTCACCAAGAAGCTGAATAATTTCTCTAAAACAGAGGCAAAGGAACTTGTTATCAGAGCTGAGGAGCATGCACTGGAGCTGGAGAGGCTGGCAACAGAATTTCAAGTGTGGGTAGACAGTTTGTGTGTGTGTGTGTGTGTGTGTGTGTGTGTGTGTGTGAGTGTGTATGCGTGAATGTGTGTGTGTGTGTGTGTGTGTGTGTGTGTGTGTGTGTGTATGTGTGTGTGTGTGTGTGTATGTGTGTGCGTGAGTGTGTGTGTGTGTGTGTGTGTGTATGTGTGACTGTGTGTGTGTGTGTGTGTGTGTGTGTGTGTGTGTGTGTGCGTGTGTGCATGTGTGCTATATATGCCAATGCTATATACATGCATACATGAGTGTTATGAGTGTTTTCTATGTCTAGCCCTATGTTATAGCACTAGAAATATTGCACATGTAGCTGATGTGAGCGCTTGTATGTTTTGTTATTGTAGCGCAGTGCAAAATGTCACCAACAGCTCGGACCTGCTGAGTCCAGTTGGCGGCATGGGAGCCTTCAGTAGCATCATCAACGCCATTCAGGAGGCAGAGACGGCAGCTAACCAATCCAAACAAGCTGCTGACCAAGCTCTGAAGGTGCAGTATACTCTTGCTACTACAACCACCATGCACTTGATTATTATTAGTTTAGATTAATAATAGAGATATTGAAGATTTTATTAGGGGACAGAGCGTTTCTAGTGACGGCCCCAAGACTCTGGAATGCCCTCCCCCCTGACCTGAGAGCCGCTCCCTCAGAACAAAATTTTAAACGCCAATTAAAGACTCACCTGTTTAGGCAGGCCGGTAGTCACCTATAGCCATCCTATGTTCCTGTTTATGTTCTGTTTATGTTGTCCCTTTGGGGTGTTTTTGTTTTTTGTTTTTTTAATTTCTTTTGACAATGTTTGTTTGCGCTTTTCTTTTCACCCATTTTATCCCTTATTTGTGATGTTCTGTGCATTCGTGCTCTGAAGGGTGCTATAGAAATAAAGTTTTACTTACTTACTTACTATTGTTTCCCATTCCTCCCATTCCCTCAATATATTTTAGGACGTGGAGCAGCAAGGTCTGACTGAGAGGGCCAAAGAACTAAAGGACAATGCAAGCAGCTTACTGACAGAAGCCATGAAAGCAAATGATGACCTTAAAGGTGTGTACACCTTGGTACATTCTTCATAGTAAAAGAATTGTCGTTGCTTGTAACATGACATTGGCATTGGCAGGGGTGGCGGTGGAGCTATGGGGTGTGTCTGAAATATTAGTGGCCAGAGGCCAGAATCGTTCAGTGCACCTGATGGCACTTGACCAGCTCTTTGTCATGAACATGCCTCTATTATTGCTACTCCACCCACCTGAGCACAGGCGAGATAGTGCTTCAGCGCTATGGTATTTTCGCTAGTGATCGCTGACACAAATTGCCAATATGCCTGCATTTTAACTTGTGTCCATTTTACACCGGCTGAAAATAGTGTTAATGTGTTGTACTAACCTTTGCAGGAAATGAGACAGGTTTAGCTTCGTGATGTTGAAAAAAATCTTTGCACTTTGCACCTGTGTTAACAGTTAGGAATGTGGCCAAAGCATACTTTACATAAGGTACTCCAAAAACATACCTGGCATTCCAGTCTCTCCTCTCATCTTCAGCACAGACGTAGGTGGGAGTCCTCTGGGCTCTGTTGGTCAAGTATAGGGGTTAGTATTGGTCAAGTATAGGGGTTAGTGTTGGTCAAGTATAGGGGTTAGTATTGTTTAGGTAGTGGGTTCAAATCCTGTTGCAACAATATATGTTATAATTACAACAATTATATGTTACAAGATAAGTTGTATACAATCACTCTATTCTAAGTCGCTTTGGATAAAAGCTTCTGCTTGATTCTATGAGATATATATGTTACGGTACATGTGGGAATACGGTACATGTGGGAAAACTAGGGTTAGCGTTAGGTGCTACGTCAACTTGGTACATGCTGGCATGTCTAACCCTAACCCTAATCCTAACCCTAGTTTTCCCACATGTACCGTATTCCCACATGTACCGTAACATATATATTTAAAGTAGCTTCTAATGGTTTTCACACAGAGGCCTCAGAAGCAGTTGCCATCCACAAGAGACGGGTGGATCAGACCAAGAAGAAGGGTGAAACGCTGAGGAATGATACTCTGGCAGTGAAGGAGGATCTTAAAAACATTCAAAGAGGTTGGTAGACTGGATACATTAATGACATCGAGATTATGCTTACTGTATGTATTTGATAATGTCCTAAAATTACTTTTCATAACTTTTTTTTTTACTTTTTATTTATGAACATTTTCACTTTAAGAACAAGAAATCCACAAATAGAAAACCAGAGCTTCCATACAAAAAGAAAACATACTTAATAACACAATAGTATAAATAAGAACGCAAAAATCAGAAACAAACAAACAAACAAATATGAGGTCATGGGATGATCAAATTAAATCAAAACAGAATGTGTGTAATATAACATACATCGTAACATACATGTGAACTTTTGAGGCAAACCCTGAGACATGTCATGTCAGCACAGATTCTGCATTCTTTGTCACGTCATGGCCATACTTTCATGGTTAACAGACATGTTTTCTTTTGGTTTCAGATGACATAGTGGCCATGCTGGACTCTGCCAAGAATGCTATCACTGCCGCCAATGACACAGTCAATAACGTAACAGACAAACTGAGTAACATCAGCCAAGAGTTGGGCAACATTAGCCTGTCTAATATCCATCCAAATATCAGCAATATCTTAAATGAGGCAGATAAGGCATGTGAGTATTCATTTCATCATTCATCTCATCAGTTGGAATGGAGCTCTAATTTTGCCTCTTGACCTTTTCCCAATTCCAAAGCTCTTTATCTTCTTTGATTGGTACAGTAAGAAGCTTGAACACCACATGGCCTACTCTGGAAGACAGTCTTCAGGACCTGAGCTCGCAGATGCCACCTAGTGCCAACATGTCAGAGAGCCTCAGGAGGATCAAGGACGTCATACGGGAGACCAGAGACTTTGTCAACAGGGTGAGACATGACATGATTGTGTACATTTTTGTATTACACCAAGTATAACAATATCTCAACCCTGTCTGTCTGCTTCTCTGCCTGTGTGTATCTTTGTCTGTGTCATATTAAGTGTCCATTGATTGCGTGTCTCTTGGCTTTTCTCCCTATAGCTCTCTATAGGCTTGACGTTCAATGGGAAGGGCCACGTCGAGCTACGCCCCCCTACCAACCTGGAAGATGTGAAGGCCTTCACAGCCGTTGACCTGCTCCTCAACCGCCACCCACCCAGCAGTTCCCCCAGCAGCAGCAGGGGCAGCAGGGGCCTCAGGGGCAACAGGGGCACCAGGGGCCGAAGGGGCCTCAGTCGCGGGCGACGACAACACACAAACGACGGCGCCAACCTCTTCGTACTCTATCTTGGCAACAAGGATGTGAGTAGACCTTTAGGGTATATATTCTACTGGCCACTTTTCACATTTCTTTGCCATGGATTTGTACTATTATATCTTATTGTAGAGAGTTGTGGTATCTTGATTTTTGAGTTGTGGTATATCTTCAATTCTCAATGGAGTCCTCCAATGAACACCTCTTTTTTGTAGTGCTGTTGGAACTTCAGAAGAACAGGAACAGTTGACCGTTGCTTTGCACAGTATCTGTGTCCAATGCCATTGGTTTGTCCCTTTCTTGCCCAGGCTTCTGGTGATTATATAGGAATGGCTGTCAGGAAGAACGTACTCTTCTGTGTGTACAAGCTGGGTGGCGTCGTCCATGAGGTGGAGGCCGGCCGCATAACCAAAACCAAAGTCAACTCCACTGATTTTGATAAAGTCTTTTTTCAAAGGTACAGCAAAGGGGATGAAATAATTGTGCTATTTATGATACAAGCATGAAACTCGGTAGATGAATACGACAATAACATTGAACATTTGATCCTCTTGGTCAACCTGGTCTTGGTCTTTTGTTTTGAGATGCATTATATATTATATATACTACTATATATTTGCTCCTTCAATACATTGCTAATAGGAAGATGCCCCAGATCAGATGGAAACAATGGAAAACTGTTTTTGATGTCTAATGCCTCTCTCTTTTATTTCTCCAGAGTTTATCAAGATGCTGAAGTCATTCTCACTCAGAACTTTACAACACAGACGCCTGTCAGTCTCCCTCCAAAGACGTCCTTACCGAACACGACAGTCGGCCTTCTCAACCTGGACCCAGACAGCGTGGTCTTCTATGTGGGCGGCTATCCTGATGCCTTCACTGTAATTACACACATTTTTATTATCATTTGTCTTTATTATTTTATTAGCACACATAAAAGACAGTAATGAAGAAAACTAAAAAAAATAAAAATAATAATGTTTATGAGAGAGAGAGAGAAATGAAAAATTAGCAAGAAAGGCAAAAGAATCCTGAGAGAGCTTCTGCTCTGAGAGACCTTCCTTTTAAATAAATAATAATCATAATAAACTGAAAGATGAAGCAAAAAGCATGTGGGGTATACTCTAATCATCAGATGAATGTGTTTTCATTCATAATACCCTTCAGCTTTCTCTCCTTAGCCTCCAGTGAAGCTGCGCTACCCTAAGTTCCATGGATCCATGAAGCTCTCCACCATCAATGACAAATACATCTCTCTGTACAACTACAAGCATGCTGTCAACATAGCTAAAAAACAGACATATCTAAAGTAAGAAAGACCAAAACGGAGCCAACACCCTTTATTTGTTTGTTTAGCATCTGTAGATTAAAATATACACAGTGGGTTGTTCTTGGAGAAAGGCTGGTGATGGTGAATTGAGCCTTTGAACATTTTGCCAACTTTATAAACTCAATAACAGCCTGTACCATGGACAAACCTGAACTTTAGATACTTATAAGGATTTTCTGCAAAGTATCAAAATGTATCAGCGTAATTCTGTCCTCTTTTTAGGGTTGCCCAGTCAGGACGATCTGATTATTTTGAAGGAACTGGTTACCGCATGGCACTCATAAGTAACCCTGACAAGAGAAGGAGAAGATTGTTCAAATTCCACACCAACAGCCGAGAGGAGAATGCATTCTTGTTTTACATTGGAAATGAGGTATTGATATTATTGATATTCAAGTAGAATAGGATTATGTTCTCACTCACAAGTAGCAACCGTTGAATAACTAGTGTAGCGTATGCTTGTAGATGAATTTGGTTGAGATTGAGAATTGGTTTAGATTTTTAGGAGTGCAATCAACCAAGCACCAAATATGCATGTATTGAATATTGAATATCACATTTTTGGGGGATTTAATGCTTGGTTTATATATGGCAACTGTTGATACTTGTTTAATATGTTGCTCCATTCTTGTTGTTGTTGTACCTCACAGGATTCGTACTACAGCGTTACTATGGAGAGAGGCTATGTTGTGCTGCATGGAAGACAAGGAAATCAAGTCCTCAAAGCTCAGAGCACTGGAAAAGTGTCACTCTCTGTAAGATGATATCAGTGACTTAAGTACACAGTTCACCCAGGAATGCTTAGTTTAATCCAACATAGGCAAAGAGTTTCCATCTCAGTATAACATTTGTCTTGATATCTCTTCTAAACACATTCTAATTTGTAAGCTGCCATTTGGTGACACGCATTCAATTTTCGTATCAGCAAACCATAAGGCATACCCCTCACCCTAACTGTTCCTTCCCTTAACCCTAACCCAAAATACCCCTAACCCTAAACCTTCCTTCCCCCCTGACCCTTCCTTCCCAGGACACCCAGTTTGCTATTGTCATGGATGCCACATTTGAAGTGCACGTTGGTACAGAGGAAATCTCAATAAATTCCACGAATGCAAATTTCCACAATTACTACATTGGGGGCCTTCCAACTCACCTGAGGGAAAGGTAACAACAGAGACAATATGGCGTACAGTGATAGACCTTGGTTCAAAAGTATTTGAACACTTAGATTGTTTACTTGACCCTGTCTGGAAAGCCATATGGTCCATTGGTTTCATCATACTAGAGCATACTTTTTGAACCCAGGTCTGACTGGAATGTTGTGGTTTCATCAGTCATCCATAACACTCCTTTTCTCCATTCAGACATGACATCACAACGCCGCCATTGAGAGGATGCGTAGATCACGTGAGAGCAGACACCTCGTACGTTCAGTTTAACAAGACAGTTGGTGTCAGCGTTGGATGTCCAGTCCCTCTATTGGTAAACAGCCTCTCTCACAAATGACAACGACATTTCGGAAAGCTTAATGTAGATGTTTGAAAGTCACACAATGAATGAGGCCTACTGTATTGTGTATGTTAATTATATTCATCGCTATCATGTTGTTGAAAGGAAAAAATGCAAAAACGTAGTCATGGATCCATTTAGATTGTTAAATCTCACTTTCTTCAATGTTCTTGCAATTATGTTTACTTTCAGGGTGTTCGTGAAGCTGCTTTCCACCCTGGTGGCTCTCTCTCAGTGGACCCACAGGGGTTCTGGTCCAGCCCAGTGGCCATGGTGTCTCTCGGCTTCAGGACCATCGAGAGTAGCGGAGTTCTTCTCAGAACCAGCCAAGAGGTCAGTCCTTTTTATTTATTTTATTCATGTATTTATTTTTTATTTATACAGGTTAGTATTGTTGAGATAAAATCTATTTTTTCAGAGAGACCTATTTCAACAGCAGCAGGGTGAATAAAGTTTCAGACAAAACAACTTACATGCATAGACACAACATTGAATAAACTATGGACACACATACAGTACAACAGTTGCATATAGAAACACAAACATCCTAACTAAAAACTAAAAACTGTCCTAATGACAGTTACACACATATGATATTTGCACACCTCGAGGCAGTTACCAGTTACCAGTAGCCTGATGCATAGAGCTTGAGAAATGTTATAAAATAGTGTAATAACAGAATCATTGAATGTGTTGTTCATTGTCATACATGTTTTAGTTAATTAATTCAAAAACCTTTTTTATTTTTTTATTTTTTCAGAACCATGGATTTCAGCTCTCGCTGGTTGATGGCTATGTGGTGTTTAGTTTTAATGACAAAGCCTTGAAGTCTGACAACATGTACAGTGATGGAAGATGGCACTACTTAACTGCATTAAAGAATGGCACAAGGTAAGATGTTGTTTATCAAGTATACATTTACGTCTCACTCACACACACCCACACCCACACACACACACACACACACACACACACACACACACACACACACACACACACACACACACACACACACCCACACACACACACACACACACACACACACACACACCCACACACACACACACACACACACACACACACACACACACACACACACACACACACACACAACCACACACGTGCACTCAC
>NC_137674.1:103936048-104008548 GCF_963989245.1 Nansenia antarctica
CTAGATAAACACAAGATGGGACGCTGACCTTGTTTATTTCTATCCCCATTAGCAACACCTACTGTTCCTGGGGCCCACAATGAATTAATGAATTATCTTTATTGTCATTGTAACAGGTACAACGGAATTTAAATGCAAACCGTAGGTGCTAACAAACAAACACTGTCCTAAGATAATAAAAAAACAAGAATGAGACATAAATAGACATAAATAGGGGGGGATATAAATTAAAATAGGGGGATGGAACGGTAAAAATAAACATTCACAAACAACACAAAAAAGCACAGAGTGTTGGACCACAAAGCCTCAGCGACCAGTCGCGACGCCATCTTGGATCCCAGCAATAATCTGGAGATACTGTATTAATTTATATTATGATAGGAATTGGTGACATTCTTTTTTTTCTTGGATACATGAATATAACAAAGATAACAACACGTTATGAACAAGGCTGACTAACTTTGTGTGTGCGTGTGTGTGTGTGTGTGTGTGTGTGTGTGTGTGTGTGTGTGTGTGTGTGTGTGTGTGTGCGTGTGTATGTTTGCAGGTAGAGGTCAGTGTGGAGAAGAACACCTTCCACCTGCTCATAGATGGTTTCCGCGTGACAGATGGTCAACTTTCCCATGCCGAGGGGTCCTCGTTAGACCTGCAGAATCCCGTCTACCTGGGCAGTGACATGTCTCTCAGTACCCCTGGAGCTCAGGTGTGCATACATACATACATACATACATACATACATACATACATACATACATACATACATACATACATACATACATACATACATACATACATACGTACATACATACATACATACATCGTGTTCATTGTCTGTAATGTCTTCAGCGATGACGATGAAGTGGTTGCTTAGAGGGGCAGCTAATGTGGAGCACAATAAAGAAAAAAAGATACAAAACAGGATAGAATAGAATAGAATTATATTGTAACAGGTGGTACAATGTTGGCTAATTGTAATAATTGTGTGATGGCTAGATGTTTCAATTTCAACACCCTCAAGATCTCATAAAGTCATGGTTTAGTGTATTAAGGTCTGCTGATGTCTGCTCTCGTGCATATTGACAGTGTTGTGAGAGAAACAATATCCAACAGACTGATGTCATCCTGGCCATACAGTCGTCCTTTGTTTGTTTACTCACGTTTTACTCATCTGCCTCTCTCATAGAGCCGATTGATTCCCAGAAAGAGCGTGATTGGCTGCATTAGCAGTTTCAAGGTGAACAATGTCCTGGTTGGCCCCCCAGCCGCCAATCACGGGGCCCCGCCCTGCTTCGATGGGGCCTCCGAGCCAGGGGCGTATTTCGCCGGCGGAGGAGGGCATGTGGTCTTAGGTTTGAATATTTTAATGAGTTCACTTTATAGTATGATGTTATTATTGGCTGGAGACATTGCCATATATTTATTTAATCATATTTGATTAGGGACAGATGATTGATTACGCATTGAATTAATAACAGTCAGATGCATTTTTAAAATTATTTTATTATAAATAAATAAATGTAACCAGGTGAATACTCATCAAATCTCTTTTCCAAGAGAGACCTGGCCAAGAGGGCAGCATATAAAAACAGACACATTTAGGTTTCAGACATACAGTATAAAACATTGAACAAAAGGCAGTATCAGGAATGCATAGGTGGCTGCGTTAAGTACAGAGACACTCTCTAGTACTTTCCCGTTCATCCCATTGCATCATTTAGCTAGCGAGTGTAAAGATGAAAAAGACAAATGTCGGTGGCCAATCTAAGAATCCTGCTGTGTTTCAGAGAAGTTCCTCAGCGTGGGCCCCCGCTTTGAGCTGAGCTTTGAGGCTCGCCCGCGGGTCACCACAGGCCTTCTCTTCCACTTCAGGGGTCTTCATAAGAACAGTCTGAGCGTGTTCCTGAGAGACAACAAGGTGAGTAGCCAAAGTGTTAAACATTCCTTTGTCGGGGTGGTTCGTTAGGGCCGATGTGGTTGAGTCCATGCTATTTTCATGAATAGAAGTGTTCAATTATGGAAAGTTTACGAAATATCATGCTCTTCTCTGAATCTCAGGTGGAAGTCCAGGTGAACGATGGTTCTGGTGACTACAGTGTGGCTGTGACACCACCTCAAACACTGTGTGATGGAGCGTTCCATGAAATTGCAGGTACTGTTACGCTCTCATAGAAAACATTGACTCAACCTTGACTCACCCACACACTGCACATATATAGACGCACAGACATAGACACACACACACACACACACACACACACACACACACACAAAGCATAGCACAGCTCTCTCAAGTCACCGTACAGTACACTAACATCACATGGTAATAGTCTCATTTGCTCTTTCTCACTTCGTAACAGGCCGATATCGACTGTAGCCTATATTCTCCATGGGCTTTCCCTCAGGAGTCAGCTGAAACGCTAATGAATATTTGCCCCATAGTGGGCTATCAATGCTAACAGGGCATCTATGCTAACAGCACTAATACATTTCTATATGCAACTTTTTAATTAATAATAGTCAGTCTGCTGCTTCCTCAGTGTCCAAACAGAATAACGTTATCCAGTTGAAGGTGGACTCCAAGTCCCAGCGTGCAATGGGGCCTCTCCAGTCTTCCTACATAATGACACAGGATTCCCTACACATTGGCGGCATTGGTGGTAAATTCCATCGATACCCACTCATCACATGCGAAACATATACTGTATATAATCTTACAAATTGGTAGAGCATACAGTACAGGCCAAAAGTTTGGACACACCTTCTCATTCAATGTGTTTCCTTTATTTTCATGACTATTTACATTGTAGATTCTCACTGAAGGCATCAAAACTATGAATGAACACATGTGGAATGATGTACTTAACAAAAAAGTGTGAAATAACTCTAAATATGTCTTATATTTTAGATTCCTCAAAGTAGCCACCCTTTGCTTTTTTGTTGTTAATAAAATATATAATAATAATATTATATATAGATATATAATAACATATTATTATTAACACATATTATATTAAATATTATTATTATATATGTTATTAACAACAAAAAAGCAAAGGGTGGCTACTTTGAGGAATCTAAAATATAAGACATATTTAGAGTTATTTCACACTTTATTGTTAAATACATAATTCCTATGTGTTCATTCATAGTTTTGATGCCTTCAGTGAGAATCTACAATGTACCAAATAGTCATGAAAATAAAGGAAACGCATTGAATGAGAAGGTGTGTCCAAACTTTTGGCCTGTACTGTATATTCCAAAATGTGCTGGACAGTCTCTGTCAGTTGAAGTTCTTTACTGACTTCAATATTGTGTTCCAATCGTCTTCCCTCTATCCCTGGCATACTCTCACCTTGCTTCCCTCTCAAAAAGCTTCGGAGGAGAACATCTCAGGGGAATAACCTTTGACCTTCTCCTTCAATGCATTTTGAGAAGAAAACAAGGAGGGAGGATGTGAGGAGGAACAGTGGGCAAACTATAGAGGGACCCAGATGTGTCAACCTGTGCTGTTTCCCCCCCCCCACAGGGAAATCAAAGCACAAAAGAGTACCGGTCTCCTCATCGTTCATTGGCTGCTTGAGGAACGTGAAGGCCAATGGGAAGCCTGTGGCATTTGAGGCGGCCTCCAGTGTGGTCGGCCCTGTCAATGTCAATGGATGCCCAGCAGACTGAGAGAATGAAATGAACGAGTGACAACCAGTATGACCTCAACCTTGAAACGTTGAGTTGACCTGTCAATGAATTAGCTCTTATCGGAGCCTGCCTGCCCCCAGATAAGAGAGTAAATACTGTCGATGTCCTCACCTCGTTGTGCATAGAAAATGTGTAACACTAGAGGGCGCTGCAACGCTCTAATTAATGTGCATGCTTTGCAAGGTCATTCCCACTCAGTTGTGGTTTGAGGGAAATTGGCTAATTGTTATGTGAATTGTACACAAACATATGTTCAATGAAGCCGACTTTTATGAATTACCATGAAATGTTTTTAATTCAAAGTAGAACTGGAGTGCAAACTGTCTTACCAAATGGTGCTGAAATAGTATTGATATTGCAATGTATATAGGTTATATCCCAAAATCAAATTTTTCGTTGATCACTACATGTTCATATGTAACAAAAATGATGGTTGCATGAACCATCATCTACAATAAAGTGCTATGTGACAGATGAGCAGATGATTGGTTTTTAGGAGATACAAAGTGAAGGGGTGGCTCTTCCCAGGGTGTTGAGGCTGAGTAGCTAGCTCACTGTTGCGCTGAGGTTTGTTCTTCTGCACAAAGCCGGGACCCCCTGGCTCGGCAACCATCATTTATTCATGGAGTGTGCACTAATGTGTGTCTAATGCACTGCTTCATACACTACAGATCACGGACTGCAGAGTCCAGAGGCAGACAACGTCCCTTGGCCATCCCTTGGCCATCTCTTGGCCATCTCTCTCTCTCTCTCTCTCTCTCTCTCTCTCTCTCTCTCTCTCTCTCTCTCTCTCTCTCTCTATCTCTCTCTCTCTCTCTCTCTCTCACACATCTCATACAATTGTACATCATTCATTCACGCACATACATATGGTGAAATGCTTATGTAAACACGGATCCACATTTGTTTGTTTGTTTTCCTCCTAACCTACTTGGGGGACACACCCTTGTCACACGCCCCACTGAGCAGCACACCAGCAGGTCTCGTCTTGAAATCAGTGAGGGAGAGGGGGAGAGAGAGAGAGAGAGAGGGAGAGAGAGAGAGAGAGAGAGAGAGAGAGAGAGAGAGAGAGAGAGAGAGAGAGAGAGAGAGAGAGGAGAGAGAGAGAGGGAGAGGGAGAGAGAGAGAGTCATCAGAGAGCGGGAGATACAGTATGTTGAGTGGCAATGGGAATGGCAAGGACATGCGCTTCATTCCATTCAACATAATGTGTTTTTGCTATTCCGTATTCTATTCTAGCAGGAGTAATTCTTTATTCTAACAGGAGTTGCTCTAATTGAAATGAGCAGAAATAAGACAACCAACCAATACTGTCTAAAAATGTTTGTGGGTGTCAAATGTAGGCTATTTTTGTTCTGATTAAGTTACATTATTATAATGTACACGTTATTTTATTTCAAAATATCTTTGAAATATTGATACATGTTTGGAGTACATTTCTTGGTTTCTGCCACAGACAAGCTGTAGGCCTACAAGCTGAAAATGCGCTGCCTGTCTCAGAGGCGCGTCACCGCGATGCCGCTCAGCCGTGAAACGTGCGCTTATTGGCTGACTCGAGGTGAAACGTGCGCTTATTGGCTGACTCGAGGTGAAAGGTGCGCTTATTGGCTGACTCGAGGTGAACGGTTGTTTCTGTCATCATCGCAGCGGCTCCCAGGGAAAGAGCGCAGCGGAGGACAGGCTACCCGATGAGAGGAAGCGGGTAGACCGTGAAAGCTGAGCCAGCAGACAGACGGTCCACCGGCAGGATCCTGATTTACCTTTTACTTCATCCTCTTTAGAACCTCCCATAAGAGATGCGCTTTATTGTGTTATGACGACAACCAGTTTGACTGACGAGGATTGCGTGGGACTGATAAAAAAAAAAAGCAAAACAGCCAGTGTTCTAGTTATGTAATATCATAAGAACAGCAACGCACTGAGACAGATACAGATGTACTCATTTTTACCGATTGGAAAATATGAAGACAAGCTAGCGGATTGGAAATTACCCGCAACAGGGCCTCTGAATGATTTGAAGCCTATAGCCTGATATCCAAGCAAAAGAATATGTCAAGTGTGCAATTGCATGAAGCTTGAATATACGCCTGGACTATTAAAGGCTGTCTACCGTACCGGTGGATGCTCTGCGTCGGCTTTTTAGAAAGCTGTTCTGCGTTTATTGCTGCTGCAGTTTTGGGCGAACGAGCGCGTCTGTCGTTTGAAAGGATGTCGCCGGCACAGTCCGTGATACACCACCAATGCGGTATTATTATCGCAGAGGAACAAGAGTGATTTTGGAGCCATATTTCCATATTTGTTTTGTATTCAGCTGATTTGTTTGAACAATTCCAGTCGGTAGTTCCATCATAATAAACATCATGGCGGGCCCCGAGCAATCCCAACAGCAGGTGGAGGAAAAAGCAGAGCCCATAGATGACTCCGATCTGGCTCTCCAAGGCATCAACATGCTCCTCAACAACGGCTTCAAGGAGAGCGACGAGCTGTTCAGAAAATACAGGTGAGAAATGTGGTTCTTTTTTTTCTGGCGTTTTCGTTGTGGAATAATTTCGTAGAATGTATCTTGAACATATTAGTCTTTCAATTGCTCAGGGGATTATTTCAATTGGTCTTCCGATTGTGTACCAACTTGGTTATTATTTAATAAATAACTGCGCCGACCTGTCTCCAAGGCCATGGCTCCCTTCCATGAGATGACCACAATCCTCGGTATAAAGGAAACAGTCCTTCACAGTGTTCACAGGTGGGCCCAATGGAAATGTACCACCCAGGATAGCCTAATGAAAGGAAAATGGTCATTTGATAACAGTAAATCATATTTTCATATTTATAATCGGGGTATACCAGTGTATTAACTTTATAGTGATGGTATTATTATTTATATGGCTTTAGAGACTCAGTCAGTAGGCTAAAGTGGTTGTCCCCTTTCTAAATATTGTCCCAAAATGTTGTCCAACACAGTGGCAATTTTTTCACTATGTCAAAATACAATGGTATCATGGATCATGTTTCGATGTTCACTATTGTGCACCCATGGTGTGCTTAGTCTCCCATCATTATCTGCGAGTATGTCTGTGGTTACATAAAATGTTTATCCTTTGCTTCTATTCAAACGATTGCCCTGGAAACAGGAAATGTAATTGTAATGTTGTTTACTCCACCCTCTTGCCCTGACAGTGCATGTGACAGATGAATGGGTAATAGTGACTGGGAAATGAAAGGGTTGAGCACTCACACAGTAATCCAGGACTGTGTTTGTTAACCGAGAAACTGCCTCTTACAGGGCTAATTTTAGCTCAATGGTTAATCAAGCTCCCCCCCCCCCCATGGAGGCTGTGACATAGAGGAACAGACTGAATGCCCCTCTGTTTCAAACACTGGGAAGAAAGACGTTATTACTAGTGGTAACGATGTGTGGGAATGGACGTCTCACTTCAGTTACGCCTGCACCCTCATTTTGCTTATTACAATTTTAACTATCGTTAATGGTTGTCGATCGTTCTTCATCCTCTCTGAGGAATTGATCCTAAACAATGAATGATACATTTTTTTGAAATGTTTGTTGTGATGCAGAATTCTGTTTCTCTTACTCGGTTTGTGTGTGTGTGTGTGTGTGTGTGTGTGTGTGTGTGTGTGTGTGTGTGTGTGTGTGTGTGTGTGTGTGTCGTTGTCTCTCCAGGAATCACAGTCCTCTGATGAGCTTTGGGGCCAGTTTTGTCAGCTTCCTGGTAAGCTCCCTCTGATATACAGTAGATATCATTATGTATAGAAATATATAAAGATACCACATAAAGGTTCTGAGTAGAGGTAATATAGTAGAGTAATATATATCAGGAAATCAGGATGTCATTTGTCTTTTGGCGAATCTAGCACTCAAGGAAGGCCCATTTCCTTCCTGTAAGAGATGTGCCAAGACCCTCTCTCTCTCTCTCTCTCTCTCTCTCTCTCTCTCTCTCTCTCTCTCTCTCTCTCTCTCTCTCTCTCTCTCATTTCCCCCGTGGCGATATCATAGGAGTAATGCCACTAGAGAGAGATAAACCATAAGGTTATGGCTTTGGCTTTTAACATTTATATCTTGCCATTGCCATAACGTCATGGTTGTCTTAGTGGTGGATCCTTTTATCTCTATCTATAGTGACATTACTGTAATGACATCACAAGTATGGAAGTCAAGGGAGAAATGGAAGGAGAGAGAGAGAGAGAGAGAGTCAGAGACAGTGTGTGTGAGAGAAAGGGCATCTTACTCCTCCTAATTATATTAGTGTGAGACATTACATCACAAACCACACGGTGCCCTGGGCAGGGCTGAATGAGGTGTCATAACTTGACACGTGACCAAATTGGCTTAATCGATTGGCATCATCGTCACCATGTTTGTCCATTTCCTCCGTCCACGTTCATCTGTTCACATAATTGTTACGCTCTCCCTGAGATGTTAGCCACTAGGGAGGGAGAGTGCAACCTCCTGCCTATACCAACTCTGTCAGTAGATGGAAAACCAATTGAAAACATGGGTGTAGTAGTGCGACAACTAACCGACAACCAGTCAACAGGATACCTTTTAAATAAAATGATTTAATGCCATCGCATGGGTGGTGTACTATAGTACAAAATAAATAGTTATTTACAAATATTTACAACATTCACATCACAGCAACAATAAACAGCGGGGAATGAAATAACACAAAAACCACCAAGGGGGGGAGAAGGGAGGGAGATGGACCATGTGAACTATCTAACCTACCCGGAACCTAAACTACCTGCTACAGAAACTACGGGGGGGTGACACCTGCTCGCTTCTAACCTAGTGTTTTTAGACAGTGGTTACCTAGGTGATGCAAATGTACACCCCAGGGGATCTTACCTAGCCCTTCTCCCGTGGCGAGGAAAAGAGAAAAACGGGGTCCACCAACACACACGAAACCCACAATCAACTAAGAACAAAAGAAACGACTTCTGTTTCTCTAAACTCTAAACAAAAGTGAATCAAACAAAAAAACCCACCCCTTCCCTGTCTCGCTACACATGACACAGCACACATTAAGTAGGAGACAGATCTTCTGGGATTGGACGACGGGCTGGTAGATGATTGGACGATAGGGGCTGGTAGATGATTGGACGATATGGGCTGGTATAGATGATTGAACACAGGTGAGGGCTGACGGGACAGCGATGATGGACAGGACCCAACGACTAACAGGGGAGGAACCACCTGCACACCACTTCACCTAGGGGAGACAGACAGAAGCGAAACCAAAAACAGACACAGGACATAACACAAAACATACATAAAAGTCTGTAACAATAATGGATGCATTCAAAACCATTTTGCTGAAGAAGTGCAGTGATGTGTTCGTCACCCTAATGGTCAGTCAAGAGGCAAGAGAGATTTTCCACAACATGGTCACAGAACACTGTCACTGTCACTGCCCCTCATGTCACAGTCGTGATGCACTATGAAAACCAGAGATGATGTCATCCTGCCCTCAGTTGCAACATGGCCTAGAAGGATTGGGAGGGGGGGGGGGGGGGGTGAGGGGGGGGCTTGGCAATGACAACAGGACCATTAGTAACAGTAAAAGACTGCTGACGTACTATACACAAGGGAGCTCTGGGGTGTACAAGGAAGGAGACAGTGCTCCAAAAATCGGAGATGCAACCTATTTTTCCAAGAGAAAAGGGGCATATTTTGGGATTTCTTCTCAGTAGATGATCCATTACTTCCTCTTCATGAGTGTGGATGAGCTCAAGGCAAATCCTCAGCTCTGACAGTTTTGTAGAAGGCAATGGCAAACGCCATCTTTATGCACATTTGCGATCTAAAGCCTTATTTTTGTTGCTGTGGAGTCAACTGGGTATTTTACCTCAGCTGACTAAATCGTTTCTCTCAATGGAACAAAAGCCAATGTTGTGAGAGACTCTAGGGGGAGATACACACCACACAGAGGTCACCATACAGATGTCACCGCATCCCTCCGTTTGCTCTGGCTCAGAAAGGGCCCTTTGTCCTGACCTTGTTTTCCAAGACCATTGTGTAACTCTTCTTCGATCCTATTACAAAATGTTTCCTTTTTTCAGAAATGCTTTCGAGTTTTTCCAGCTCAGCAAGTAAAACGTATGCTGGTTGTGTGGAATTCACCCTGTACAATAGGTCCATTCTACCCACACCCTATGCAAAAATACATGTTTACTCTGTACATGTTGGACTTGTACATGCTGTACTACATGCTGTACTATTTGGAATAATCCAAAGAGCGTTTCTTTGGCAATGGCTTATTTAAAAAAATGAAAAGGAGAAAAAAAAAAGATCTCTCATGTCAGCTGCTATTTTTGCACTAAAAATGTGTTTGTGGAACTTATCTATGATAAGTGACAGCTCCCCAAGTCAGATGAAAGACAACCTATGTTTGTGTGTGTGTGTGTGTGTGTGTGTGTGTGTGTGTGTGTATGCGTGTGTGTGCGTGCGTGTGTGCGTGTGTGTGTGTGTGTCTGCGTGCGCGTGTGCGTGCGTGTGTGCGTGCGTCTGTGTGCGTCTGTGTGCGTCTGTGTGCTTTTGTGTGTGTGTGTGTGCTTCTGTGTGTGTGTGTGTGTGTGTGTGTGTGTGCATCTGTGCGGATGCGTGTGTGCGTACGTTTGCGTGACGTTCTAGAACGCCATGATGACCTTCGAGGAGGAGAAGATGCAGACGGCCTGCGACGACCTGAGGACCACCGAGAAGCTGTGTGAGAGTGACAACGCGGGTGTCATCGAGACAATCAGAAACAAGATTAAGAAGAGTGTGAGTGGAAGACTGATTAGTGGAGGGAGTAAACAGAAACGCACTGGGTGGATTTAATGGGATTAAGGTCCTTGGCCGGTGCCCAATGGGTTGGTTGCGAGATCTGTTATGCTCTGGAGAAATCCAGCAGGTGTTTCTGTTCCTGAAGACACTAATTCACGTAAGCTAATTCACCCACTACAGAACTGCACAGCTACCCCCACTACCCCCAATGTCATTAGATGATCTGCCTAGCTTTCCACATACATACTGTGTAGTCCTCTAGTCTAGGCTAAAGCCCATGGTGGGGCTAGCTGTGTGATGATTATTATCATTGATAAAGTCATTGTTAGGTAAAACAAAAATAGCTGTAATCACACCCATACCACATAGTGTTTACTGTACCTTTTAGTTGATTGACTTGATCTCAGTAGATATCGTAGCCAAGTTCTGATCCATCCATCCACGGCTTGAAGCTAACGGCAAGGCAGCACATCCAACAACTGTCACAGCCAGGCAGCAGTGTTGTTCTTGTTGTTGTTCTTGTTGTTGTTGCTGTTGTTGTGTCTATCAACAGTTTAGTTCGAGCGTTCACGTTAGATCATCAAAACAGTTAGCATTTTGGTCTTCACCATACATTGTCTGTGGATACGTGAATGCAATATTTTAGGAATTCGATAAAGACGGTATTATCTACTAACTTAACCTGATCGTGATGCAAGGCTCTGGAACGTAACCTGGGGGGTATTCCATCAACGTTGCTAAAGGGAAATCCTGGCTTATTTTTGTCTTATTTTAAGTCTTGCGAGACATTTTCAATGATGGGCATAACCAAACCAAATATCCCAACCTTATTCCTGTCCTACCATGCAGGCAATCGTCATTGTCACTTCTCCCCGGCTTTGTCTTTGGGATTGCTTTTGGTTAGAAGTTATGTCAACATTGAAAGCTGTTTTTTTACTTTATTATCTCCCTTACAAACAGAGCCAAGATAGATACCTAGATAACGTTGTTTTCAACCCTCTGTAATCGACTTAATGATGTTGCCAACAATGATGAGGTCATGGCAAAACCTCACCAAATTTGATTAGTGCTGATTATTGCATGAAATATAATTAAGGAATAGGATGGAGAGCTGTTTACAGTGACGACGTCATTCAGAATCACCACAGGGAGACCCCATATAATCTTTCTGGCTCGTGGTTTGCTGGTCTATAGATCCTGTATCTACAGTATATACCTTGATATATATTTTTTATATATATATATGTATATTTTTTTGATCATGTTATTCAATCAATCAATTTATTAGATCTGTTTGACAAGGACCAAAGTACAACAGAAGCATTCATCTTAGAAGCGGATATCTGAGGCGTTGTATCAGATAAAAGCTACACAGCTAGATTTCATTAGCAAATTGAGTTTTGCCTCTCTATGGACATTACTTGAGATAAGTGTATCTGAGAATGAATCAGAAAATGAGACTGAATGCTTGCGGGTACTCTAGAACGGTGTGTGTCCTCTACCTCTCTCAGATGGAGTCCCAAAGGTCAGGTGTGGTGGTGGTGGACCGCCTGCAGAGACAGATCATCGTGGCGGACTGCCAGGTCTACCTCGCTGTGCTCTCCTTCGTCAAGCAGGAGCTCTCAGGTATTTGCTGAGTCCGCACACTTCATTCACTTGCTTGCTGTGGTTTATTTGATGCGATAGACCAGTATCACCGATACCCTTCTCCCTCCAGGATCAGACCCTCTAGTATCAGACCCTTCTTCCTACAGCATTAAATATTCTCCCTACAGTATTAAGTATTCTCCCTACGGTAGGAACTCTTCCCAACCTGCATTTAACAACAATGCAGGTTGGGAAGCAAACAATGCTTTGGTCTAAGCATGACCTCTTATGCCAGTCCAGTCCCATTCAAAATCGTCAAGAAAAAAGGGTGGAGAAGTGTGACGCTTGACTCAACTTTTATGATTCAATGTCTTCTGTACTGATTTTTAGAGAACAGGTAGACTACAGGTAAGGAGCACATAAGCGTAAGCAGCGACATTGTTTTGTCCCCCCATCTCCTCCATTTAATTGTTCATTTATTGTCACCACAGCCTCCTCCTTCTCGTCTTACCTCAACAGCATACATCAAAGGAGGCTGGATCCTTCGCAAGGCCTGGAAGATGTACAACAAGTGCCACAGTGACATAAGCCAACTGCAGGAGACCTGCCAGAGGCGGCCCTCCGGCCAACAGGAGGCGCTCTCCTCCACCGACAACGCTAACCACAACGCTCCAACGGAGGGTGCTGTGACCGCCGAGGCCCTGGACCGCCTCAAAGGCTCCGTCAGCTTTGGCTACGGCCTCTTCCATCTGTGCATCTCCATGGTACCGCCACACCTGCTCAAGATCATCAACCTGCTGGGTTTCCCCGGCGACCGTCACCAGGGGCTGTCCTCCCTCATGTACGCCAGCGAGAGTAAGGACATGAAGGCCCCCCTAGCTACGTGAGTAGACGTAGTATTATTGCGTCACTTCTTAGAGAGAGAGAGAGAGAGAGAGAGAGAGAGAGAGAGAGAGAGAGAGAGAAGTTCATAGAGTTTGTTTAGTGTTTGAATGAGCCGATGGCAGTATGACATCATCACTGATTTTGATTCAGGGTGATGTGCAGTCATGATATTGCCTGGTCAGGTTTTGCTGATGAGTTCTAGCTCATTGCTCTCCTCAGTTCTTGGCAGATTGCTGGTTCCTATTGTCTCATGCATGACCATCTATCATATCATTATCCTTTCATGACAGTGTAATAAATAAACCAAAAAACTGCTAACAAAAAATATAACAAATCTGGGATTTAGAATATAACATAAGCCATGTTGGGGTTTTTTATGTTATGATTGATGCCGAGTAGGTTCCAATTGAATGCTGCCAGTGGCAATTGAATGGTGACTCATTACTGGTAATTTTAAGAATAGTGCCAATCACGTTAAAAAAAAGATATTTTCTTGAATGTATATAATTCAATAATTTTATCTATTATTTTTGTCTCTTATATTTTGTTATCATATTCTATATGTGACACGTTCTAATGCTTTGGTCCTCATATCAGCAACCAATCAATTGTTCTGACTTTTCTTTTGAAACACGGAACTACGTTTCAACGTTGTTGAGAATCACAACACAAACTCGCTAATCAAGCCAAAATACTGCAAACATAATAGTCCAAAATAATGGATTCAGTGAGTAATCCCCACTGCTACCTAGTTAACTATAACACTACTTTACATTGTTAGCAGGCTCACAAAACAAGCAGTGTTAGTTGACTAACGATGTGTCATTGATTTTCAACAACGCGGAAATGTATTCTAATTTTTCGAAAGAAAAGTCTGATCATTACATCAGATCCCGAAATGAGGACCAAAGCATTAGAATGTGTCACAATTGACATTCAACACAGATTTTGTATCATCACCTACTGAGACTAGGCCCTGGAGATAAAACATGTGTCCCTCCTCTCCTCTGCCCAGGTTGGCCCTCCTGTGGTTTCACACGGTAGTACAGCCCTTCTTCGCTCTGGATGGCTCAGACACACAGGCCGGCCTGCTGGAAGCCAAAGCCATTCTGCAGAGGAAGTCGGTGGTCTACCCCAACTCCTCCCTCTTCATGTTCTTTAAAGGAAGGGTCCAGAGGTTAGAGGTGCGTGCGGTCAGGTGACAGGGGTCATTTTGGGGGTGTGTGTGTCAATTTCTGCATTCCAATTCTCCAGCCTTCCTTGACTACCACTGATACCACTCTCCTATACAGATTTGAAAGCCCTGGGCTTTGGTGTAAGAGCCCATGCTTACACCAATCCTATGCTTTTAAATCAGTGTAGGGGTTGAAGATGCCGAATTAGGGCGCAGAGAATGTACGACAATGTAATATATGGCTGGCATATTGAGCCAAATAGCAGCTGCACATCAGGACTATACAAATTGTGTGTTATGTTTTTTTGTTATCTGTGAGCTTAGTGTGAGATGGAACCTACGTATTTTATTAATTACTAACTAAAAAATGTCAGCATTTTAAAAATAACACCACACAGGCATTAATAAACACCTAATGGATCAGATTATGTAAAAAACTAAATTTTTACCAAAAATGGAGATAGAACCTTATAATTCTAACGTCACGAAATGCTGATAAGTGTGCTGTCTTTCTCCTCTGTCTCCAGTGCCACATCAACAGCGCTCTGGTGTCCTTCCATGATGCGCTGGAGCTCGCATCAGACCAAAGAGAGATCCAGCATGTGTGTCTCTATGAAATTGGTATGTGTCTCATATAAATATGGTCTACATATGTGACAGGGTCTGGTTAAAAAGTCCTCAAGTAGGGCTTAGTCATTTTTTAGACTATGAAAGTGCATTATTGTAAGCTTTCAAATGATGTGAAAATAGTTGAAGAAGATATGCTTATTTGAATGTTGGTACACCTCAAACCAAATAGCGGCGAAACGAGCTGTGAATCAAAACACACGCAAAACAGCTGCTAGTAGGCTAGGGCTGAAAAAGAACATCGCTACAAACATCTAACTGGATGTTTAGCATGCACAACATGCTGATAGAACAGGAACATGCTAAAAACACATACGTAACTATACACATAATTAGATGATCACACAGTCCTTGCTTTTGAAGACATCCTGTATGTAAGTTTGTTTACAAGCCATGTATCACTTACTCAGTAGCATAGGGCAGACGAGACAGTGAATCCAATTCACAAATTATAAGTATTTAGTGATCCTAAAACTGTTGTGTGTTATATCGAGTGAGCTCTTCAACACTTCAACTTTCGTAATATGCAAAAAAATACGAAAACACATTTAAAAAAAAGAAAGACAAAATATGTCTATTTGCCATTTGTGCGACTTGAGAATTGCCGACATGCATACCGTTACATATGGTCCTTACATACATACATACATACATACAAGTTCATTGTTGATGATATGGGACAATTCCTCTGTTGTTTGTGTCTGTATTTGTTGTTGTCTGTACTTGTAGGGTGGTGCAGTATGATAGAGATGAACTTTGAGGATGCATATCGGTCATTCGAGAGGCTGAAGAATGAGTCTCGTTGGTCACAGTGCTACTATGCCTACCTGACTGGAGGTGAGACTGGAAGCTGTACTTTTTATGAGGTGTGATCGATATTAAAGGAAATGCTACTCAGGTTATTTGGATTCAAAAGGCATTTTCCAGGAAGCAAATATACTTTAGGCTTTCTTTTGGAATATCTATGAAGCTCATGTGTGCAAAGTAATGGACTGACGGGTCTTAAGTAGAAAATGTTTTGGAGTAACATGTCCTTTTTACGCTGGTAAGAATGACAGCATTTTTAAATAAAGCTGCTATACTTTTAGTTAGTCGCATAGTTTGTTGCAAGAAGTAAAAAAAAATCCCCTCCGTAATATATGATTTATATGAATCACCTCAACATTATGAACATGTATTGTTTTTCCTGCACAGTATGTCAGGGAGCTGCAGGGGACCTGGATGGAGCGAATGGCGTCTTCAAAGATGTCCAGAAACTGTTCAAAAGGAAGAACAATCAGATTGAACAGTTTGCCCTCAAGAGGGTGGGTCATATTAAGCTGAAAACAGTGATTTTGGACCGAGGTGACATCCATTTTGGATGTCTCATCTCGCCCTGCACATGTATATGTGACAGCAGCTGGCAAAACCGGGAACAAGTCGGCAACCAATCAAAATGATTATTTTATTCTGAAAAATGTAAATACATTTCAACATTATTGAAAATCAATGACACACTCGCTAGTCAAGCCAAAATATGGATTCGGTGAGTAATCCCCACTACTACCTAGTTAACTATAAAACTACTTTACATTGCTAGCAGGCTCACAAAACAAGCGGTTTTAGTTGACTAGCGAGTGTGTCATACATCTTTCTGAATATAAGTCTGAACAATTTGATTGGTTGCCGACTCGTTCCCAGTTTCACCAGCTGCTGTCACATATTATTCCCCTTATCATGTTTTTCTTCCTTTTCTCACTCTGAGTTTTTATATGTGCAAATAAATAAAACAAATAAAACGAAGCAAATCAATGCCCTCTCCCTCACTCTGCCTCCATCATACTCTGCAGGCAGAAAGACTGAGGAAGATGACTCCCACCAGAGAGCTGTGCATCCTGGGGGTCATTGAGGTGCTGTATCTGTGGAAAGCTCTGCCGAACTGCTCCTCCTCCAAACTGCAGCTCATGAATCAGGGTGAGACCCTTATGTGGGGCGTGGAGCGGCTGTGGCGCAGGAGGTAGAGCCGCCGTCTAATGATCGCAAGGTTGGCAGATCGGCGGTTCGATCACATGTCGAAGTGTCCTTGGGCAAGACAATGAACCCCAAATTGCTCCCAGTGAGCGGGCCGGCGCCTTGCATGGTAGCTTGCCGCCATTGGTGTTTGAATGTGTGTGTGAATGTGTGAATGAGAGGCCGTTGTAAAGCGCTTTGGATAAATGCGCTATATAAGTGCAGTCCATTTACCATTTATATAGAGAGGATTGTAACCAGTGTAATCTACAGTATGATAAACATACCTTGCCTATCAGAGGGCAAGGTGGATTTACCTGTATGACATCACCTATACAATCATTTCCTATCTAAAGAAGAGTGCATAGAGGGGAGGGGCCAGGGGGTTGATATGGGATTGGAGATCAGGAGCACCCTGTGACATTGAGAGGTACAGTAACAGGGTATCCGTTGTCTCAATAGGGACGTCGCGTCGAGCACTCTTAACAGGTTCTGATGGGTTCTACATGGTTGTGTGTGATACATTGGACTCTCTTCTTCTAGTCTTACATTGGACTCTCTTCTTCTAGTCTTACAGAGTCTGCAGGACACGTCGTGCAGAGGTCTGAAGAACCTCCTCCTGGGATCCATTCACAAATGTCACGGAAATACTAAAGATGCTGTTCAGGTGATCCAACTTGTTTGATTTGGTCTGGAATGTTGACCAGAGACTTACGCACACTTGTCGTTGTTACTGTTATAAGCAGTGCTATTTGTAAAGCACACACACACGGTAGCAAGCGACTCAGTCTTGAGGTAGCCGCTGGTCATAGTTGCCTGGGTATAAGCAGTTGTTTTATTTGTAAACTATGGTTGTGTTGAGTTATAGTATCTTGTGACGTTAGAATTATAAGGTTCTATCTCCATTTTTGTCAAAATTTAGTTTTTTACATAATCCGATCCATTAGGTGTTTATTAATGCCTGTGTGGTGTTATTTTTTAAATGTTGACATTTTTGAGTTAGTAATTCATAAAATACAAAGGTTCCATCTCACAAAAAATAATGGAATGTAAAAACTTTGACGCTCAATATCTCTGAACTGCCCTAAACGGAGATAGAACCTTATAATTCTAAGCTCACGATCTGTTTGGTTCTCCTTCCCTCGCCCATCCAGTCGTTCCAGCTGGCAGCCAGAGACGAGTACGGTCGTCAGATCAACTCGTATGTGCAGCCGTACGCCTGTTATGAGCTGGGATGTGTGCTGCTCGCCAAGCCAGAGGTGAGACATGTTTGTTTACATTACATGACATTTTTGCCATTTAGAAGACGCCTTACTCCAAAGCGACTTACAACAAATACATTTGACTAAGTAAGTGAAACATCTATCCACCAGTCTTAGCAGGAAAAGGTAATCTATTCTCAATCCAGGGGCCATCGTGCTAGAAGAAGGATATTATTATTATTTTATTTTTTATGACACAGGAGAAACAGTACGGGGGGATAGTAGATGTCTCAGGAGAAACAATACAGGGGGGTAGTAGATGTCTCAGGAGGGACAGTTAAGGCGTAGTCTTCAGTCTCCGGCGGTTTGTTGTCGTGTTATCTGTGTTGGTATTTCCTGATGTACACCAATTGTAAAGGAAAGAGGATATTGGCTATTGTGCTTTGGAATAATATTCATCGTATTCCTTCTGAGTGTGCAAATTCTCTGTTCTCTGGATTCAGACGGTGGGAAAGGGGAGAGCGCTGCTACTTCAGGCAAAGGTACAGTGCTTAGAGTACATTGTCATGATTGATGAATAGTTAGGATTATTCTGGGTGTATGGAATGGGCTGGCTGTACATAATGGTAATATCACCCCCTCACAATACGTAGGTAGCACAATTCACTCCAATGGTGGCGTTCATAATGCCATTCACATTATGCCATAATTCATAATGTATTGTGTTTCTCTGCCAATCAGGAGGATTATGCGGGCTATGACTTTGAGAACAGACTTCATGTGCGTATCCATTCAGCCCTGGCCTCGTTGAAGGAGGTGGTTCCACAATGACCCCTGACCCTGACTGAAGAGATGAGGCCCCCCTGTGCACTAGACTGATACGGGACGCATGGCTTTCACTATAAACTGAGAGCCATTCAAAACCACGGTATGACATACTCTCATAGACAAACTCTTATTTTGTTTTCTCCTTCTAGATGTTTTACACATCCAAATAACAGTAAGCTAACAATGTCATAGTCGATACCGGCTCTCGCTTCATTATCAAGTGTAAATGGAGGGTTTTAGCCCTGTAATTTCTCCTCCCATTCTGTGAACCATAAGTACACAACACGTAGCTTCTTTATTAGACGCACATCCTTCCTGTTTTCTTGACCATAGTTAGTATAATAGTACAATAGGTAACGTCTTTGTGTTCTTGTCATATTCTTGGAAGACGTGCATAAGACATGTAATTATAACCCCATATTCAAGTGATCAAAGGTTGGTTGCCAAATGTTTGTTTTTAGGTTTGCTTCATGTGACAATGCACTGCAAAGAGTCTTACATTTTAGTGACTTTATTTGATTTTTTTTGCAATTTGTTTTGCGTAATATTCATTTGCAGTTTCTCCCATGGTTACTCTGAAATGTGTATTCATTTAAATTGCCCAACTTTGTTTGTCATGCTGCCAGCAAACATTTGGACCAATGCAGTGAATCATTTCCCAGCGAGGTGACAGTATTAGTTACATCATGTGGGGAAAACCTTAAATAAATGGTGGACAACAAATTAACTTGGATAGCATTTTGTACCATGCAGTGTGTAACACCAAATGTACAACACAGTAGAAACTTGACAGGTATCTTGTAACCAGAATAGTATGAAATTACCCACATCCACATTAGCAAGCCAAGTAACCTGCACAGCGATTATCTTGTGACTTATTTACACCATGTCCAAATTATGTTATAGCAAGAATACTCAAATTCTTTTAATATGAAAACTATGGACATTGATATGTGCACTATGCATGCAATGGCAGGGTAAGAATGGCGCAGGGACCTGAAAACGTATTTTCTACAACTGTGTACTGTAAATCAGAGCACTTTTTTTCTGAAATACTTGATGACAACATCCTCATCAGGAAACAGAGCACCTTTAAATTCATATTTACTATGGTTGGGTGTATAAATAACCTAATCTATTATTTGCAACATAAACTGGAACTTATTTTGATATTCAGTATACACTGTATATGATATGACAGTCATTGTCATACGAGCAGGCTTTCCTATCTGGCCACGCCGGTGACGAGTGACAGAACCAAATACCAATCAGAATACAACATGCAGGGTACCATGTCACTATTTTTATAATTACTCTGAGGTATGGTCACCAAGCAATAAAAATCAAGCAAGAGGAGTCTGTCAAATTCTCTCTGAAAGTTGAATATCTCTGTCACAAATGTTAAGTGTTTTCTTTTTTCATGTACAAGGTTGTGGAACACATTGTTTTGTCGACACTTTAAGTCAATGACCTCCCGTCTCTCCTGTGATTGTGGAAAAGGATGTAAGTGGTGTGATATAGTGTTGACTAAGAGGACAACACATCTATAAGAGAAAAGTGTCTTATAATGGCATGTAATAACATGAGTTAAATGTCATTATATGTCTACCAAAAACTGAGATATCCATGTGTCATAGAAATGTGGGTAACTTTTAAGGTTGCCTTTATAAATGGTTTGTAAAATTAGTTTTTTTTTAAGTTGGTCTGTTATATGCGTTTCTTAATGTATTTCTAAAGTATTCATAACGGTGCAGCCAAATAACAGATAACTGTTTGTCAATCAATCATAACCAATAAGCACCAATAATTATTAACAAATAAACTACTTATAAACCCTTTACAAAGGTAGCCGTAATATAAGGTTTTACAGAAATGTGGTAGATCCACTTTGTTGTGTGATTGTGGTGGAGGTTGAGATGGTTACATTGTAACAGAAGGTGGTTTTCGTGTGGTGTTATCAGAGCTCTATCGGTTCAATAAAGTATTGTCAATTAATCATGCAACTTTGTACTGTTTGTTTTATTTGCTTACAGTATTGGTGTTGTTGCTTTATATAATATGAATGTAAAAAGGATAGCAGTTTCGTGTCATATTGGGGTATTATAGCCTAGGCCTAGGGGTTGGTGCAACTTTGAAGTGTTTTTATGACGCACAACTGACGCGTGATTAGTACGCCCGTTATTGTGACGCACTGACAGCAAAGCGTATTATTACAACTTGGGCAACTATTAGTAATGAGAACGGTTTCCTTGCAGACTAAGGGGGTGTTGACATGCTTGCTTTTGTTAATACGAGAACATCATTTTTTGCGTAGTTTCGTGCAGATCGGTTAGGCTATTGCTGACCAGCCTATATCGTTCCCCTCAGGAGCGTTCTCTGCTCGCGGTATTCCCCATCAGCCGAGATGTCCTACAGGTATCCCCCTAAGGTGACTGTGCCTGTGGGTTTGAGGACGCTTTTGGGGGGCTTGAGTCGAGCTGTGGTGGACTGTCAGCCCGAGTCGATACCACAATTTGCTGCATTTTACTTCGCTAAGCTATTACATAACAGAGAAAGAGATGAGAACGTTGACCTGATGTTTGAATACAATGCCACTAAAGGTAAGTCAATTATATTTGAGAATAAGAATAAGGCGACGGAAGCAACTTTATGTACAGTACAGGCCAAACGTTTGGACACACCTTCTCATTCAATGCGTTTCCTTTATTTTCATGACATTCATTCCCACTGCAACCACCGCCCTGAACATTTTAAAATAGGAAGCACACTGTTTTTCTTTTAAACCACAACATTTTAGCATTTTAAATCATAATACTGTTTTTCTTACTATTATTTTTAAATGACTAGACTTTTTAAATAGGCACTACATTTTATAAACACTGTTATATCTGTCTGTTTTTATTGTATGTGACCTATGTGTGTTTTTAATGTGGATAACGTATTCATGAACTGCACAAAGCCTGTCAAAGGAGAATTTCTGTCACTCTGTGACAGACAATAAAGCAATCTTGAATCTTGAATCTGGACTATTTGGTACATTGTAGATTCTCACTGAAGGCATCAAAACTATGAATGAACACATAGGAATTATGTATTTAACAATAAAGTGTGAAATAACTCTAAATATGTCTTATATTTTAGATTCCTCAAAGTAGCCACCCTTTGCTTTTTTGTTGTTAATAAAATATATAATAATAATATTAAATATAATATGTGTTAATAATAATATGTTATTATATATATATATTATATTATTATAATATATTTTATTAACAACATTTTTTTATTTTATTAACAACAAAAAAGCAAAGGGTGGCTACTTTGAGGAATCTAAAATCTAAGACATATTTCACACTTTTTTGTTGAGTACATCATTCCACATGTGTTCATTCATAGTTTTGATGCCTTCAGTGAGAATCTACAATGTAAATAGTCATGAAAATAAAGGAAACGCATTGAATGAGAAGGTGTGTCCAAACTTTTGGCCTGTACTGTACAAATTAATATAATAAGACATAGTTTAGGAGGAGAATTATGTAAAAATAAATCCACCCTTTCTTTTTCTCTCTTAGTGCCCGCAGTTCATCCTAGCTTCGGAGCTATGACTACTCTCCTTTCTCAGCGGGCCTCTCAGGATAATGAAGTGCAGGCAATCTCTTCAGACAGTCCTGAGGTCCTGCCAGGAGTTCAGCCCTCAGCTGGGAATGACCAAACCTCTCCCAGTGTTCCTGGAGTAGTGGACCAGGATGCTGGGAAGCCCTGCATCCACAGCCAGGGCATCCTATACACACTCAAAACGTTCCTTGGCCTTGAACTTGGTTCAAACAGAGCTTCAGATGGATCCTTTGTTGCCAGGGAACACCTCAGTGACCACAGCCATCAGAGCCCCCTGGGGGCTGCCACCTCTAACGCCTCCCTTCACCCCATCGCAGCGGCGCAAGCTGAGGAGGTTACCATCTTCCGTAGGGAAAGCAGCACAGACGGCATCGACTCCGACGCCCCAGGCCTGTGCCAGTGCACAGGTTCAACCCTGTTCAAGAGGGTGCCACTCAGCGAGATCGATCTCCTATCCAATGCTGTGCTGATCAAGACTCCCTCTGTGCCCTGTGAGTACATGATCGAGGTGCAGTGTGAGAATGTGCCGGACACTATCGTGTTTCACACAGGCTTGACATCAGGGAGCGCTGAGAGGGAAGCAACAGCCAATGGCGGTGCTGATGGTGTTACTGGTCTCCAGAGCAACACACGGCTTGACATCACATCCTGTTTGACTCCGCCTGCAGCCACATCACAGGTGTTCAAAGGTCAATCAACTCCAGAATTGGTCACGGCCCTGGTGCTAGCTGAGGGCCCCGAGTCGATTGGTGCTGGAAGAGCAGTGGGTGTGTTGGATCCACCTCTGGACTTGGATACGAACGGTTGCAACCCTTACATCAGTGAAATGATGCAGGATATAATGAATGAGATCAACTTGCCGGAGGAGCTGAATTGTATGGGTCCCAACAATTTACCACCACTGGAAACAGATCACGAGAGTACGGTGAAGCCTCCTGTGTTAACGTCATATGACATACAAACCCCCAGTTTGATGTACCTCCCGGTTTCATCAGAGCAGGAAACAACTGCCCCCTGTTTGGTGTACCCCCCAATGTCATCCCCGCAGGAAGGACATGGAGCCACCTTAATGTTACCACCTGTTTCAAAAGCAGAAGACGTCAGTGCTCCTGGTTTAGTGTGCCCTCTGATTTCAGAAGAAACTTCACCAAAAGAGGAGAAAAATACCTTCAAGTTCATGGACCCTTTTCTCTCGATGGCGAAAAAACTATTCTCCATCAACTCAAAGTCATCAACTCCTGTTTTGGAATCTTCCAACGTTTTGACTGGGAAAGATGAAACCTCAACAACACCCAGTTCAGGGTGCAGCTCCACGGGCCCTCCCCTGTCAGAGGAAACAAGGGAAGACAGTTTACCGTGCACGTTTCTACCGACTCCAGAGGAAACGATGGCCCTGCTTTTCCCGCTAATTTCAGCCCAGGAGAAAATGAGACCCTTTTCAGCTCCATTCACCCAGGTCCCTGCTGCTCCCTTGCCTCAGGATGCTGACCCAGTAGCCAGTCAGGATGAAGCATCACACCACCATGTGGATGAAGAGGGTAGTGAGCCCTCTATGGCTCCACTGACCTGCCCACACCATATGGGAGTGCCACAGACGTCCGTCAGACCACAACACCCCCAGGTCATTCACAGCTGCTCCAGGGAAGCAAGTAAGTTGATCAATACAATGCTGGTAAAAGAGCAGAAATGTATGCTACTTTTCCCATTCCTCCCTAAATGAACTCATTTGATTTCTCTTAAGCAGTCTCTCACCCTCTTAAGTGTTGTTTCTCTGTCCCGCCCAAATGTTGTATTGTCTTGTTTGTCTCTTTTTAAAGCCACTGTCAGTCCCTATTGACAGTCTTGTGTGATATTATCTCTCCTCGTGCAGTTTCACAAAGGCCATGTGACACAGCGCCCATTGTGGCCATGGCAGAGCGCCAGTTTGGCAGGTCAGCAGTGTGCGGTAGCAGCTTGGGTCCATGCCCCCTGGCACGCCCTGAGTCTATGGGCGGGGTGCCAACAGCTGTGGCTTGCCAAGGAGAGTCCAGGACTGAGCTCTGCTGTGGAGCAGGGCATGTCCGCATCCTCTGCCCCATGAGTGGTGCTGCTGCCTACATGCCTGCTAACCCTACTATCCCACTTCACTACGTGTGGATCCGGAACGATGACTATCATGGAAGGCAGGCAGGCTACTCCTGCCCTGCTGCATCACCAGTGCACCCTCAGGGCTGTGGATGTGCTCCTGTCCACGTGTGTGCTCCCCATAGTGGAACAGGACATGCTGCGTGCTCCACCTGCCACCTTGACAGAAGCCATTCAGGCGTCCAGCAGGGGGCAGCGCAACACTGCAGACATCCTCATGAGCAGCCTTTCTATGGTAAGGCCTGTGAACCTGTTATTTCTCTACAATGTGTTGTACTATGTCTTACAAATGTGTTACATTTTGTACAGCTCGTCATTTTCTCTGACTGATTCAACTTAAGCTTAACTGTTGAAATATCATCTTAAATTCCAGGGTAATGTCATCGTACCGGCCTAAAGGAATGAAGACCTCTTATTTGTTCCTGAATAAACTTTGCATTTTGAACACTGTCAACTTTCATATGGATTTCAATAGATTTTTTGCAGGATGTGTTGGTTGTGGTGTCATCGAATCAATCAAATAGTTTGATGAAAGGGTTCAATTACTGAAAAATGTTTTTCACCTGCTTGATTCAGAATACGTTTGATTCATTTGATTTATATTTAGGCCTATATATAGGCCACATTCTCGGTTAGGTGATGTAGTTCCTACTACAAATGTGTTTTGGCAAATGTGTTCATGTGAAAAGTTAAATACCGTTTCAAGAAATGTGATGAATTAATCAAGAAAAAAATTAAGCAAACATTGAGTAGCCTATTGCTTATTGAAACGACCAGGAATTTCATCATAGAATTTAAATTTTAGATTAGATTTAGATACATTTTTGATTACCGTAACAATGCGTTGTAGCCATCTGAAATTAACCAAGATAAAAAACAAGGCTAATCTAATCAAGCCTATAATTCATTGAACAAAATCAATGATGAGATCATGGGCGTCAGCAGCTTTTTGAATGTGGGGGGGACACTTATTTTTCGGGGGGTCTGGGGGTCCTCCCCCCGAAATTTTTTAAATAGTAGATTCAATTTCCTGCATTCTGGTGCGTTTTACACCCAAAATAATCTCCCTCTTTCTTTGTTTTTCCTTGGAGCTGGCATGGTCTGCAATTACTGACTACTATTATGTTTTGGTTTAACTCACAGAGGCCTGACACTGACACGTGGCACTTTTTAGGTACTTTATTAAATATGAAGATTCAAAAAGAATCAAAGAGTGAATTAGAAAAGAATGAGGTAACTTTGAGTCAACAAATTGAATAAAAAGTTATGAGGAAACATAAAATATGTACCTAGGCTACTCAGAGCCTATTACAATCAAACTTAGCCCTCTTCAGTGCATTGCAGAACATACAACTATAACAAACAAACAAAATCAAAGAGTGAATTAGAGCTGTCTCCACTGCCCCTGCCTGCTGCCCCTGCCTCTGACTCACTCTCACTCTCAACCACCTATATCAGGAGAAATGGGGATGCATTGAGCACTTGTTCATATTGTTTTTCTCTAATAGAACATTTGACATAGAAATACAATCATCAATACAAAAAATACAATCACAAGCATTTTAGAAATAGAAAAATAAATGGAACAGGTGTTTTCTTCTTATTTTTTAACCCTAGCTCAAGCAATCAGATGCAAAATTGATTCTTTGGGTGGGTGCAATGGCCAAATTAAATAGTGCAAATGCTCAGGGCAATGAACACGGGCAGGAGATGCAATAATGACAGGACAGGTAAGCACTGTGAGGTGTTTGTCGCCATTCTGTGCTTTTGATGACATTTCGCCTGTGTCTGTTCTGCATTTAAACATGTCTAACCGCACTAGTAATGCCTAACAAAACTGCTAGTGCCATATAGCTGATCTAGCTCGTATTTGGTTGCTAGTAGGCTATGCTAATTCTATTGCTAATACAGAGAATGTCTCATAAGGTGCTAACATTCTTATCAGAAAAGCTGGCTGTGTTTGACCTTGGGAGAACGCAATGTTGCTGTTTGGCCACTCACGGGAAAACTTGGATGACTTTGACTTACTTTTCTCTTCTTAGAAAAAAAAAATCCTTATATCCATCTTGGTGAATGATCTAAATATCGTCTTGCCTCAGTCTGAATGTTTTGAATCTGCGTGCGTGTCTGATGCTGCGTGCCGTTAAAAACAGAAGTAAAACGCGGAGTGGATTTCTGGATATGGGCAATCCCCTACTCATAAAGTGGAACGGATTTGATTGTGAAGCAATGAAAATAACGCTGACCAGTCATGCAACATATTTTTGATGGCAAATGTGGGGGGGTCCAAACGACCTTGTTTCAAAGGTGGGGGGGACACGTCCCCCCCCAAATATATGGTGGTGACGCCCATGGATGAGATACAAACAGTAAGGTAACGCAGTAACGTTTCACTATGTGAAATTTCCCCCATGTAAATGTGTTGTTACTGTTGTTGGATTGGATCCCAAGATGAACCATTCCGGTTAAACTTCGCAGCTGAATCCCCAAGATGAAGGATTGCTGTTTCGCAGCATGGGGTGAGAATAGCATTGCTAGCTACATTTATGTAGAAGCTACAGCTAATGTTAAGCCTAGTTACATCGTTAGTTTGCTAGCTATTTTGAGACAAAGGGCGTCTTATCCTACTAGTTGTTCAGCACCCCGGACAGCGCCACGCCACGTCTCACGTCCTGTTGTTTGAAGCGGAAAACCATGGCAACAGTGAATACATCACAACATCGGCCTAACTGCAGTGCAGAGCTATACTTGTCGCGTATTTTAACCATATTCCTCAAACAAAACATAGCCTACTTGTGTTTGATGAAAACATTAGAACATGTTAAGTGCGTAACCTCCCTGGTTTTCTAGGCCAGGCCTAGTTCAGAATAGGATAGGATAGGCCTAGGTGAGTTATATTGTAATTGGAGAGAGAGAGAGAGAGAGAGAGAGAGAGAGAGAGAGAGAGAGAGAGAGAGAATATCGTCGTGATAGATTTATACAACACTATAATAATCATTATGTCCAAGTGAGTGTCAAAAGCCACCTAACAATATTTTTTTCTCCCCCGAAGCTTTGATGAACCATGAGCATGACAACGGACTTTGATACGGTCATTCCTGACGGACTGACGACCATGCTGGAGGGTTTGTCCCGTTCTGTATTGAAAAAGAAACCGGACAACATCAAACTATTCTGCCTTCACTATCTGACTGAGTTGAGGAAATTCAGAGATGGTAGGAAACAGTTATAGAAGCTGATCTGTGCGTGCAAGCACCTTTGTGTTTACTCTGGCCTATCCGGTGCATTATTGCATTAGTGCAAAGTGCATTAAAGCACTTTGAGCTGCAACGTTTGCAGGAAAAGCGCTATACAAATAAAGTTATTATTATTATTATTAATAATAAAAATCACGTTTTTCATTTAGAGAACCCGTCCTGTGAGTTGAAGAAGCTTGTGGTAGAGTTCCACAAAACAAAGGGTAAGGCATTGAACCGTAGCTTTCAATGTATACATTAATCATACATTTTCCATATAAAACGAATCGTGGACCTTTTTGCCTAACATTGGGGTGCGTGCTTTTTTTCAGCCGAGAGTTTACGCGCAGGTGGTTTTGGCTGGGACGAATCGAGGAGAACTGGTTTTGACGTTATTGCCTCGGGCCTCTCGAAACTGCGCAAGGAGGAACCGGTATTACCATCGCTGTCAATTTCAGGTAGAGTCGATAAATTGGCCTCAGACAGACTCTCCACAGCCCATCAGAGGGACACAGTGCTCTCCAGGCATGCAACAGAGAGCAGTTCGCAAGCCCTCGTACGCCAAGACAGTGACACACCTCGAATGACCGTCACCGTAAGGGACCCATTTGATCAAAGACCCAACAGATCAAACAGTTCAAAACAGCACTCCGTATGTCTGAGCGCACAAAAGAAAGGAGTAGAAATGAAGCAAGGTGGAGCCGCAAAAAAGTTCGTCATTGATAGTGAAGTTCGTCAAACGAGCGTGCCGTCGAAAGAGTCAATCCCAGCGGAACGACGTGGAACAACAGTGAACGAGGGTCCTCGACCTCCAAAAGGAGAGCGGCCCTCCAGACATTCACGTCCACGGTCTTCTGTTAGGTTGAGAGCTGCGGTCACAACGACGGAAACTGAGAAAATAAGTCATAGAATCAAAACACAAGACCCACCGGCACCGACAGCGAAACCACGAAGAGTTAGGACTGACGCTTGGACACAAGTGACAGAAGAATCGTCCCTTATGAGCCCAAACACGATACGCGCTGCGCACAAAGAACAGAGGAGCTCCTTCTACCCTGCAATGCCTGCTCATCGGAAAGGTTGTCTTGACGATGAGAGCCAGAGAGAGGTTTCTGAAGCGTCAATAGAAACCATCAACGACTGCCACCACGACGCGTCTTGGAGACGCCACTGCTGCAGCGCACCACGACGGGTTCAACCAGTTTGCGCCTGCCAGTGCCATCATTACTCTGTGTCACAAGACTGTAGCTGCCATCCTGCAATTCAAATGACAGCGACCCACCACCACCCAGGCCCACAATACGAGCAGTGTGCATGTTTTGTCTCACAACCGCACGTGACGACGTGCCACTGCGCAGTGCCACCAGCTACACCTGTGCCACCGTGCGTCATGGCGAGACCCCGCACCACCACTGGGCGCTTGAGGTCTTGCCGCACCGCCTCAGCTAATGACATGTGTTGGAATGACAACATGGTCCTCCTAACTAACCGACGATGCGGTCCCTCGACCACCGTGACACACAGCTATATCCCACCCAGGACAGATGATGATGCAGATGGTCAGATGTTTCACCCGAGATCCGGCATGAGATACATCCCTGTCTGCATGCCAATGGATGACCACTCAGTGACGCGCGCAACGAGGCCTGTCCAATCCGCCGCATACATGCCCCCCTTGGGCGGCGTAATAGATGCTGGAGAGGAAAAGAGCACCCACAAGCGTCCCTGTAGTGCTCCCCACAACACGACTGCTATGAGCAAACCTTGTGGCGGAGGCTACCACCTGCGTAGATCAGGTAAGGTGAAATATGTTTCTCTCCCTAGAGGAGCTGATACGTTGTGTATTGCACCTTTACACAGTGTCGGCTACTATACAAATCATTTACACAGTGTAGGCTACTATACAAATCATTTACACAGTGTAGGCTACTATACAAATCATGTACACAGTGTAGGCTACTATACAAATCATTTACACAGTGTAGGCTACTATACAAATCATTTACACAGTGTAGGCTACTATATACAAATCATTTACACAGTGTAGGCTACTATATACAAATCATTTACACAGTGTAGGCTACTGTATATACAAATCATTTACACAGTGTAGGCTACTATACAAATCATTTACAGTGTAGGCTACTAGACACATCATTTACACAGTGTAGGCTACTATACAAATCATTTACAGTGTATGGCTTTAATTATGTATGGATCCATTTAATACTTTCCAGGACAGTAGGCCTAGGATTTGATATTTTTCACATATTTGCTCTCTAACATTCTCTTCAATCATTCACAGGATATTCATAGAAAAAGCTCAAGCTGAAGATTGGGATGACTGCATTACATTGTATCATCAATAAAATGTGAATGACAAGAGACAATCTTCTATTATTGCATAATATAAATGTGTTTGCTATTAGAGCCAGAGATTCTCAAAGAGCATATAGAGTGTTGCAATCTGAAATAATCAGAGGTCCATGATCATAGCCTTCCATTTACCAAATTCCATTGTTAAATATCGCTTTTGCATGCCACAATCACCTAAAAGTAACTTGAAACAAATACAATCATCAAAATTAACAAAGTTGTAGACAATTTTATTTAGAAGTTACAGAGATGTACAGAGTATATTTCATGATAGGCTAGCTACTCATTATATAAAATATTAAAGGACGAAATGATTAACCAGTCAGATGATCTGTAGCCCATTCTCTTGCATCCACACTTTTTCTGGGATTCTAAATACATTATTAAGACACTTACATTTTGACCACGAAGTAGCCTAACCTGTTATTGTTTTCTTCTGTAACCATGATACAAGGTATCTAATACCCATATTACCCTCATAAAAAACAACATATCAAAGGCCCTTTGATAACTTGGTACAGGTCTACAGAATGTTTTCACAGTTCACATGAGAGAGCTGTGTCATAAGGACATCAGTGTTTAACTTGTTTACATATCCACACAGTCTCCCTTCAGAGGTTGCATAGCTGAGTGCATAATTTGCTGCAGTGCAAAATGTATTTAAAGGGGATTTTGGTACGTCCATTTTTGGACATTCTTTATAATTAATTATATATAGCCATTATTGAACAATATAACTATAAACTGCCTCATGAGCTTACTGTAACTGTCCACCTCACCATATACTTGTTTTACTCCATCTTGTGTAACAATAATAGCTTAAAAACATGATTGAGCCTATCATTTTGACCTCATAGCCCCATCCCTCAGCTTCCCCCCCAAAAAGTGGCGGTGTGAACACTTTGTGTTGTTGTTTGAATCCGTGATTGTCTATTCAAAGGGACTAACGTGTACAAATATATTATTTACATCACCTATTGTGTGTGCTTTTGAGCACATGGTGGGCAGAAGTAAGAACAGAAAAACGCAGCCGCTACAATACAATTTCCAAAATGAACACCATGATTAGTTTCTCACAAAGCGGTGAATAAAAATGAATGAAAGCTACACAACAGTTCAACACATCATACTTCCAACTTTATCACAAGCACTAGAGAGGTATGAGGTATTGATCACGAAAGCCTTTTTCTCAATTCTTAGGAACATGACTCATCAAGTCCTCTCCTTCATCCTCCACTCATGGCCTATTGAACAGGCATCGTAGGAGAAGATCCAGACTCCTCCCCGTACATATTTTCCTGCACTCCTTTTTGAGGAGGAAGCGAGTGGAGGACGGAGGAGAGGATACGAGGAGCCGTGTTCCTAACAATTAAGAAAAGGCTACCGTGTGGGACACGCTGATGTAAGAAGGATGTAAGTTTGTGCAAATAACATACAGTATATAGCTCACATCCAATCAAAACACTGCATCATGAAGAAATTACAACAAAACAGTGACTCAAACCATGAACCAATCCGTATCAACCAAAGCTACAATGGAGTTCATAAATACATTAAGCTAAAAGTACTTCCCTCTAAAATGATGGCTGCATGGGAAAATATATGATCTAGTTCAAATATAAATGCTACATTTGAAAGCATGTCTAACCGCTTATTAACAATGTGTATTATAAGTATATGAATTATTGCCATTCATACAAAGTGTATTCATCGTAATAAATTAAGGCCACACTGTTCTACTATCCTATTTGCTTACTGCAATTATGTAAGTAGCTGGTCCTGTTAAAAACTAACATGTGGAATGCAATTTCGAGAAGTGACGTGGACATAGTTAAGACTTAAATATTGATCCCGGTTTTCAAGGAATGTCCATTAGTAAATATCAGGCAGCAGAGGGTAGTTGCGGTCCCAGTACCCAGAGGAGAACAGCCAGTCCTGGGAGCCATTGTGAGGGTTCTGCCCCTGGTGGAACCACCTGGGAGGGCAGGAGGGGAGAAGGTCATCACAGGGCAACGGAGTCAAGGCTCATTCAGTCAGCAAAAGACGGACGAGAGAGAGAGAGAGAGAGGGGGGGGGGGAGAGAGAGAGAGAGAGAGGGGGGGGGAGAGAGAGAGAGAGAGAGAGAGGGGGGGGGGGGGGGGAGAGAGAGAGAGAGAGAGGGGGGGGGGGAGAGAGAGAGAGGGGGGGGGGGGGGAGAGAGAGAGAGAGAGAGAGGGGGGGGGGGGGAGTGGTTAGACATCAGGGGAGGCTCATTGTAAGTCATGGAATGGAATGAGGAATGTTATCAAACACATGCTACATACTGTAGGATATAATACATTTACACACGTACTAAAATAAATCTATCTTTGAAAATCTTAAACAGTTGTTGAACTGCATAGCATAGATGCCATTTAGGCATTTCAAATGCTATACTGAATTTCAGAAATCAGAACCAAGGCATGCAGTAGGTTGTCACGCCAGTAGGTGGCGCTACCACACAACAATGCGATACATTGGACACCACATGCAAGGTGGACGTTGTCACTCCCTGTGAATGCTATCTCAAAGTTCCTTTATCCCAAACTCCAAAGCCATCAATGGAAAGCTGTAAAGTATTTCAAAGCGTGGCTTGGCAGAAAAGCTGATTATATGATCAATGTGAAAGATACAATTGAGGAACCAAAATGAGATCAGATAGCATCACTGGGAGCACATCGTCTATAAGCTATAAGACACACTGAAAGCTCCAACCTGGGGCCGAGGGCAGGGTTTCTTCACATCAAAGCAAAGCCGCAACACAACGAACAAGACAATGGAAGACAAAAGTGGGAATTGACATCAGCACATTATGTTTACAAAGCAGTACATTAACAAAACAATAAAGGCATGGCTAAGGCAAATTGATATGGCTAAGTTGAATACTGAACAAATAAATGCCTAACACATATAGAGTCAGCACAATAATATACAACCAGCTCAGTGGCCTTGCGGTTAGAGTGTCCGCCCTGAGATTGGGAGGTTGTGAGTTCGATCCCCGGCCGAGTCATACCGAAGACTATAAAAATGGTACCCAATGCCTCCCTGCTTGGCACTCAGCATTAACAGTTGGATTGGGGGTAAGACCCTGCATCATGTCCAGGGGATGTACTTGTACATCAAGCTCTAAGGGCCATTAGGCTCGAGAACCATTGGTTCTCAAGGCTACTTACTTACAATAATAGATCATAATACAGTCCTGTCTAATGTAAAAACATTGTTGTCTCACTTCGTTTTCCACTCCTCGTCACATTTGGAGCGGTTTTTGCGTGCAGCTCTCTGTTTCTCTTCCAGCCTCTTCTTCTCCTCACTTGCAAAGTCTAGAACAAGAGAGAAAACGGCAAAGTAAAAGAACTGCACCAGCTAGTTGTCTAGGATAAGAGGAATGAATGGAACAGACTTCAGAGATTTCAGGGGAGCCATGGCCGTTACCAATATCGCCATTCTCCATGGCTCGTATGTCTGGTCTCAGCCTGCAGTCTGTCTTGGGAATGACTGCTTCCATGTCCTGGTCCACCTCATTGAGTTGCATGGCGAAGGACGTAAAACTGTACATCTACAAATAAGGAAAGAAAAAAAAAAAAAGAAGAAAAGAAAATCACACTTGAGAACATTTCTTCTGGAACTGAAGAAGTTGTTCTTAATTTAACTTAAGAAGTTGTTGTTTATGTTTGAATGTTTACGTTTCACATACATCTACAATAATGCAATCTTCACAAGGTATTATCAAAGTCTTCAAGGTCTGTATAAGCTGCCTTTTACTTGGTCTGAGTTTCTATCTAAGGGCCTGTTCAGACAGATGGAAACCATTCACGAAAAACAGGTTACGCATAAATCTATCAGTCTAAAGTCAGTTCTACCTTTGACAAACACAAAAAGGGAGGGACAAATCACAGATGGTCGTTCGTTTTCAGTCAATGCACCCCATAGAAAAACGATGTGCTTAATGAATGAATGAATGAATGAATGAATGGTCTTTATTGTCATTGCTATAGTACAGGTACCAAACAACGACATTTGGGAGGGGGGGCTCCCCTGGTGCTAGGAAAGAAAAAACAAGAAAAAAAACAAGAAGGGAAAGGAGCTGGTTTACATAAATAAAGGCTATGTACACTATCCACTATACTATACTGTACAGATAAAACACTGTGCTGTACTCTATGCTATGCTATACCTATTCTAACATTTCCTATTTCTCTGCAACCTTATGTACCCTAGGGTTGTCATACATTTTTACATGTAATACATTTTTGACAGAAAATCCTGTCTGAAAATGGCCTAAATAGGGATGTTGTAGCATGTGACTAACTTCTGCAGAGTTGGCTGGTCTGGGTGCTATCCTCCACAGCAGCTGACTGCCTGGGATCATCTCCACCGTATCACTGTCCGACTGGGGGACCTCCTCCTGCTCCTCCCCAGAGCCCTGGATGACGACGACGACGACAACAACAACAACAGAGTAGAGCACTCACCCTCTGCACTGAGTGACGGTGTTATTAGTGTCAAACCCGCTTGTTGCATAACACTTCTCTGAACCACAGCAACAAACAAGTAGTAAACAGTATGACGACACAGTATAAGGGCACAGCTGTAAGTAAACACTTAACACAAATAAACAACTTCGCACAATGTTGGGGCCGTGCCATGGACTAGGTGAGCGCCTGGGGGGGTACATACCGGTTTGCCTTTCTTCTCCTCTGCCGCTTTCTTGTCACTCCTCTTATGTGCCTCAAAGGCGGCAGGGTCCACTATGTACATGCACTCTGTCCACTTTCCATACAGAGCGCAGAGCTTCTTTTTGCTGTGCCAAACACACGAACGATGTCGGTCAAAACACCGGAGTCAACACAGCGACATGCTTGAGAAAATATACAGTGCCTTGCGTAAGTAATGGGAGAGTGAGGCTTTTTTTCTTCTTTTGGCTCTACACTCCAAAACATTTACCACAACACTCAACAGCCTACCTTTTGTCTAGAATATAGCCTTCAACTTTGTGCAGCTCTTTGCCAAACAGGCCACAGGGTTTGAAATTCAGGCAGCACCTTTCTCCAGTTCTAGGAAAAAGCAGAACTACATGACCATCACTGTATATATAAAAATATAAAAAATAAATGAACAGCTCAACATTTTCCTTTTCATTTCTTTTCAGTCATACTTCCTTATTCCCACACTGCTTTTTATTGTTTCCTCACTCAGAAAGTACTTTCTACACTTTCCTTACATATGTTTTCACTTCCTGGAATCATCTCATGATGAGGATCTGTTTTGAACACAATGTCATGAGACGATTCCAGGAAGTCATGAGAAATTCCACGCTGCTGCGCTGCGGCTGACCCTGTCTATATGCACGTGTATCAGGGGAGGCTGGTAGAGGCAGAAAAAACACTGGAATGACACTGTTCCTCATTCCATTCCATACATTCCAATGAACTCATCCTCTGATTTCTAACTCCACCAGCCTCTCCTGATGTGTATGTAGAAAGTATGTGTGTGTGTGTGCATGTAACATTTCCGTAATGTAATGTAAATGGACAATAAAGTGATCTTAATCTTAATTAAATCTAACCTTGATATTGGGATATCCATGCGATACTACCCAGGTGTATACTGTACGTGCAAAGTACTGATACTTTGTGACCATTTCAATGGTGGTCTAATAAGAAATGTACTAGAAAACGATTTTGAGTGAAATGCCCCTTAAAGCAGTCAAAGAAGTAGCAGGGGAATTTGGGAAGAGGTTGTCCTTACTTGTGGTTGATCACCTCCATGTTACCATACTGCTCGATCCACAGTTGCCCCACGATGATGTTGTGGACGCAGCAGGTAGGGTTTGTCCATGTGTACGCCTCGTTGTGCCTGGAAGTGAAAACGGCACATATATGACAGCAGCTGGTGAAACTGGTGAGACTTTTATTCCGAAAAATGTAAATATCAACGTTGTTGACGCTAGTCAACTAACACAGCTTGTTTTGTGAGCCTGCTAACAATGTAAAGTAGTGTTATAGTTAAGTAGGTAGTAGTGGGGATTACTCAACAAATCCATTGCATTGCAATATTTTGGCTTGACTAGCGAGTGTGTCATTGATTTATTAAATGGTTTAAATACACAAAATAATAGTCTTAAATAAAAAGTTAAATAAAAGTCTGAACACTTTGATTGGTTGCCGACTTGTTCCCAGTTTCACCAGCTGTCGTCACATTTACAAGAATGTCTATTAAATGGAATCATACGACTGTATTGTGGTTTCACACAACACATGCTGCATGTCTACAAATAACCATTAGTAAGCAGTGGTGGAATTGGCGGGCGGGGGTGAACAGGGGAACCAGGGGGGTATTCCATCAACGTCGCTAAAGGAAAATCCATGCTTATTTTTGATCAATCCCAGGGTCCAGGCATTAAGTTGCTGTTGTTGTTGTTGTTGTTAAGATTCTTGAACGTCAACATGAATTTTGCCCCTGGACCCACCATGGTTCCCCTAGTGAATTCATCGCACAACTGTTGAACGTTTGGTGAACGTTTTCCATGAGTTTGTTAGTGAGTGGGCTTACTTACTTGGGCAGTTCCAGTGTGATGATGCCCTTGGGTTCGGCCTCCACACTCTTGCCCCAGAACTTGAGTTTGGGGTAGATGGAGCCGTGGAACACAAAGTCTTTCTTCAGGCCCTCGGCGTGGAAGGCACTGACGGGCGGGTGGTGGCTCACCTGCTCCGAAATCAGTCTGAACCCCAGGTCGTCTCTGAGAGACAGAGAGAGAGAGAGACAGAGAGAGGAATGGGTGAAGTGTACCAAAGCGCAACTGGCTCGCAATTGGCTCACATTCTTTTTTCCGCAAAGACATATCAAAAAGCCTCATCGTGTTTAGATCACGGAAAAAAAAAAGGATTTGGTTTTAAACCACTTCAATTGTATACTTTGTAAATTGCTCGTTTATGTGTTTCCTATTGCCACAAATAAACAGTGGCAGAGTGATAGAATCTCTATACTAGAGAGTCTATCTATACTACATCTTACCATCTTACAAAAAAAGGTTAATCACATTTTTTGGGATTCATATGCTTTGTGAACGTGTACTTGTTTGTTCCGTTTCCTCTCACAGTAAATAACCCGTGGCAGAGATGTACACTCGCCTCTCTCTTACCTGACCAGTTCATAGGTCTCTCCCAGTAGAGGGTTGAAGGGTTTCCCAGTTCTCTCCCACTGGGACGCCACTGCAGACACGGCAAACGCTGCAACACACTGGCCACGCAAGAACCAAACACATGCAACCCATGAGATCGCCATAGATCGCCACTGGAGATTTGATTTGCTCATTTTCTGTCTGTGTATGTTTATGTATTACGGGATATTTCAAGAAACAAACAACAAAATAATAAGAAGATGCATTCCTATGTTTGTAAAGCCTATTTTTCCAGGATGATTTCCATCCGTGTGTGGTGTACCTTCATCCTCTCTGTGGAGTCGGAGGAGGCGATGGCCTGGTGGATGAGGTAGGTGTGCTCCATGTACTCTGTCAGACGCTGCAGGAAGCTCAGGGGTTCATTAAAGATCACAGGCATTGTGATCTTAGAGAGCTCCTGAGAGAGAGAAGAAAGAAGAGAGAGAGGGGGGCGGGGTGGAGAATGAGAGAGAGTGAGAGTGAGTGGTTGTACAGTACAGTGTGATTCCTGCTGTTGACCCAGAAATGTCATGGAAATGTGAAAGTCTGTGTGACTCAAACATCACAGGCTCATACCACCACCAAATAACATACACACATGTACACAGCAGCTATGAGTGGGGAAATTGCTTGCGTTGAGAAATATAGTTCCCAAAACTACAAACGTTGTCAAGGGAACGGGATACACAAAGGAATATCAAAACAGGGGATTTAATTGGGACATTATTGTTGTAAATCACAGCTTTGAAAGCCTTTCTGGCAAGTGTGCAATGCTTGTTTTTCATCAACCTGTTGTGTAATATACTCCACCCTGACCACTGAGCTGGCTGCATTCCACATCAGGATTATCACATGTTTCAACTCTTACATACTGTACATGCTCTAAGCTGGAGGTGAATTGGCCACGGTAGTCTGTTGCCTGTTTCTTCTGGTCATGCAGATTCTTTCTGTTCAGATAAAAACTAGTAGAATCAATGAAAAGATCAATCAAGAAAGCACTTTGAGCTGCAACGTTTGCAGGAAAAGTGCTATACAAATAAAAAGTTATTATTACTATGATTATGATGATGATTATGATTATGATTATTATTATTAATGGGCTGTATGTAGTGTAGCTGGTTAAACTCGCAGACAGCACTAAACTATTTCTGAAGGACAAATCACAGACTGAATTATGAATAATTATTTCTCTGACGCTTCTGACCTTTGTTTGAATATCACAAAATGTGAACTCCTTTCAGTAAAGAACTGTTTGGAGAAGGAAATTGCAGGCATTTAAGTTAAAGATCAGCTTAAATATCATGGTGTATCGGGTTAAATACCTTGTGTGATATTGAGATCAACAGAGACCTTCAGTCCTCTCATTACTTCAATGCACCAAAGATTTGACCCATGACCAAAGTGACTACAGGAAGATCTATTACACGACTACAAGAAGATCTATTTCAGGAACATCTCTTTTAACCAAAGTATCATATCCAGCTGATCCACAGAGATATACACTATGCCTCCTTAGCTTAAGATGTTTCAAAAGAAAGGTTTTGTTCAGTATGACTGACAATGATGTATCTGACCTCAGTTTGTAGTGAACTTATTTTTTATTACATGCCATTTTTTTTTATTCACACCAGCAAATGTTCCCAGCAGAGACATTCATGTATATATGAAATATATACGTATAGAAATGCTGAAATATTCAAATAATTTAAAAGCAATTAAAATATTTGAAACACCTTTTTCAGTTACATACAGTATGTATTGTATTTACGAACATTCTTGTAAGCTTACAAGATACAAGATGTTTATTTGTCACTCCAGTACAAGTACAATCATGTGAGATATTTTTCTGGGGGTGGGGGGGCTCCATTGAGGGTACATATACCAAGACATATAGAATATAATAACAAAACAAGAGGCAAAAAATATATAATTATCGAATTATATACATTTAAGGCAAGAAAGATATGCATACAAAATATACGTTCAGCAGAATTTTGCACAGAGTTGGATAGCACTTTGTGTGTGTGTGTGTGTGTGTGTGTGTGTGTGTGTGTGTGTCTGTCTGTGTGTGGTGTGCGGGGGGTGGTCATGTCTGTGTGTGAAGCTGTGTATGTACACTTGTGTGTGTGTGTGTGTCTGTCTGTGTGTGGTGTGCGGGGGGTGGTCGTGTCTGTGTGTGAATCTGTGTATGTACACTTGTGTGTGTGTGTGTGTCTGTCTGTGTGTGGTGTGCGGGGGGTGGTCGTGTCTGTGTGTGAATCTGTGTATGTACACTTGTGTGTGTGTGTGTCTGTCTGTGTGTGGTGTGCGTGGGGTGGTCGTGTCTGTGTGTGAATCTGTGTATGTACACTTGTGTGTGTGTGTGTGTGTGTGTGTCTGTCTGTGTGTGGTGTGCGGGGGGTGGTCGTGTCTGTGTGTGAATCTGTGTATGTACACTTGTGTGTGTGTGTGTGTGTCTCTGTGTGTGGTGTGCGGGGGTGGTCGTGTCTGTGTGTGAATCTGTGTATGTACACTTGTGTGTGTGTGTGTCTGTCTGTGTGTGGTGTGCGGGGGGTGGTCGTGTCTGTGTGTGAATCTGTGTATGTACACTTGTGTGTGTGTGTGTGTGTGTGTGTGTGTCTGTGTGTGGTGTGCGGGGGGTGGTCGTGTCTGTGTGTGAATCTGTGTATGGACACTTGTGTGTGTATGTGTCTGTCTGTATGTGGTGTGTGGGGGGTGGTCGTGTCTGTGTGTGAATCTGTGTATGTACACTTGTGTGTGTGTGTGTGTGTGTGTGTGTCTGTCTGTGTGTGGTGTGCGGGGGGTGGTCGTGTCTGTGTGTGAATCTGTGTATGTACACTTGTGTGTGTGTGTGTCTGTCTGTGTGTGGTGTGCGGGGGGTGGTCGTGTCTGTGTGTGAATCTGTGTATGTACACTTGTGTGTGTGTGTGTGTGTCTGTCTGTGTGTGGTGTGCGGGGGGTGGTCGTGTCTGTGTGTGAATCTGTGTATGTACACTTGTGTGTGTGTGTGTGTGTCTGTCTGTGTGTGGTGTGCGGGGGGTGGTCGTGTCTGTGTGTGAATCTGTGTATGTACACTTGTGTGTGTGTGTCTGTCTGTGTGTGGTGTGCGGGGGGTGGTCGTGTCTGTGTGTGAATCTGTGTATGTACACTTGTGTGTGTGTGTTATTTCATCAATTTAATTAAACAATATCAATTTAGCAGTCTTTTTTTTTTTTTTTTTTTTTGTGGAAAAAAGCCGTTGTTCAGTCTGTTGGTGCATGTTCTCAGGCTCCTGTAAGTGATGTGTCAGATGTTTACATATGTTACATATGTTACATATAGGACTGACTGATAAAGACAACATCATGTAATGTCAGGTGATACTTATGTCAGGCTTTAAGCAGAGGTTTATGACATATCAATAATATGTAATATCAATAATATGTCATATCAATATTATGTCATATCAATAATATGTAATAACAATAACATGTCATATCAATAACATGTCATCAATATGATGTCATATCAATATTATGTAATATAATATCAATAATATGTCAATATTATGTCATATCAATATGATGTCATATCAATAACATGTCATATCAAAGGCATTGGAGGGGACTGGGGAGGATTATTATGATTACATTTTTTTTAAACCCACAAAAATAAACATTTAGCTCACCATTCCAATGCATTTCCTTAGGATACTCCAGATGCTGAAGTCGTTCCTTGAGAACATGGGTGCCGGTAGACTGGTTCTGGAGGGAGGGAAGTACATGAGACAAGCAAATGAGACCAGTATTACTATGACAGTATTACTATGGTATTACTATAAACAGTACTCAAGTTGTAAAAGAAAATCGGGGGGGATGATGGATTTTATCATAATGGACAATTTTAGCATCCCCACAGCGTCAGTGACTTCAGTGTCAGTGACTTGGTAAACATGTCATTGCATGTGTGCGTGCCCCCTCGCCCACAGTATTTTACTCAATATGCGCAAAACTAAATGTTGAAATAGCAGTAATACCACGTTCATTGATAAAATGACATAAGGGATGGAAAGGTGGGATGGCTGTTTTAGAAGCCCCCTCATCCCCCCTCAACTCGAGTGCTGACTATAAATACTGTGTGTTCTGTTGACATTGCCTGTGTCTGTTACCATATGAACTGGTATTCCATTAGACCCGACACGCCAGACATGTAATAGATGCTCTATATCTAATGCAAGAGTCATATCTTATTTAGGTGAATACAGTCTGCAGTCTGCAACAGAAGCCCTCTTGTTTAGTTCCAGGCACGTGTAGGAATGGAGTGAGGCCAGATCCATAACAACCAACACCAATATACAATGTTTCTAGTAGTGGTTCTATTTCAGGACTCCGGACTAAGAACAATTTCACTTCATGCATACATACATACATACATTTACATACTTTAGCCACTTTACTCTATTATACTGAGCCAATTACCACTATTGCACTTTCATTGTTCATATTGTATTCCACCCCTGTACATTGTACCACATATTTCAAATCTTTTATCTATTATTTTTTGTATATATAGTTATCTTTAACCTTGTCGTATTATATTGTTATTTATTGTTTTTGTTTGCTATGCACCGTAGATGAGAGGGAAACGCAATTTCAGCCCTCTGTATGTCTGTACATATATTGTATGTATTACAATAAAGCTGACTTTGACTTTGACTGACTTCAGTGACTCCGACCATTTTCTTATGTTGTGGCTGGCTTCGTGTGCGGCTTTGGGTTAGAGAGGCACTTTGGTTTAATCCTTTTTGTTTCCTTGGGACACTTTAAGCCGTAACACACTAACCTTTGACTTTATTGAAATGTCTAAATGAATTGCACACATCGATATGTCGTTCGATATGTACACTCAACGGCCACTTCATTATTAGGTACACCTTTTCAACTGCTCGTTAACGCAAATATCTAATCAGCCAATCATGCGTCAGCGTCAGCATCTCAATGCATTTAGGCATGTAGACATGGTGAAGATGATCTGCTGAAGTTCAAATCAAGCGTCAGAATGATAAGTGATTTTGAACGTGGCATGGTTGTTGGTGCGAGACTGGCTGGTGTGAGTATTTCAGAAAGAGCTGATCTACTTATTACAACCAAGCTATGCAGAAGAGAATATCTGAATTCACAACACGTCGAACTTTGAAGCAGATGGGCTACAGCAGCACACCGGGTGCCACTCCTGTCAGCTACAGGCTACAATTTGGACAGGCCCACAGAAATTGGACATTAGAAGATTGGAAAAACGTTGCCTGGTCTGGTCTGATGAGTCTCAATTTCTGCTTTGACATTCAGACGGTAGCCTCAGAATTTGCCGTAAACAACATGAAAGTACGGATCCATCCTGCCTTGTATCAATGGTTCAGGCTGGTGATGGTGGTGTAATGGGGTGGGGGATATTTTCTTGGCACACTTTGGGCCCCTTAGTACCAATTGAGCATCGTTTAAGTGCCACAGCCAGAGAAAACAGAGTATTGTTGCAGACCATATCCACCCCTTTATGACCACAGTGTACTCATCTTCTTTTTTTTCTTTTTCTGAGTGGGGCAGTCCCACTCATATTTTTCATTTTATTGGACAGATATAGTGAAGACAGACAGGAAAGTAAAGAGAAGAAGGGAGACAGGACATGTCAGCAGGGCATGGGCCGGATTCAAACCATATGTGTGCACTGTAGACCGCGGTGCTAGACCACTGGACCACCCCAGGCCCCGTGTACCCATCTTCTAATGGCTACTGCCAGCAGGATAATGCTCCATGTCACAAAGCTCACATGATCTCAAACTGGTTTCTTGAATATGACAATGACTTCACTGTACTCAAATGGCCTCCACAGTCACCAGATCTCAATCCAACAGAGCACCTTTGGGATGTGGTGGAACGGGAGATTCGCATCATGGATGTGCAGCCGACAAATCTGCAGCAAATGTGTGATGCTATAATGTCAATATGGACCATAATCTCTGAGGAATGTTTCCAGGACCTTGTTCTGGAGGCAAAAGGGGGTCCAACCCGGTACTAACAAGGTGTACCTAATGAAGTGGCTGGGTATATACAAGTACTGTATCTGGCGGGGTTTTAACCGGGGACCACTCGCATGGATGCCACAGACTTAAACTGTTATACCAGAAGGACATGCTCAGGCTATATCTTGGTTTAGAAGTCTCAGACAGGGCTACAGTACCTCATTATGGGACGATGATTAGAAATCACCCCCACCACACACACACGAGCGTACATGCACGCACACAGGCACGCACACACGCAGGCACGCACACACGCAGGCACACGCCAAGGCACGCAGGCAGGCACGCAGGCATGCACACACGCAGGCACGCACACACGCAGGCACGCACACACGCAGGCACGCACACACGCACACACATGCAGGCAGTCACGCAGGCACGCACACAGACAGGCACACACACACGCAGGCACGCACACACGCAGGCACGCAGGCACACACGCAGGCATGCACACACACACACGGCAGTCAATAATTTTTCCCTTCTAACTTGTATGACAGCAAGTCGGACATCCCACTTAGCAATGATGGTAGCTATTACAGTTTCTTTCTTCACCGGGCCAATGTTTAACCGGGCCAAAGTTTAGTAACACTGAGCAAAAACAGAGACAGAAAAGAACACGCAGGCCAGGTTGATCAGACGGCCATCAATTTTAATGCATTTTCCACTCTTTTCTCCTCTCCATTCCTAAGCTCTCATCTTCCCGCCACAGACACAGGGGATCAGTCACCGTAGCACCCTACTGAGTTCCGATTATTGCATTACACTGTGAACTCATCAATGTTTAACTGGTCCTCCACAGGCCTGAGGCCCTCTCCACCAGAGCCTTTCGCCTACCTGAACCAGGCTGCGGCCCTCTCGCTAAATTATTCAAACCCTGACTTGGCAGGACCGGTGAAAACACATTAAAAGCACACCGAAGATGATGACACTAGTCTGCAAGCTACAAAAGGAAAACAGGTGGTGATACCATAACAAGATGAAGAGACTTAGTACCGTAGTTCATTCAAATGACAAAATCACATATTTGTTCAATCGTTCAAACCTCTCTTTAGACTTTGTCAGAGCAAATTATTCAATAATGGCAGCCTGTTTCGTTTCAAGATGTATAAGAAAAGATATTTAATATTCTTCTGCAGAAGGAGGAAGTTTACAGGTTCGTCAGACGCATCTGAACGATTCAAAGTTCCTCGTAAAAGTCAAGATCATTCATTACATGTCAGTATATATGCTCTCAGTTCCCCTCATAAACAAGTCCGCCCTTAGGTGAGGTCTAAACCAATCATTTACAAGGGGTGTGGATCTGAACATTGAGGAAGATGATGGGGATGAAGGTTAGGGGGGAATCTGACCCTCCCTTCCTTACAGTATAACAAAAGTGAGGAGTGGTGACCATAGAGTGAACAATGCCGGGCAATCATCAGCATTGTTCTGAGTTTCTATGTAAATGTATGGCACAGGAGGACAATCAGAGCAAACAGGTTTCATTGTGTGTTTACAAGCAGGAAATCAGCTTCTATAGCTTTGCCCTAGATATCCAAAGTTTGAATCTTAAATGTAGAAAAATGTCTTTTACATATAATAATTTTCTCTCACAACTTGTTTATGTAGCCATGGCAATGTTTATGTAGATGAGGTTATGAAAAAAAGGAAAATAAATGTTTAATGGTGGAGGGTAGATGGATAGATGGGAGGGTAGATGGGTGGATGGGAGGGTAGATGGGAGGGTAGGTAGATGGGAGGGCAGGTGGATGGGAGGGTAGGTGGGAGGGTACATTTTTACATTTACATTTTTGGCATTTAGCAGACGCCTTATTCCAAAGCGACTTACAATCAATACATTTGAATGCTAAGCATGTGAATCATCAGTCCACCATTCGTGGCAGGAAGAGTAATCTAGCTCGGGCCCGGGGCCATTGATGGAAGGAGAAACCTTCTTCTACCACCTTCTTCTAAAACTTTTTTTTTTTAAATACTGGAGGAACAGAGAAACAGTACAAAGGGGGCGATAGAAGTTCTTAGGGACACAGTAGAGGGGAAAGCGGACGTCTTTAGGAGACGTAGTGCTGAGGGGCAGAAGATGTCTCAGGAGGAGCAGTTAAGGTGTAACCTGAAGAGGTGGGTCTTCAGTCTACGACGGAAGATGGGTAGTGACTCTCCCGTTCTGACAGCCGTGGGGAGCTCATTCCACCAGCGGGGAGCCAGTGTTGTGAAGAGACGTGATCGGGCAGCCCGACTGCTGTGTAGAGGAGGTGGGGCCAGTCGGCCAGCCGAGGTGGAGGAGCGGAGTGAGCGGGCAGGGGTTTGGGGGGTTACCATTTCCTTCAGGTAGGCAGGGGCTGTCCCTTTAGCTGCCTGATATGCAAGCACCAGGGTCTTGAATCTGATGCGAGCTGCTATCGGGAGCCAGTGCAGGGTGCGAAGGAGAGGGGTGACGTGAGAGTATTTGGGAGGTTGAATACCAGACGTGCAGCAGCGTTCTGGATGAGCTGCAGAGGTCTAATGGCGGAGGCGGGGAGACCAGCCAGGAGTACGTTGCAGTAATCCAGGCGGGAGATGACCAGTGCCTGGGTCAAGAGTTGCGCTGCCTCTCTGGTAAGGAATGGTCGTATCCTTCTGATGTTGTAGAGGAAGAATCTGCAGGAGCGAGCCGTGGCTGCAATGTTCTCCGCACAGGATAGTCGGTTATCCAGGATCACTCCAAGATTCTTGGCTGTCAGGGAGGGGGTTACAGTAGAGTTCTCCACTGTGATAGAGAAGTCTTGGAGAGGGCAGGCTTTCCCGGGGATGAAGAGGAGCTCGGTCTTGTTAAGATTGAGCTTGAGATGGTGGTCAGCCATCCATGTTGAAATGTCAGCGAGACATGCAGAGATACGGGTTGCCACGTGTACATCAGATGGGGGGAAGTACAGGAAGAGTTGAGTGTCGTCTGCGTAGCTGTGGTAGGAGAGCCCGTGTGAAGAGATTACCGAGCCAAGAGACTTGGTGTAGAGAGAGAAAAGTAGGGGCCCTAGGACAGAACCCTGGGGTACCCCAGTGGAGAGGGTTTGTGGAGAAGACAGCGATTCTCTCCAGGTCACCTGGTAGGAGCGGCCCGCCGGGTAGGAAGAAAACCAGGAGTGTGCGGTGCCAGAGATGCCCAGTTCTGAGAGGATGGAGAGAAGGATCTGGTGATTGACTGTGTCGAAGGCAGCAGACAGGTCAAGGAGAATGAGAACAGAGGAGAGGGAGGAAGCTTGGGCAGAGTGGAGGGCTTCCGTGACAGCAAGGAGCGCAGTCTCAGTGGAGTGCCCAGCCTTGAAGCCGGATTGGTGGGGGTCTAAGTGATCCATCTTCCGGAGATAGTCAGTCAGTTGTTTAGATGCCGCGCGTTCAAGGGTTTTGGAAGGGAAGGAGAGAAGGGATACAGGTCTGTAATTGTGGACAGATGATGGGTCAAGGGTAGGTTTCTTGAGGAGAGGCTTGACTCTGGCTATTTTGAAGGCCGCTGGGACAGATCCTGTGGATAGGGAGGAGTTGATTAGGGTGGTAAGGTAAGGAAGGATGTCGGCGGAAATGGATTGGAGAAGAGGGGAGGGGATGGGATCAAGAGGGCATGTGGTTGCCCGCTTTGATGTGATAAGTGTGAGAATCTCATCGGGGGAGAGGGGGGAAAAAGATGACAAGCCAGAGACCGAGTGTCGAGGAGAGAGTTTGGAAGGGGTGTTAGCATCGTTAGTAGGAGGAGGGAGAGGTGGGGGGAAGAGGTGCTGCTGATGTCGTCCACCTTTTTTTCAAAGTAGGTGACAAAGTCATCGGCGGTAGGTAAGGGTAGGTAAGATGGGAGGGTAGGTGGATGGGAGGGTAGGTGGGAGGGTAGGTAGATGGGAGGGTAGGTGGATGGATGGGAGGGTAGGTGGATGGATGGGAGGGTAGATGGGGGGTTGGGAGGGTAGATGGGGGGTTGGGAGGGTAGATGGGTGGATGGGAGGGTAGGTGGATGGATGGGAGGGTAGATGGGGGTTGGGAGGGTAGATAGGTGGATGAGAGAGTAGATGGGTGGATGAGAGGGTAGATGGGTAGATGGGGGGATGGGTGGATGGGATGGTAGATGGGTGGATGGGAGGGTAGATGGGGGGTTGGAAGATAGGTCGGAAGTTGGGGGTGAAAGGGACAAATGGCTCAAGCTCACCTGTGCCTCACGACCCCATTGGGCAGGGACTCCCCCTCGTTGCCAGCGTGATCCTCTTGCGACATGCCGGCGGGACTGCTGCGGTCGCTGCTGAAGAGGACAGAGCCTTCTTCTTCCTCCTCGTCGTCTTCCCCAAAGGAGCGGCTGCTGGCCACCGTCTCAAAGCCGCTCAGAGAGTGGTCTGTGTCTGATTCTGAGAGAAACGGGCGGAGGAAGAAGGAGGCATGTTTTTTTTTTTCTCTCTCTCTCTCTCTCTCTTTCTTTTCTTTCTGTTTTCTTTTTTTCTGGACCAGAGGGAGGGAGTGAACGAGTCCCTGAATGACAGCGTCATGAATGACATTGTGTCCCTGTCGGCAACTGACACCTTTCCCCGAGGCTAACCGGAGCCCTGACAGGAGGAACCTGATCTGTGAGGATAGGGTTGCATTTAAAGCACCCCCGACACCGGCTTCACTCGTCGCAGTTAGGTAAGATGATCATTACAGTAAATAACAACATCATCCTCCTCCTCCTCATCATCATCATCATCATCATCAATCATCATCATAGGTGTAGCTGGAGTTTCAAGTTTAGGTAAGCTATGTTTGTATGGGGGCCCTAATACATCTAAATGCATTCCTGCATTCCTGCAATTCTACACATTTTGACATGTCAACAATACATGCAGGGCCTGTTTACAATTACGATCCGTGAAATAAAACAGGACACATTTTGTCTACTAGAAACACATTTTTACGCAAAACGTTTTACATTACTATATTTGTTCCGTGTGCATCTTTTGGCCTGGGGTTTGTTTTTGCCATGTGTGGAGGGAGGCTCAGGCTCCTGCTGTGGAGTTTTGATTCAGCTTGTTTGATTCAGCTCTAATCTGACTCCAGGGATTGGGTCTGGCTCGAATTTCTAAGAATTAATATGGACGGAAACGACAGTGCAGCTGCCTAGTTGAGATAAGATAGGCGTGTCATTCGAGTATTGCACCATGGCACAAGACCAACCCCCGAAAAAACTAGCCTAATTCAAATTCAGGTTCAAATTCACTCGCTCCTCTCTGCAATACATGTCATCTTCATTTAGAAATGTCCCCTTGTATCTATGGTCGTCTGCAAAGGCAGGCAGACAAATTACAGTTGCACTGCATGCACTCCAGACACAGCAGGAAACCACAACTTGTTCACCAGCGGTTACTGTTTAAAAAAGGAGGAGAAATTAAAACAATTCACTCCCATGACGAACTGACTCTTTCAGTGTTGGTCTTGTGGCTTGAACTATCGGCCAGTTACCAGTCATCCTAACCGCATGGAGCTTGGTGAGCAGATCGTTTCAGAAAAAGCCATCGGTTCTGTAGCCTACTCTTGCAATTATGTTGGTAAAGGAGACGAATGCCATTACTGCAAGCGTACATGCCTCTGCTTAGTGTGAGATTAACTACTACTCACTTTGACTATAATCACAGGAGCAATTATATACTTTTGTTACAGTTAATGTATTTAAATTGACTTTTGGAGAAGCTTGGCACTTATGGTTATCGTCATCATCATTATCATCATCATCACCACACTGTTAGTAACATCCTAATCATCAAGGTCATGATCATGAGCTAAAAAAAGACCTCCTCCTCTAATTTGCACACCTCCTCAAACTTTGCAGTTTACATAATTGATAACCTCCATGATGGTTTTGTTCCCTGTAATTGTATACAGTACAGTTTCCCATCTTGGACAATAAAGTCAACTGAACTACACACTCACACTCACACTCACACTCACACTCACACTCACACTCACACTCACACTCACACTCACACACACACACACACACACACACACACACACACACACACACACACACACACACACCAAAATCAAGTCATGTCAACATCGAGACACCTCGGCAAACACCTAGACTCAAAATGCATGAAGCACACCAAGCCAATGAAACAGCAAACACAGTGAACCAGCAAACACAGTGCCACTCAGGCGAATGACAAAGCAGCGTGGGGCCTTTGTCCATCTCTCTCGCTTGAATCCCCCACCAAACCCAAAATATTATTTTAGATATCAACAATTCCACTCACCAGACACAGCGTCGTAGAACTCATCCTCACTGAGCGCGCTCCGCGGAGAGGATCCCTTGACGACGGATTGTTCAAGTTCGTGGTGCTCTGTAGCTAGGGTCTGCAGCGCTTCAGACAGGATCTTATTCTTTTCCACCTCCTGCTCCAATTTCAAACTGCGCACCTGAGCCCCACAGGGTAGACAAGCAGGTACACACACACGCACACACACACGCACACGCACACACACACACACTTCAATCATTAATCATAATATCTTACAGGTTAGATGATCAATAGTTTGAGAGGATATGGCAATTACCAACACCCGCATTAAAAGCAGGTGGCAGGGTACACAGTCTTGAACTCAGCAGAGACCCCGTCTCCTTCTAAAGGACAGTATGACTGAAGACCTCTGGACTGTACAGTGAGTTTCTGGACTACGCAGCATGACAACTCTCTCCTGGCTATTGTACTCAGACGAAGTTCTGAGACCACAGGGGGCCAACAGACTGCAACAGCACTGAGAGGAGCGAGGCATGTCTGGGTGGCCTTAGAGAGAAAACGATCCCCCATGGCACAACATAGAGGAGATCAAATGACCACAAAGCCAATGGATAAGGAAATAGACAATTAGCCCTACCTTCCAATTAGCCACTCGATCTTGTGTGGAAAAAATCTAAAACAAGACACATTGAAGCGACAAACTATCTACAACCAGAAGACGTACAGAACAAAAAACAAAACACTAAAACCTTCTCCTTTCCCAAATGTTACTGTTCCTGGATTCATGACACACTGTCGAACCGTAAAGCCAGCATAAAGGCAGAAATAGTCAACCAAAAGAAAGCAATCACTTTGACGACGGGAGTGAGTAGAGCAGCTCAAATCCAATGAGACAAGGTTACACGCCACAATGATCAACAGCTCACCTCTGTAACCAAGGTGGGGAACGGTGGAGGGTGGGGGGGGCGGGGGGGGGGGGAGCAGACCTGGATTGTGATTGGGCCACGCTTACAGGTGAAGTACGGTACAGTATATACTGTATAGACAACCAACAAGGTGCCTCAGAGGAGTTAATGAAAAACAAGCCTAGATGTCTAGACCTCCGCTGACACATCGGCTTCACGCATCCGCTTTTTATACCAGTTTTAAATTGAGTTTGACACGACTACAAAATGTCTGAACACTTTCTGAAGCCACAGTCAGAGTCAATTGATTCGACAACAGTAATGATATAGCCACTAAACTGCTCTCTATCTACAGTCCACAGTGCTCAACAGATTAGAGTGGCATCAAAAGATTAGCTACAGTATAAAGATAGATTATGCAGTCACCCTGGCCTCATCCCAACTGCCGATTTTGACGACTGCTCATGAATATGGAACTCATGTTATGAACACTTTCTCTCACAATTTAAAAAACACTTTTTTAACCCTAACCCACAAAAAAATTATCAAGACGTTTTCCTTTTTTTCCAAGTTAGTTATATTCAAAACAACATGATACAGAATATCTGTCCGATAAATAGGCCTACCTATATTATATAGGTATAGCTATAGGTATATATATCGCAATATTATTTAGTTACACAGTAATACTGAAGTCAGTGACACTGTGATAACCAGATGCTTAATCACACTGCCTCAAAGTAATTTCTGTATACGTACGTTGAAAATGCCGCTGAAACCAAATAACCTAATATCACCCTGAAACAATTACTAAACTGTCAACAGCCGTGACATGCAGCTGCATGTGACAACAACAGTCACAAGAATCCCATTCAGAAACAGGAACCAACAAGTTGCCTAACATACGCCTATGGACACGACAACAACAACAACAACAACAACAACAACAACACAGCTGGACACTCACGATAACCATAAAGTAGTCTCCATTTTGCTCTGGTGGTGACGCTGAGGAAAGAAACGTCTCCCATGGGATATCGGCCAGTACACTGGCACTCTGGCCTTCGTCTGTGTGTGAACAACGCGCTGTGGAGGAGCCAGAATAGCACCGCTCAGGAAAAACAGTGTGAATATGAGAGTCACGGCACCGGTTGTTGGGATTGCCGTGTCAGCAGTTCTCGCTAGATAGTTAGTGACGTAATAAAGCTTCACTCTGAAGACAGCCGCTGTTCCTCAGGGCGAGTTCAGTCCTTCACACAGCACAGAGTCATAAGCATACACAGACATGCTCTCTCTCTATCTCCGCCTTCACTCTTCTGCATACCCGAACGGGTGACACGCCCCTTCACACTCACACTCACACTCCATGCCTCTTATCTCTCTAATCTCCACATCGCTGGATTAACACACACATATTTAAACAAACACATGCATGTAGGCATGTCCACCTCTGGCATGCACAAACAGTTTCTATCCAAGTCATGACATCAAATACCTCAATCAAGGTAATCAGTAAGCTAATGCATTCAGATACATTAGTTAACCTCATTAATCATCCCTTCTGATTATACAGTATCCAGAAATCACTGTGTGTGTGTGTGTGTGTGTGTGTGTGTGTGTGTGTGTGTGTGAGTGTGTGTGTGTGCGTGTGTAGAGCAATACCTATGAAGGTCAAAGCATCTTTCCATCCCTCCTCCTCACTACTACAGTAGGACCCAGGAGGGACACATCACTAGGCTGAGGAGCCCATCTACAGGAAGCAGCCACTGCTGTGCGATGAAGCGCCTACCACATTGCTAACTAATGCTACAGTATTTCAACATCCAAGCCCTCTAAGACATCTCTGTTAATCTGTTAAGTGTCTCATTATTGTGTTCATTTGATTTGATATACTGTCACTTTAAATAGCCATTCGTTCAGGGCTAACATGTTTGGGGTCAAACATTTAGTCTCTACGCAGCGACTATTAGTTTCTACGCATCAACATCCACTAAAAAGCTACTCTTGAGACCCAGAAGAGAACACGTGCTTCTGGACTAAACATCTGAAATGGACATGAACTCCACACTGATGTAATCTGAGGCAAGGCTTCCATGATCTGTGATCATCCAGTTCTATATGGGGTGATAATCTAGATGAATAATCCATTTAATCTGACATTACATTACATCTACCATGTCACTCATGACTAGCTATAGACATCTGTGAATGTGTTTGCATGTTATTTTAGCTAAGGATTGGATCATGAATACTTGGCAAAAGAAAAGAAACAACTCCCCCTCCTCTTTCATGAGCTCAATGAGAGTGTGTGTGTGTGTGTGTGTGTGTGTTTGTTCTCTGTGCACACACATGTATGCTTGTTTGATGGTGTACGGAGCATCTGGGGGTTTAGTAAAAGATAAAGAGACGTACGCACCCCATCCTGTCTGGAAAAGTAGCCAAGGCAGTGGTCCAGAGTAGAGCAGGTCTCTCTGGACAGCTCACACACCTTCCTCATTTTCTGAAGCATCGCCGACGGAAGCTCTGAGTGGACAAACAAGGCGGTGGGATGTGTTGAGACTGGTGGTTATATCACACTGATCTGATAGGGAAGAGTCCCACTGTAGTATTATTTGATTATGTAATGTACCACTAAAGCATTGAGGACCATTATATTTACTATTATATATAGTTGTAAAGGTACAGGCCTGAGCCTTTAGTGATGACTGTGACTAAAGAAACTGAGAAAGATCGATCATTTAACCAACTCACATCTAGAATGTTATGTTAAAGCCAGAAATCTATGAATGACAATAGTCCACTATGACTGACCGTTCATTTGCAAAGAAAGAAAAGGCTTTTACTCTCTTCGAGTCCGTCTTCTTTCACCATGGAGAGGAACGCCGCCACCTCCGTCTCCAGCTTTTGATGACAAGCCTCTGCTGACTGCCACAGAGGGAGGGAGGGAGAGAAGGAGGGATACCGGGTTAGTGACAGGAATAAGGATGGCTGAAGAAAATAATTAGAAAGATTTTATTTCATTCATAAAAAATGTGACAGTTCTGAGTGGGGCGACGCAGGGAATGAGGTGACTGTTTACAATGTGAATAGAAATATTTTGTTCCTTGTCCGATCTTTTTACCTGCAATGAGTCAGTCAGTTCTGCTAGCGTCATCACATCCTCTTCCTCCTCTTCACTGCCTTGCTCATGGGTGCAGTAGTGTGTGCTGTAGGCGGAATGTTCCTCCATGGCATCCATCCACCTCTGTAGGACAGAAAACAAAACACACGGGGCATAGGTTCAGTTTCACAACGATTAGCAACAGCAGGCACTGAAGAACCACATTCTGCAACGTTCTTCAACAGGTTAGGGTTAGGGTTAGGGTTAGGGTTAGGGCAGGAAAATCCACCAGTCATAGCAGGAAAAAGTAATCTATACTCAGGCCAGGGACCTTTGGCAGTCATAATGCTAGAAGAAGGAAGATTTTTTGAATGTAATGTAAACGTAATGTTTAACACTAGAACAGCCATGAGGGGTTTGTGAGTAAAGGAAAATGTTATATCTTTGCACTCGATCACATTTCAGGACCCTCCTTTCATGACTTTTCCTAGATATGTGCGTTCTACCACCCTGTATCCTTTTCTGTGTAGGAAGCAGGCTAATTTACAAGTGGCCAACTGGTGGTCGTTGTGTGCAAATAGCAGCTTGAGAAATGTAAACACTAAAAGTGTCGTTTGCCCCCGAGACGGCTCTTTTAGTAGGTAGAAAAGGCACGGCTGTTCTAGTTTTAAAGTCTCATAAGGCAAATGATCAGCCTTGCTACACAGAACTTACAAAAGCAAGCCATGTGAGACATGAAGAAAAAACAAAACACATCTTACTTTTCTTTTCTTTTTTGTCACTTCAGGGTCGTCGTTAGTGGAGACTTTAAAATGATGCCTACTGTCATCAAAGCACTTGAGGGTGAACAAGCAGTTGTCTTTGGCTTTGATCTGAAAAATAAAGCAAACTGTTCCAGCAAACACCGCGTCCTGCTGTCAAATCTGGCTCTGTTTGAAGTTCTACAAGGCCAAGATCTGATGGCAGGCTGACGACTAATGACACAGGACTGAACATACACCGCTTATCACACAGACCGTAGCTGTGCTCCAACACCCATACTAGCATACCACTCAATGTGCCATTAGGAAAGCTTGGACGATACATTCCTTTGTTCTTTGAACTGTAGTATGCTAGTATGGATTTGGAACTAAGCTCAACTCGGCCGTTCTGTTGACGTACCAGACAGTTGGCCTGGGTCAGGGGCTTACAACCTTGCCTTCGGACGTTGGCGGCTGCGTCCGTCCTGAAGAGGGAGAGAGGGATTAAAAACACTGGGTTAGTTGTATGGATTTACAGAGAAATCACTCCACTTTCAATGTAAACAAAAGACAACAACTGTGGAGAAAGTAGAAGGCATGATGGCGATGCTAATGTGGCTAAGAGTGCTGGAGAAAGCAGAACCTACTGTTTAGAATACCAGGAGAGAGAGCCATCCTGGAGAACCACCCAGTAGCAACGCCATCCGAAGAACCGTGAGCACTGAAGAAGGGTCAGGAAAGGAGTTTGTGTTTATTGAATCAGCGGTCCTGACCATAACAGTAATCCTGAAAATGGTTGTTCATCATTCTCCTGACCATATGGTATATACACAGTATATTTATGTATATGTTACGGTACATGTGGGAATACGGTACATGTGGGAAAACTAGGGTTAGGGTTAGGTGCTAGGGTGACTTGGTACATGCTGGCATGTCTAACCCTAACCCTAACCTTAACGCTAACCCTAACCCTACCCCTAATCCTAACCCTAACCCTAACCGTAGCACCCTAGCACCTAACCCTAACCCTAGTTTTCCCACATGTACCGTATTCCCACATACCGTAACATAGGATATTGGTCTGTGAGTGTACCTTCCAAAGGAGTCCCTCGAACAGCTGAACATGGCGAGTCGTACCCTGTGAGAGACAGAGATAAGGAACCGTTACAGAAGTGTTGTCAAACACTATAACGCTCTATGGCACAGTGCAATACTGCAAACTAGGGGTAGTAGTGGTCTAGTGGATAGTGAGTTGAACTGGTGATCGGAAGGTTGTGAGTTAAAATCCCGCCTGAAACACCACCACTTGTGTGCCCTTGAGTAAGGCACTTAGCCCTCAGTTACTCCAGGGGGAATGTCCCTGTAATCTGTCATTGTAAATCACTTTGGATTAAAAGACAAATGGCAAATTCTAAATTCTAAGACACAGTACATCTACTACAGTACATCCTACATAATCATATACTTACATATACAAGGAGAAATTTAAACACTTACTTTAGGAACATGGCTGTCCAGGACCTGCTTCATCACTGTGTCATTAGCCAGGTCAAACACAGTCTGATCTGTGCAAATTCAGACAAAAACAAAAACAGTCAGGGGTCAATCCCTCACTGTAACTAAACTCAATAGACAAACAAACTAATAAACAAACACAAAACATAATGCAAGCTTGACCCAAACAATGACCTATTACACTTGTCTACTGTAGACGATAAGTAGTGTCCCTCATCTTGGCCATAATACTGTAAATAGAATTCATGGTGAACCGTACCATATACTCAGATATGACCCGTTCACATTGCCCTTTGAAGCACTGTTTCATCAACTATGGTGGATGTATACCCAGGGCAGTCCAGTAGAGCTCAGCTCAGTAAAGCTCAGCTCAGCTGGGCTGTGTCGTGTGAATGAGGGTCTAGTGACCCCGAGACCCCCTGGGGCCTATCTTTACCGTTGTTGTTCTTGATGTTGGGTCTGGCGCCACTCTTCAGCAGCTTCAAGGCACATTGCTTCTGTCCACGGTAGGCAGCGCAGTGTAGAGGGGTGTTTCCCAGGAGGTCGATGCAGTTCATGTCAGGAGGCTTTTTCCTGTTGAGCTAAAAGTGATTTTGAGTGTTGAGTGAAAAAGACCAACATGGGACAACCCTGAAGGATAGACGTTTATAACATAATAAAATGACACCCCTCCCTCCTCCCCCTCAACCCAATGTCGAGAGAGAAAAGTGAGGCGAGGGAAATATAAAAAGATTGAATCCAAACATGAACACGAATCTGGGTCTGGTTGCCAAGCAACCAAACTCCAATGAAGAAGATAACCTGTGTTCGGTTACGCTCCAGTCTCCACACACTAGCACTTAGACGGAAACAATCCATTGGCCACGCGTTCTATGTGGTAAGTTCATGTGGATAATGGCTGTTTGAAACAGAGCCTTTAAGTCTAGAGAGAGCTCACCAGCTGTGTCAGCGTACACAGGTCTCCTTCTCTCGCTGCGTCCAGAAGCTGCTCCTCCAGTTTCCTCTCCTCCGTCCTCTCAGCCGCTGAGACGCAGGGAGCAAAGAAGGAACGCTACTGCACATACTCCATTGAGATGAATACAACTAACAATAATAATAATAATAATAATAATAATATTAATAATAATAATGATAATAATAATAATAATATGATAATAATGTGTATGAAATCACACGTTATGAAAGCCTAGGTATGTGGCCTGGGGTGGTCCAGTGGTCTAGCACCGTGGTCTACAGTGCACACATATGCCCATGTCGGCATGGGTTCGAATCCGGCCCATGCCCTGCTGATATGCCCTCTCTCCCTTCTTCTCCTTACTTTCCTGTCTGTCTTCACTATATCTGTCCAATAAAATGAAAAATATGAGTGGGACTGCCCACTGCCCCAAATGAAAGCGTAGGTATCGTTGAACTGTTCTCGATATGTCACGGACAGGGATGTAGTAATCTAAACGTTGACGTTTAGAAAATCTGCTAATTTCACTGACCTTCCAACATGCTTTTGATCTCTCCGTTCTGTGTGACATCTTTAGGGATCTGTGCCGTCCCGTTGATGACGGTAGCGCATGCATCATAGCGTAGCAGCGACATGACAACTTCCTGATCGGCACATGATTATGTGATTGGTTGAATGAGTGTATGAATGGAATACATGCACAAAATCAATTCACAAAAATGTTTACATACACATGCACTAAATGTGTAATCAACAAAGTTGATGAACAGAAATAAAGGTACATGAAATTGTATGTGTGTTAGATACGGTACCTTTCTGCCAGTGAACGCAGCTTTGTGCAGTGGTGTGTCTCCCACATTATTAGGTAGGTTGACGTCTGCTCCTGCCTGCAAAGGAATTTCAACACACACACACACACACACACACTTTTGAGAAAGTGAAATCAATCCCCATCCAACTGTCATCTACAAGTAAAATACTTACGTACCCTTAGTAATTCCTCCACCACATCTCTGTGTCCAAAGTAACAGGCTAGGTGAAGAGGTGTCCATCCCAAATTAGACTTGCTTTTACCTGAGGACAAGTCACGCACACGCACATACGTAGGCACATACGTAGGCACAGACACAGACACAGACACAGACACAGACACAGACACAGACACAGACACACACACACACACACACTCAGTTTCCCCAACTCAAAACATCAGTAGTCTACTACCTTAAGTAAACACTAATATCCTTCTAACAACTGCCTAGTAACTAAGCACCTAATCTGACCTTTGCAGTTGATGTTAATCTGGGCTTCTTCTCTGATCTTGGAGATCAGAAGCTTCTGGATTCCTGGGAGGTCCCCGTTCCTGGCCCGGTGCAGGAACTGTTCCTCTGGGTCCACCTCCTCCATTGATCTCTGTACACAATAGGTAGAAGATCACAGCACATTGTGATATAATAAAGGACTGATTGAGAGAGTAAATCAAATTACTTGACAGATTTTTCCAATTTCTGTGCCTGGTAAAACAAGAACTTAAAACTGGCCTACGATAGTGAGCCATCAAGATTGTTTCGTTTTGAACCTAGTGTAAACGTCTGAAACGGAAGAGACTTAAACACATCTTCAGAAAGCGAGTGAGGGGCAGATACATCAGACCTTAAGCTATCTAAAGAGTAAGAAGAACTAACTAAACATACAGTAGCTTACAGTAGCCTACGAGGCACACCTCGTGCTCTATGGGCACAGTCTTACCAACACACTGACTAAGGCTGACCTTACTGTGACCTAGTATCTAGGACATTCTCTGTGCTAACACCTACAGTATAGGCAAGACACCTTTTCCAAGGCACAGTCCTGTGCATTATTAAAAGAGAAAATAAACCTCTTGCTTTTGAATATGCTCATGTGAACAACCTCGTTCCCATCCAAACATCCTGTTTCCTTGTGTTATTATTCTATACTGCCTTTTGAGTGGTAGTTGAAATGAGAATCACATGGGAAGGCTTGTGGAGTAGGCTCTTCCAGATAATAGATTTGACCAATAATTCAATAATGTTTTTCTGCTCCAAAAACGATACTCAGTAATAGTCTACATAATCCATTGAATTTAATTCATTACGAGGACGCATAGTGAGAGGGTTGGATGGATTGGAAAAGTTGTTACTGTCCTTTATTTTCTTACGAATGGTGAACGACTCAGTGAGGACATTTCAAGAAGACTATTGTGGAATAGCAGAAGACTTGGTTCCAAAGCACTGGAATTGAAGAACAGTAACTGGATCAACCGGATCCTCAACGTTGTTATCGAACACAGTTAGATAGATAATCCCCTCAGTAAAACACAGAGTATGGATATTCCCCTCAGTAAAACACAGAGTATGGATAATCCCCTCAGTAAAACAGTGTAGGAATTAAAGGACTTTTTACTAACTGCTCGATGGAGTTGGGGTTCTAAAGTACTGTACTAATTGAGATTCAAAAGCAACATTGGTCTACTGTTGGTCTATTGGTCCCTGCAGAGTCATATCAGCCTAAAATAACAGGACAGGCTTACACACGTTTTGTTTTTTACAGAAATAAAAAGTGAAGGAAATAATGAAGATAGAAAAGGTGTGAGTCACCAGACCAGCACTGCAGGAGAAATCATAAGGACAGTCTTGTTCCTCAAAGGGACCTTACAGCACCTACCCACATGACTTATTTGTTGTGTTTTGATACTGAGATGATCAGGCTATAAACAGTTTGCTTGGTACACTGGAATGCTGTGTGCTGGAAAGTGGCAAGGAAAACAATGAGCCATGTTTATGAGAATGAGAGTCATCTGTTTCCCTGTTTACCCAATGGAACAAGAACGTTGCAATATGACATACTGTTAGGACAGAGGGAAGTCGAAACATGATCATGACAACTACACATCTGAGTGTCATTCGAATCAGCATTCTCATAAGATTAGGAACATTCTGTCATCTTTCCATCTCCTCTCCTATTATACTTCTATAGATCTATTCTAGGCTATGGCTTATTCCCTCTCTATTTATCCCAACTGCTGGGAAAGAGCACCATGAACATGAATGAAATCTGCACCTTTGTCTTTAAAGCTCTCAACAGTTTCGCCCCACCCTACATCAAGGACCTCCTGGACCAGTCTTCCACCTCAAGGCCCAGACCCAGGCTCAGGTCCGACGCCCAACTCAGCCTGAGGGTCCCACGCACCAACCTCAAGAGGAAGGGTGACCGTGCCTTTGCGGTGATAGCACCGACCCTGTGGAACGCGCTCCCTTCTGCCATCAAGTTTGCCCCCACTCTGTACACCTTTAGAGCCAAGTTAAAAACCCACCTCTTTGTCAATGATGTTCCCTAAGTCAACTCCCTATTTGTTGTGAAATGTATGCCTTGAGATGTACGTTTAAGTCTTCTGTGTCTGATTGCTTTCTGTGTTCCTTGTCTTTGTCTCTATCTGTTCCTTTACCTGGGCTGCGCCCCGGGCCGATGCAAAAGTTGGATGGGGGGTGCATTATAAATAAAATTAACATTACATAACATAACATAACAATGAAGTGATGTAGAGATATGCCTCAGGGCATATACTCCCAAAAAGTGTAGGCCTAATCATTTCCTACAAGTTGCACCAAGTGTTTGTCATTACCTCTTCTGCGACATAGGATGAAAAGATTGCTCTGTTTTGTGACTTCCTTGGACACACTGTCAGCAAAGTTCTAAGAAGTCGTTAGCAAAATAGAGGCAACAAAATCAATGTGACAAAACTGTGTTAAAGTAATCTGAAATGATCATAGGACTGTGATAGATAGGCACCACACACTTGTAGCAGAGTGATTGAAGTCAGCTGCTTGGCTTGCAGTACAGCAGGAGCATATTTACAATCACCATAGTGCCATCACACCATAACACCACGTAACACATTCTTTCATAACATAAATAGGCTACTGTACATGCGCAGTTTGCCATCAGTTTTAACATTCTCATTCACTAGTGGCAGGCTTGTTACTGAATTGTGAGATCCACCTATTTTGCATGCAGATAGATACCTGATGAAAAAGCCATGGCAAGAAATGTAGGTACATAGCCTACTCGTGAGCTTAGAATGATAAGGTTCTATCTCCGTTTAGGGCAGTTCAGAGATATTGAGCGTCAAAGTTTTTACATTCCATTATATTTTGTGAGTTAGAACCTTTGTATTTTATTAATTACTAACTAAAAAATGTAAACATTTAAAAAAGTAACACCACACGGGCATTAATAAACACCTAATGGATCAGATTATGTAAAAAACTCAATTTTGACAAAAATGGAGATAGAACCTTATAATTCTAACGTCACGTGCTGTCGAGAGTCGAGACTGATCAAAACATGCAGACCTGCGCTGTCCAGCATAGTGGCGAATACCAAGTCGGATATAATAAAACGACTATGATCTCGTACTTACAGATAGATATTACACTCGTAAAGCAGACCCGTCCGATCCCTCGTCAGCCGTACCGATCGGGAGATTTCTTTCGCATCCTCCTCTGCTGCTGAACTTCTTCAAGAGGTCGGCATGTGATGTTTCTAAGCCAGATAACAAGGCTTCACAACTCTTCCTGTTTATGTGCAACACCAGCAACGTTTTTGCACATTAATCCTCCAAAGCCTTCCTTGCACATTGCACAACAACTAGCCAAGTCAGGAGACACGTACTTCTCGGGTAAACTGCAAGCCTTTTATTACAAAAACCCCCAACAACAACGTCACCACACTACTCATGGGCACCGATGTCAAATCTGTGTTCTGTACACACGACGATCAGCTGATTTTGATGGTTGTAGGATGGTCCAATCAAAGTGACTCGCTGAGTGACGTCAGATTAGGAAGTAAGTGATTGTGTTTTGTATTTAATTCAAGTGACCTAATAATCTAATCGGATTTCATTTCACTGCCTTTCACTGTTGATTTAATCATTATTAAATATATTTACTTTGCTCTAGGATTTGCTCCGGAAGTAAAAACGTTAAGGTTATAGTTCAACTTCACACGCAGATTTGCAGCTGAGAACAGCCAAGCATGAGAAGCTGAGTTTGTGATCTGTCCAATTTGAGACCAGAACTAAAATACGGGCTGCTTGTATGACAACGTGTCTGGTTGTCTTTTTTCAATGAATGAATGGCTGACACAGCTTTAGAGAATGAAGTGGATCTTCCATCTCAAGTAAGTTCAGTAGGCTACAGAGTTGCACTGATGGTCTGAAGTTCACACAGATTAGAATGCTGCCTGCAACCTGTGTGTTGAGTGTTGAGTGTAGGACCCCAGCCATGACTCATGCTACCATAGCCCCATCCGACTTGTATTATTTCTGTATTTTCATTTGGGTATTGTGTATTGTGTGTAATACAAGTCACAGGTTAGGTTCAGACTCATGGAGAGAGAATCATGGCGTAAACGGTGCTGTATGTTACAGAAATGTATATGAATTAATAATATCTATAATAATATAGTAATAATAATATGAGTTTAATAATAACTATATGATATGATCAGTTTTTTTTGCTTTCTTTTTAAAACATCTTTAACAAAAGATGTTACAAAAAAAAAAGATGAAAAAAGATTGTTTGATTATCATTTTGGTGGCAGGGATAGCCTACCAGTAAGTGTCTTGCTCTAATCCATGCTATTGTCTTTTTGGTGCCCTCATCACACAATTGAGTGTAGCTGATTCCAAAATAATAATGTTTCTGTCAATTAATTTGAAATGCTTTACAAACCCTACATGCCTTAATGTGTAGTGCCTGTTATTACCATTATTATACCCGTCTCTCATCAGATTGAAGAGGTGGAGGCTCTTTCCTCCATATATGGTGATGAATGGTGTGTCATTGATGAAGCATCAAGAATATTTTGCATCAAAATATCAGATGACATGGACCACCCCAAACTGACAGCATGTTTGCAGGTAAAAGGAAAACTAGTATAGTACTAGTAGCTATATGGTTACGTATTATCATACACGATTTTACCAGCTCAAACATACTGTATCTGTTTCTTTGATCAGATCATTCTCCCACATAATTATCCGAGTGCAGCACCACCCATCTACCAGATAAAGTAAGTCTATTTACATGTCAAGGTTTTATGTCCTTTGTTTATGTAAAAAGAAAAAAGAAAAACAAGTTTCATTACTATTGTGTTGTCTCTCCTCCTGTAGTGCTGCGTGGTTGCGAGGTGCTGAAAGGACAAAGTTGTCCAACAGTCTTGAGGACCTGTATGAGTAAGTGTGCTTCATTATCACTAGCTACATGGGGTGTCATTGAACGTGGTTTGAAATAATCTGATTCCATATCTGATTCAATTCCAAGTGTCGGTTTAGACTGCAGGAAGAAATTCTGTTTCGAATCGGACAGGGACAAAACTGGATTTCAGTCACTTTAAACTGCCAGTGTGAACAAGGCTTTAGTGTGTCAGGGGGGCTAGCATTGGGCTGGAACAATGTCCCCTGGAAGTGAAGTTGAATTTAATAATAATAAGAATACCGTACATTAGACTTATATAGCGCTTTTCTAGACACTCAAAGACACTTTACAAACTGAAAAGATCGAGTAGTAATAATAAAAAGAAACAAGTAATAAATAGAGAAAGAAAGTATAGGGGTCTAATTAAGGTTGTGCTGGGGACACATGGGAAGGGGAAGGGGAGGGGGAGAGGGTTAACTGGTGAAGGCGAGCTTGAAGAGGTGGGTTTTGAGGGCCTGTTTAAATGTCGGGAGGGTGTTAGTCTGTCTGATGTGGTTGGGGAGGGTGTCCAGAGGAACGGGGCTGTGGCTGAAAAGGCCCTATCACCCCAGGCCCGGAGCTTGGTCCTGGTGGTCTTGAGGGTGGTTTGGTCGTCAGACCTGAGGCAACGGGAGGAGGTGTGGAGGGAGATTTTGAATTGGATCCTGTATTTGACCGGGAGCCAGTGTTAACCACTAAAATAAACAATGTGATGTTCTAACAGGGAGAATACTGGGGAGAGCATCCTGTACCTCTGGGTCGAGAAAATCAGGGAGTTCCTCTCTGAGAAATCCCAAAGCACAGACACAGGTGAGATCAGAAATATCTCATGGTTTTGATCTCAATAGTGATGGAGGGTGTATTAGGTCAAAGGCATTAGATTAACATAAATGATCTTCAGTATTTTAGTATCATCTTCTTTCATAATTATGCATTTGATCCATTTCAAATGATTTGCACCTTACTGATATGATCCTTTATTGCACACCAGATGGCAGTATTTTTCAGATCCATCGTAATCTAAAACTCTAGAATTATGGTTGGATTCTACACTGACAAAAGATGTGCTTCCCCCCACAAACACAAACACACACACACACACACACACACACACACACACACACACACACACACACACACACACACACACACACACACCAAAAACCAACCAGACATCCATTCATATCCATTACACTTAGGGAAAACAGACATGACATGGGAACAGACATGACTATTTCCCTAGATGAGTCATTCAATTCTTGTTAATACATTTTCATGTAGTCCCAAGCATCAGAGTGACAAGCTTGAACAGCCTGACTGCCTGGACTGGAATGGAAGATCAGTATCTGAGTAATGACTTTTATTGCAGCGTCCAAACCTTTGTCACACAGTATATTGTATGAGGGAAGAATCAGATATTGTCATAGTTCCACTTCGAGGTAAGGGTTTTCTAGGTTTTCTAGGTTATCTATGAATGACTCGTACCGCCTCTTCTGAACACAGAGACTAAGAAGTCTGAAATGAATTACTCCTATTTGTCATTGCTGCTATGTTTGTTAATTAAAAGTCGATTAAGCCTGTACTTCCTATGATTGGCCACATTCTTTAACATGGGCCCATGCTTTAACATGGAGGTCTAAGGCTCCTGCAGTACAGAGTAGAGGGAGAGGAGATGGTAATCAATCCAAAGTTATGGAAAGAGTGAGGAAATGAAAACAGTAAATAGGACACAGGGGATTCTGAGGACAAAAGAGGCACAAGAGGACTTCTATTAATAAGAACATATCTGAGTGGGTGGGAAAATAAAATGGACTCAGCGGTACGGTGCCACATTTATGAGAGAGAGACAGAGACGGGGGGGTGTGAAAGATACTATTATTGACATGCTTTTTATCTATAATGGAACCCTTTTATGGACAATTGGAATGGGTAAAAAGGCGGCCCGATGGTTACCAGCTGGAGCTTTAGAGAAGATTTAGTGGAGAACATTTGGAACAAAGTCACATTAATTTCAAAAAGGCATAAAGTGGTCGAAAACGGAAAGGTTTCTAAATTGCGTAACTATTATGGGCAGTGATTTGTGGAAAGCTCACTCAGATCGTTTTAAAATTCCTGGCTAGTGGAAATTGGAATGAACTCATGCTATTCGCAAAAGGTTTATTTAAATTTAAATATAGTAATCATGATAGTTATGGGAGCATCATTATCTAAATGATTGGGAAGTAATCTGGATGATTAAGAGGGCTACTGAATATGCAGTGCCTTGAAAAAAAAGTAAGTGCCTTTGTAAATGTATTTCAGATCATGTTGTCTTAAAGCCTGGCATGTTTACACATTTAAGACCTTTAACTAATCTTCACTATCTACTATACACTTACAATGGAAATATGTTTCTATATGTTTCAGAGTGACACTTTTATTTAAATTGCTGTTGTGTTGTAAGGCCTAAATAATCCAGTCACCATTAATGATGTTAGACGCAGAATCAATTTAGGATAGGATAAACTCGAATGTCCCTGAGGGGAAAGTTGTCTAAGACACACTGCATGCTGTATACAAAATAAAAAGCACCGTATATTACGCACATAAACAACACATATATTTATAGTCTTCAGAAGTAGCCTAGTTAGTGTCCTTACGCACGTTCCCAGACTCAATGGGTGGCCCATTACCCTGCTGCAAGTCTTTGATCCTCCGCAACACACTGGACGTTCAACTCAGGAGTTCACCATGGAAAAACATGGAAAGTTTTAAATGTCCTGTCAATCAATCTGCTAACCAGAATCCAGTCCAGCATACATTAAAGGCACTGTCAATGACTTTGTTTTGTTCCGCACTTCCTCAAGTGAAGACCCTTTTGTTTGGTACCGTTACCTACATTATCTGCACCACACCTAATAAGCTCCGCTTATTATATGTTACAGTAATCTTAAGGTCAGGCAATGCTAATTTGCTCATGAGACCTGCGTGACAGGTATCCATTTAAATTGGACCTAGTCTGGGTGGTAGAAGACACAGAAAGAGCCTTTAGAGGAGCAGGGTGTACGTTTGTTGGAAATCTGCCAACACAGTGAAATTCCAAAAGTTCCAAGCAACACCATCCTCCCTAATAGTAATGTAAACCCCCGCAAATGGACTTGCAGTGTTGGAATTAGCTGTTGTGTTTCTGCACGCACGCACGATTACATTACCATAAAGTAACGTTTCTTCCTTTCTCTAGCACTGTGACTGCCGATGGCACTTGTTCTTAAGGGAGGTTTTACTGACGATGACGGTTGTATTGTTGATTCACTTCAGACATGTACTTGTTGTGAGTCGCATTGGAAAAAAGCATCTGCATGACTTAAGTGTAACGATTAGAAGAGGCAGCCACCAGAGACAGAAAGGCGAACATCGATGAGTTCACTCCCTAGAACACTCCTTGCCAGTGACAATATGTTGCTATACAAACCAATTATAGGGTAGGATACTCTATTTTAAAAAGCACTTTCAAGGCTTGTTAATAAGCATGTTGATATGGTGTATGCTAAAATCGAGGTTCAAAGAGGTAATTGACGGACTATCTCCCTCCAAGGCTGATCAGGATCAGACAGAGAACTGAGATCTGGATAAGCGATGACATTTTAAAAGCTATTAGCTTAAGGAATAATTGTATCGTGGGGTTCAGGAAGACAAAGGATGAATCTGTTTACACTGCGAAAACAAGGAATTTAGTTAACAGACTGATAGAAAAGAAAAAGTCATCCTACTTTAGGAAAAAGTTAGAAGAACACAGGAACAATTTATGTGAGCTCTGAAAGTCACTCTGAAAGTCACTCTGAAAGGTCATCCAAAAAGTGTCTTGCTATAAAACTTGCTATATAATAGTAGACAAACACAGGCAGGGGCACAATGTGCCGTATCACTTTGATTATGAGTGTGCCTCTTGGTACAGTAGTTTCCCTAGGGATATCGTACAGTAGTTCCCCTAGGGATATCGAAAATAAACTTCAGACCTCAGAATAAATGAGTTTGCACTATTCTGAAACTCGCTCCCCGTACCCATGTTGATCTGTATCACTTTGATGAGTTGAAATGGCTCACGGTAGAAACAAGTGTCACACAGATTAATTTGGGGCATGAGACACCCATCCGTATTATAATTGTGTCCCCTGTAGACGTAAGAACTCCACAGGGATAACTAATTACTGTGTTGTAGTTCGACAGTGCCCTGCGTAAGTAGCAGGACAATTCCCTTCTTTCGGAGTTATACTCCAAAAGTTTGGATTTGAAATCAAACAATTACTGTGAGGTTAAAGTAGAGATTCTCAGCGTTTATGGTATTTGTGTACATATTAATTTCACCATTCAGAAATGACAACACTTTTATGCATAGTCCACCTATTTCAGCATGCCCAAAAGTAATGGGACAATTGGCTTCACAGCTGCTTCTATTAAGTTAGTTGTGTTCCGTCACATCATTTGTGCAGGCATGTCAATGTCTAGTATTGATTCTAGGTTTTGCATTTGTCTTTGGAGTTTGATAATGGTGTATGTCAACACAAGGAGTAAAGTGGTGTCAGTGAAAGTCAAGGAAACTTTTATTAGGCTGAAAAGTCCCCCCCCAAAAAATAGCCAATACCTTAGCCAATACCTTAGGCTTGCATTAAAAAGAAAAGAAAAAAGCACTGGTGACCTCAGCAATTGCAAATGGACTGGTAGGCCATGGCAGACAGTGGATGACCAAAGAATTCTCAACATAATTAAGAAAAACCCCAAAACAACTGTCCCACTGATGAGGAACTTGTGCACAGATAAGATTAATATCATCATGTACCAAAGGGATTGCCCCAGATTTATAGCATACCACCTCATCTGTGAAACATGGTGGAGGGGGTGTTAATGTTAGGGCATGTATAGCTGCCACTAGAGCTAGTTAACTTGTCTTAATTGATGATGTCACTCCTGACAGCAGCAGCAGACTGTATTCTGAAAGATCGTCTACTGAAATATAAGCAAATGCCTCCAAATTCATTGGATGGCGCTTCATCATACAGAAAGACAATGACCCGAAACATACTGCCATAGCAACTGGGGAGTTTTTCAGGGCCAACAACTTGACTTGCCAAGTACATTTTCAGATGTAAATCCAAATTTCACATCCAAATGTAATTTCCTGATGATAAGACTTAAGGCAAAAATGACCTCTAAACAACTGAAGACGGCTGCAGTACAAGCTTGGAGGAGCATTACCACAGAATGAGGGGCTCAGTGGGTCGCAGATTTCAGGCAGTTATTGCATTGTATTGTCGACCAAATACTAAACATGAGTGCTTAATTTGGACATTTTATAAATCTGTCCCATTCTTCTTCGGCGTATGGGTTGTTGTTTCCTCTCCACTCCACCAGGCTCGGGGCCGAGGGGCTACCCTTTTACCACCCCGACACCTGGTTGAGGGGCTCACCCGGGCTATATTTCTGGACACCCCTCCAGAAGCCACGTCGTCTCGTCCCATTCAGTACCTTGCATAAAAAGTGTTGTAATTTTTGAATGGTGAAACCAATGTACACACATAGCGTCAAATAAAAGCTGACATGTTCCACTTTATCAAATCAAATCAAATCAAATCAAATTTATTTGTATAGCGCATTTCTTACAAGATGCAACTCAATGCGCTTCACACAATGAAAATGTTCAGTCAAATCAGTCAATCAATCAATCAATACTGACAGAGCCGCGAGCAGGCAAAAGTAAAAACCTGTACACTATGTAGCCAGAAAAAATTCACTTGCAGCCCTCTACACATAGAGCGACTACTAGCCAGTTTGCCTACCAGTACCCAGCGGTGGGCCCCCACACCCCCCCCCGGGGAGCCCCCGCCGCCCCACGCACCCAGCCCGCCCCACCACCAGCACACCCGGCCCAGCCAAGCAAGCACAGACCAAAGAGGCCCCGCACAAGGACGGCCAAGCAGGTGCCCCGGCGGCGGAACAGACCAAGCACACGGGGAAGCCGGGGGGCCCCAAGGGGAGGCCAAGGACCACCGGCACAAAGCAAGCAAGCAAGGGCAAAAACCTGTACACCATGTATCCAGGAAAAATTCCTTGCATATTATCGGCGTACACACTGTCCATAAATTTAGTGTTATACAGTATCTGCATCGTTCTGCATCCAGCATGGTCACAGGTCCTGCCAAAAGAGAATCTTAAGCACAGTTATTATGCAACAACACAATAAAGACAATAAAGATGACAGCAATACAACCTGATGGTGGTCCTGGTACACCCGTGTACCGGTTCCAATACTGCTCTAGGTGCTACTGGGAGCTGACAGTGCCTCATCAGCACCCGGGTCCATTTTCCTGTCAACACAAATCTCAAAACACGAGTATGGTGTAATGGCCTAGTGATCCTAGTTCTATAATGTCCAATGTCTCCCTTAGTATCAAAAGGCGACATTGAATAAGTAGGTTTTGAGGTCACGCTTAAAAATGTCCTGAGTTTTAGACAACCTCAGGCCCTCAGGTAGGGTGTTCCACAATCTAGGAGCATATATGCTAAAAGCTGATCCTCCAAATCTCTTTGTCCTAGCCTCTGGCACTATTAAAAGTTCCGTTATTAAAAGTTATTAAAAGTTTATGCTTCACTGTTCCATTACTTATGCTTCAGAAAATAGCTTTAAGGTGTCCGTTAACATCTGAGAAATAGCATGTTGGTGTGATTAGGGTTGACTATTTAATTACTATTTACAGGGTTCCCACGGGGTCTTGAAATCCTTGAACGTTTGTGAATCTGAGAAAAATAAATCAAGGTCTTAAGAGTTTTTGAAAATAGACATGGGTCATTGAAAGTGCTTGAATTCCCTTCTCTCTCTCTCTCTCTCTCTCTGTAAAATATATATCAATATATATATATTTTAAAATACTTACTAATACTCGTCAACTAGTTCTGTCTCAAACTATGCCATGTTGGGTATTTGAATTTGAGGGAATTGAGTCTGGAAAGTCCTTGAAAGGTGCTTGAAAGGTGCTTGAATGTTATGTTTCAGAAGGTGTGGGAACCCTGTATTTAATACAGGCAAATCTGTGCTGATGTTGTAGTTGTAAATTGTTGTAAATATTTGTAATTGATGATACTGTTGTTGTTTTTATTATACATGAGTGTGATATGCCAATTTTGACCACCCCCTGCCATCTAACTGGAGGACCACAATGGAAATAAGCCTTCGAGCTCTGTTGTGTTTTTTCTCCTCGTATAGTTTGTTTATGTATGTTCTTATGTCTCCGACTGTAGCAGATTACTACTTTTTATTATCAAATAAATGTAATTAATCAATCAATCAGACCAAAACAGCATTTGTAAATGGAATATTCCTTTCAAGGGATCTCATTCCCAGATCTCTACTGATTAATCATAGTCCTTACAAGTAAGTTTTAGAAAGCTTGAATGTTACATACTGGAACTTTAAGGACACTTTTAGGACACTTTAAGGACACCCACTTAAACACATGGTGCTGGCTGGCAAAGCCTCATAAACATGTTTAGAAAGGTGGTATGCACAGTTGCACACATCCAAGAATACTTTGCTCGGGTGTTGGATCGTAGGGAAATGTTAGCGATCCGAACACTAGTTGCTGCTCCCAGAAATGTGTTATTTTATTACAGACAATAAATAATGTCTAATAATAACTATTTTTTCTTTCACAACCAGTGTACAGAGCGCTGTCGTTTCTCAAAGCCACACAAGCACTAATATATATTTTGTATTGACCTCATTCATCCTGTCTGTGTGTTTCTACTCACAGTGGAAAGACCAGAGATGAGAAATATGACGACCGAGGAGGAGGACGTGGAGGATGAAGAGCTCCCAGACTTCTGGGCTCTGAAGGTGAACACAGAGAATGCACATCTCTTCATGGATCACCCAAGTGGTAAGATCCTAGCTGCAACAGACAGGTCCTGGAGAGAACGAGAACAAGACACTTAGTGGAATAAAACTGTACTTATTATTGAAGACTCAGCTCGGCTTGGCAGGTAGCATTAGTATCAAGTATCCTTGGTATTAAAGGCTTAGACAGAGGCAGTGCTTGCACACCAGTACATTAACTAGCTGCTTGAATCATATCTGAAGGGACCTCCCAATATAAATTCAGTGGATAAACATTCAGGTTCACATTCACTCAATGTTAATAAGTTAAAGTAGCTGTCACTGATGTATATGTCGACAACACATAAGCAATACAGTAATAAGTCCATACGGCTTTGGTTATGTTGAGGTACAACATGTGTTCTGCTGTCATAAAGGTATTTAGGAGTCATATTAATCACAATCAAGGAATATACCTCACGTTGAAAACTGTTTTAATATGTCCATGTCTGTATGCATCCCAGGAGACGAGGAGGTCCCTCCAGTGAAACATGGCGAGACCATCACAGACAGACGTAGCACATTCCAGCCACACTTGGCCCCAGTGGTAACACCTCGACAGGTACACGTGTCCCTCTGTTTCACACACCTGTCTCCTCTTGCTGAATACATCTGTATTTTCCATCTATGTCTATAGTATATCACATCATCTTGAATGAATCAAACTAAATAGCCAAAATAGTAATGAGTTGCAAGTTGGGGTGTTAACATGGTCGTTAAAGCTGTCTCTGAAATTAGTCGAGTATTATTCAGTGATGTCAGTTCTGTGTGTAGATTTATATCTTAGGCAACAACAGGAGACAGTCTTAGCAACAGGGACAATATCCTGATTGGAGAGAAAACTACCTTTCAGAGTGCTGATTGCTTATGCTGATTTGCCCTCCGACGCCGACGATGATTAAATCCTCTAGCTGGATCCCAGGTGTTACATTTCACTCTGGAAAACATTAAGATCTCCCACCGCCTGCCGTGATTTTGCTATTTGGTCAAAGGTGATTATAGTTGTTGCCATCCGCAAGAGAGTACATGATCTGAGTGAATGTGAACATGTAATCAATTCCAGATTAATCAATTCCAGATTATGCATAAATGGTTAACTTTTTACATGCGGCATACTATGCCGTAGCTCTTTTTTCCACGCAGAATCTACTACAAGTCCATATGTACATATTCTGTCAGTAGAAGATGATGTCAAGATGATGTCAATCAGTACCAAGATTGATATTACTATATTATAGAAAGTATGTCCCAAACATGGATAAAATAAGTGATCTGACGTACTGTCGTGTAGAATGAAGTAGAAGCCGCACACTCAACTAGAGTGTGCGGCTTCTACTTCATTCTACAGTATTCTGCTCCGTCACCAGCACCTCGCCTAAGTTTTCTGTGGTGTGCGCTCTCTTCTTTTTCAAATGAGTATGAGTCAACCACACCTGTCAGTGGTTTTATATAAGCTTCCTGTCTTTCTGCTGGATATGGCATCAGTTTCAAATGTAATCAAATCAGCTTTGTTTTGAAGATGATTATTATCATCTTCACGCAC
>NC_137674.1:104013548-104021048 GCF_963989245.1 Nansenia antarctica
CAGCCCCCTTCTTCCCTAATTTAGAATGAAGCTATATTCATTTCGGAGAGGGATTGAATGAGAGGTGATGAATATAGAAGAAGGCTCTTATTAACAGAATAAACAGCCAGATGGAGGCTCCCTGCTTCCCGGAAGATTGGATTTGTGTGTGTCTAGCAGAGGCATAATTCTCCCCTACTGAGATGTGTTGGGGCTCTTGATTGACATCTAATGGGCAGATCTGTCCCTAATAAAGGCTCATTCTCTCTCACGCATCCTGCCTGTGTGAACTACTGTAGCGCCGCTGAGTCATTACCTGCCACATCAGGTCTATCAAACGTCTCTATCAAAGACATATTTGGGGAAATGGACTGGTGGTGTGACCTGCAAAGCTGGTCAAAATCCTTGACACACTATACTTTAGTTTACTGTTCCGACACACTTGTTGACTGTTTGGTTTAGTTTGCAGAAAGTATCTGTTGACACTAGAACAGCCACGAGGTAGCCATCAGCATGTGAGAAAGGAAAAATGTGCTATCTTTGCACTCGATCAAATTTCAGGACCCTCCTTTCGTGACTTTTCCGAGATATGTGCGTTCTACCACCCAGTATCCTTACATTTTCAAAATCACATCAGGATAAGCTAGTGTAAAGCTATTTTGCAGTTTTTCTGTGTAGGAAGCAGGCTAATTTAAAAGCAGCCAACTAGTGGTCGTTGTGTGTAAATAGCAGCTTGAGCCCCGAGGCGCCCCAAGGCGGCTCTTTTGGAAAGTAAAAAAGGCACGGCTGTTCTAGTGTTAAGCCCCACACACAAACACACAGTTGTCGTCGTGTCCCACTGGACCCACATACATTTTGCTTCCCCTCCTCAGATTCTTGATGTCCGGAACGTGCTTGTGGTGGTGAGTCGCTGGTACGGGGGGATTCTGCTGGGTCCAGACCGCTTCAAACACATCAACAACTGTGCCAGAAACGTCCTAGTCCAGGAGGGCTACACTTCCTCCTCCTCAGTGAGACCCTTCTCTCTCCACCCTTGCATGCTGAATAAAATGTAATAGATTTAGAATAGAACTTAGACTTTATTGTCCAACCGAAGCTGGAAAATTATCTCTGATCAACGTTGATTATGAACATACCCATCTTACAAATTGAAATTAACCACAGTGATCAAACAGTATTTGGCTACATTTGGCTTAGATTCACACTGGACTTCCATCCCAGAAATTAATGACATGGCATAGTAGCATACAGTAAACATTCACCCACTCATTATATGAATGTCCATATTAACATTAATCTATGGGTTGCAAATTATTACCTAGACATTTCCCTCAGTCAGACTAGTGCTCTACTGCATTACTGCCCAGGTCAGATTAAAGACTAGACTGTCTATTAGGGAATTTTAGTGTCCATGCAAACCGGCTTCATATACAGTTAATACATACATAATACAATTTATGTTTCAGTGGAGGGCACTGGAATACAAATGTAGTGGAGGTGATTTGGAATCATGGTCTCGTGATAAGGTAGCCCTGTCTGAGACATGTCAACTCAAATATTGCCCTCGGATCCTGAAGCCTGTGTACACGCAGTGCGTGTGCGTGGCTGAACTGCTGCGGCTGCTCGCGCTTGTGGCTTCCATGCTGGCCACCTTGTCTTTTGTGGCTCTAACTGCAGAGCTGCTACAGCCAGCCCTATCTTTGTACATTGAGTTTTGCCATTGCGCGCGCAGCACGCGGAAAACATAGGCGAGACTCCTTAGCTGGCGTGCCGTGGCAGTATGGCGGTTCTGACCCGTTAACATGGGCACCGAAATGAAAAGCACACGCGCTGATGAGGTTCCCGCATGCGGTGTAAACCGGCCCTGAGGATGTCCTCTAGAGTCTAGGCCTAATGGTAGACGCTTGATGTAAACTGTATACATTTTTGCCAGACTGCAGAACAGATGACTAACAGTTAAGCGGTACAGAGTGAGCTCAGCAGGGAACCAGGAAGTATGACTTTTGTCAAAACATGAGTAACTACTGAGTCGAGGAACTGATAGAACTGATAAAATGCGCTGCTTTTGTTTGCTGAATTATTATGCCAATGTGTACAAAAATATAATCAAGGTGCAATCAGGGGAATCAAACCGTGGTTTGGTTTTGCTTTTTAACACCTCAAACAAGTCTTTGTTATGCAAAAAGCTTACACATACACACACAAATTCAATTAAAAATGAAGTGACTGAAATAGAATATCTTTCGCCAGCTGTCAATTGTAGCGGCGCACCATAATAATTTGTTTGATGTTCTCTTTTGTTCGTTGTTATTGTTTCACAGGATGAGGCTTCCAAGGCAGGGGGGAAGAACAAAAAGCCAAGAAGCAAGAAGACAAAGTGATCATGAAATTCATATGAGAAATCCTAACCGAACGCCAATCAGGGACATGCTGTCACAATGTTTACAAGGTTTACAGAGAGGGAAATACATTATGGCCATCTCGCAGCACTCAAATTCAAATTACATTTTTAAGGTTCAGTCAGGACACTTACGTCGGTTGAATCATTGTTTAATGAATAAATTATAATACATAAGTTCCGTTCTGTACAGCTGCCTGCCTGAAGTTTAACAACATAAAATACAAAATAGCAGAAGGCAGGGAGCCTGTAACCCCCCCCCCACCTCCTGTAGGTACCGGTAGGTTAAATTCACAGCAATCGAGTGGGTGGAGGCTGGGGAGGTGGGTGGGACGACAATCAATTATAACTCTCATGGTGTTACGTTCTTGTTCTCTAGGGAGAAGAAGTAACAAATAACAGTTGGTATGAGTAAATTAAAGATATTTATTTGGCCATGACAGTTTAGAGGTCTTATGGTAATTACATAAAAATTGTTCTCTAGGGTGAAGAAGTAACAAATTACAGTTGGTATGAGTAAATTAAAGATATTTATTTGGCCATGACAGTTTAGAGGTCTTATGGTAATGACATAAAAACTGAATTAGAACTAACAAACAAATGCCTCCTATTAATCATAAACAAAATAAGTCACCAAATAAAAGAAACAACAACATCCACCAAGGATGGTTTTTCTGCAATCAAAAATAAAAGAGTCATAAAGTATAAACGGTGACTATTAAAGCACAAAAATAAACACTACACAAGTATCAATTAATTCACTAAACAAGTATCAGTGGCGTTACATTGTTTTCCATGGTGGAGTGGACGTAGCGGCTGCTTTTAAGCGTTCTCCCTGAACATGTGATAATGTTTGCATACGTGTATGGTGTCAGCTGTCAGTCACCTGCGCCATTCGACTTAGTGTCCCACCTGAACTAACGCAAGCTTCATTTGTGCCTTAAATTTAAGAGTAGAACTGTGGTTTTTTTACTCATTTTAATGATGTGTGAACATCCTGAGACAGGGATGGCAGCTTGACTAGCCTTGATGATGTTGTTATTGTGATGAAAACACAATAAACCGAAGAGCGTCCTTCTGTTTCAAATGAAGGTATTTATTGAAGTAATGTACTTGCAAAACCGAGGGTTAATATCATGAAAATTATAATATTGTTTTCATAGGCAAGGCAAGTTTATTTGTACAGCACATTTCATACAACAGGGGCAATTCAAAGTGCTTCACATACAGCATTAAAAAGATACATCAAGAGGATAAAAGTAAACAGATTAAAAAATAAAAGTAAAATGATAGAATAGATATATAAAATGAATAAAAAAGACATGGATGGAAGTGTTAGTGTTTAATCATAACTGTTGCAAAACATGATGGTTTTTTAGCTTAGATTGAAATATCTTTACGGTTTGGGCCTGTTTGATTTCTTCAGGGAGTTTGTTCTAGGAGCACGCGGCAGAGTGACTAAAAGCTGTTGCGCCGTGTTTTGTTTTCACTCTTGGAATGATTAGCTGATTAGTCTCAGCTGACCTTAGCGTCATCTTTTGATCTTGCTGATAATAACATTGCAGTGAATACCAGGTCTGAGTTTGACATCCGAGGGATTTTTTATAAACACAAGGCCGCGAGCTGCAATTTAACAGGCTCCCCTGAGGGGAATTAACACCTTCTGGTACGTTCCCTCTCCAATTAGTCTAATATTTTGAAACCTTGCAACTGGAGGCAGTTTGGGGCCATGTTTTGAAATATGTCTCATCAAGGTTTCCTAGTGAGCTCTGGCCGTAATGAACACCGACGTCAACCTTACATTGCACAACATCCACAGGTGGTTTTGAGATGACATTTCACAACATCCACAGGTGGCTATCTGGGTTGCCTTCAGGCTCTTTTCCCATGGAGTGTGTTTCTACCAATACATGAGTCTGAGCCTCATGTTGTAATTGCACACCTCCACTTATGTGCCATTTACTTTCAGATTATACACGCAGTTCATGCACTGCTGCTCTGTCCAGGTGTGATGAAGTGGCTATGACCAATAGTTTTTTTATTTGCCAAAAAAGGTTCTGGAATATAGATTGGTCTAAACTGTTACATAGACAGACAGACAGACACACACACACACACACACACACACACACACACACAGGCCTGCCACCCTCATCCGCTGGTTTTTGATGTCCACGTCACTCATGTTAAATATTAATTAATCATTTCGGCTATTGCTTCTGTTGTTTGAAGATTTACTTTTCAATCTTTCCTTTCCTGCGGTTTGGCCTCGGCTCTCTGAATTTTTGATGTCACTCAACATCCATCAGTGAAGGATACTGTGCAGTCTGCATACTAAACAGACTGACATGCTAGACTGCCAAGGAGTACTAACACTCCCTGTGATACCTGTGATACACTTGACAAGTAGGCTTGAGGCTCCGAAGTTGAAGTGCTCTAATCGATTTAATTTCATGCCGTCTACAATGTTCTGAAAAGGAACATAATAGAACCTAACATGCAATAATATCAGTATCTACATCCCCCTGCCTGCTCATCTACTGTAGGTAATTGTACCTTAATGGCACGGTTATTCCATTTCGCTGGGCTTTCTCCCTGAAGAGCTGTCATTACACTGAATACAACCTCAATCAGATATCGACAAGTATCTTTTGACAGATGTTCACAGCTAAATGCACACTTAACATCATTTATCTTTAAGTTAACACTTGTTAACCCAGTTCTCCCGACTTGATTGTGTCTTCCTCAGTAAATTGTTTACTTTATTTCATATTTGATTGAAGTGACTCTAAGGACTTGAATGTTTTACTACAGGTAATGGTGTTTATCTGAGGGAAGCCATTATCCATTGCTTTTAGTAAAGAGAGAAAATTATTATCTTCAGTCGGCCGAACTTTACATGCACCCACCCACAGACAGACAATTACTGAACTAACACATAGGAGGTTGGCGTAAAATCCCCCCATTTTTTAAAGAAAATGTTTCTCTTGGCACTGATATATATTGCATAGGTCTCTATTCAAATCAACATGGTGGCTTTCACTTTCACTTTGCATGAAAATGCTTAATTTGAATTTCATGAAACCAACACTGGCCTTTCGTATGGTGATTGATACAGGCAACGATGAAATAATCTCTTGGGGGACAATCACATCAGTAGCCCTATATTATTTTGTCCTGAAGAGAACTTGAGTGAGAGATATATGGAAAGAGGATATTAATAATCAGTTGTTTTTCTTCTCTGTGAAGTGCCTGATGTGTTGTTTACACAATTGAGGGTTCAGTCCTCTCATTTCTGGAGGATCCAATGTCAAGGGGGGGTGGCAGTGTCTTTGGGAAGAAATCTACGATGAATGAAATGTATGTATTATAAGGGGAGAAGGAAACTTTCAACAATGAGGTTGAATCAAGGGCAGGCAGGAGCTTGTACAGGTGGCGCCAGATTTACTAAGTAACATTTTTGTCTTTGAAAATATAATAATAAAACAGAACAAAACAATGCATGAAACTATCTTCATTTACTCTTGATCTTATTCTTCTTCACAACATGTTTTATTTTATTTTATTGGTTTGTTGTAGCTTCTATGGTAGATCCCTCTACATACAGTATACAACAGGTGCAACTGTCACTGTCCGAAGATACAGTGGGGTCAACATATTGCCATTTCAGGTATTCACATGAAATTTAGACCAGACATTGATATGAACTCAATAAAACTACACAGCAAAACATTTTGTAAAGCTCCAATTCATAAAAAGTTATTTGCAATAAAGGGGAAAGAAGTATTGATATGTATTTAATACTTGGTGGAGAAGCTTTTGTTTCCAATGACAGCTTTAAGACGCTTCCTGTGCGAAAAAAGAAATTCTCTCAGTGATCAGGTGGGATCTTGGGATTTTGATGGACTTTGGTGCTAGCTGACTTTTTCATTGGCAAGTGTTTCGCGACGGGGGTAGCAGAGTTTTTGATTGACGGGTTGTACCTTGCTCTAAATCAGCAGAAAAAGTGTGGCCCCCTCTAGTGGTTGTGGCCCTAAGCAACCGCATAGACTGCTTATGCCAGCGGCCGGCCCTGTTTGGCCCATTCTTACATTTACATTTACATTTTTGGCATTTAGCAGACGCCTTATTCCAAAGCGACTTACAATCAATACATTTGAATACTAAGCATGTGAATCAGCAGTCCACTATTCGTTGCAACACAGTCTGTCTATAAACCTTGTTGATTATGGGGGCGCGCCGCTGGTGAATCTTGATCTTCAGTTCCTTCCACAAATTGTCTATTGGATTTATGACTGGCGATTGACAAAGCCAGTCCATCACCTTTATTTTCTTCCTCTTGAACCAATTGAGAGTCTCTTTTGCAGCATGTTTTGGATCGTTGTCCTGCTGGAAGATCCACCCCTGTCTCATGCTCATCAACCTGGTGGATGGCAAGATACACCTCCGAACTTCACTGTAGGTATGATATGTTTATACTCATATGCAGAGCCATTTCTCCTCCAAACATGGCGTGTCATATTGTTGCGGAAAAGTAAAGTATTTGTCTCTTCTGACCAGACTACATTCTCCCAGTAATCTACAGGCTTCTCCAAATGTTCTGTAGCAACCTTCAAACAAGCATGCCTTTCCTTCAGTAACTCTTCTGTGGTGGTCACGAATGGAGACCGTGGAGGTGGAGTGCATTGTTTTCTTTGTGACAACTGTACCCAGTACCCACTCCTTCCAGTTATTTCTGGAGCTCTGCTCAAGTGGTCCTTGGCTCTTGGGCCTCCTGGGTCTCCTACCACAGCGTCCCATTTCATTCAGATTGCAACAGATAATGTGAGCTGACACTGCAGGTCAGCTTGAATTTCAATTACATTTCTTTTTTTATCAATGTTTCTCTTCTGTCCACATCCAGGGAGGTAAGCTACAGTGGCACTTCTTGATAACGCTGTGCACAGTGGAGACAGGAACATTAAGATCTCTGGAGATGGACTTGTAGCCTTGAGATTGTCCATGCTTTTCAATTTCAATCACAATGTTGTTTATCAAATCCTCAGACAATTCTTTGCTCTTCTTTTCTCCATGCTTATATAGTGTGGTACACACAGACACACAACACACAGGTTGAGTCAACC